>NW_027532747.1:10508096-10605419 GCF_008692635.1 Crocuta crocuta
CCCCACCCCATCCCCCACCCCTGCCCTGCTGAGGTTGGGGGGCGGGGTGCAGAGCCGCGCAGGGCAGCAACGCGGTACCGCATTTACTGAGTGGCTACTGATGTGCTGGTGCTGAGGACAAGGGCGAGAAAAAGACAGAAAGGTCGTTTCATGGACTCTTCTCTCAGCTTCCCTAGGGATGTGGCTGGAGAAAGTCCCTTGTGCTGCTGCGGCCAATACCAGTCAGGCCCACCCCTGGCAGCCCCAGGGCCTGTTCCCGGGACTGGATCGTAGTGGGTGGGGAGGGCTGTCCCTCCAGGACAGGTCTGAGCGACTGTGGTTCTCCCTGGCAGGCGCCTAGCCTGTGGCCTGTGGTCAGAAAGGCTGGGCAGGGACCGGCAGGGCTGGGTGTGCCCACTCAGNTTTGCGGGCAGACGCGGCTCCTGCCAGGCCCCGCCTGGTGTCTGCCCCGGAGCGCCGGCGCGTCCCGGGCCCCCTCCGGGGTAGTGTCTCTGCCCGAGGTTGCTGCCTGGGTTAGCAGTCACCCCCTTGGCTGGCTCTGTGGCCACCTAGTAATTACATATGCGCGCGCGCGCACACACACACGCACACACACAGCTAACCCTTCATTTCCCAAAGCTCGGCAGCACAGGGGACCCAAGATCCAGCGTGGGCCAGGCTTTCCCTTCCTTTCCCCAGGTCTGCGCTGCGTTTTAGGTGAAGGGCAGGCGTCTGGCACAGGGAAAGCTTGCCTGCGATTGGCCGAAGGAGCGCCCAGATGGGGTTGGCAAGGCCACCTGCCTGGCGATCCTTGGGCTCCGGTACGCCTCCAGCTGGAGAACAGTGATATGTTGGCCAAACGGCTCAGGAAGACACTTTGGGATTTAGGCGGAGAAAAAGAGGAGGGAGCATTGACTTGGAGCCAGAGCCAGTGGCTGGGCCCCTGTGAAAGGGAAATAGTACTGGCCACGGCCACCGCACAGAGGGATTGTGAGGACACGAGAGACGTGAGAATGGTACAGATCTGAGAAGGTGAGATTGCTTTGCCCTCCCCGCAGGTAAGCTTCCAAACAGCGGATGATGGGAAAAGGATTCCTAAGCGTAAGGAGGATGCCAGGCTGGAACAGTGTGGATGCTATTGACTAGAGCATCTGCAGCTGAGAGCGCAGTTCCAGAGCTAGATAACTGGGGTGCAAATCTCAGCTCTTCCTGTTATTAGAGCTATTATTACCTTAGGCAAATCAGCCACCCTCTTTTTAAGCCTCATTGTGACTTTCTGTGAAATGGGCATGATAGTTGAGCCCATACAGATGAAGATCTTGACTTGAAAGCCTTACAGTGCCCCTGGGTGTTAGCTAGGAGTATTGTTATTACTGTCCGGTTGCACTTCTGGGTACACTGCACACTGTAGGGAGAGAAGACTTGTGAAAACAGTGGAAATGGGTTTTATCCTTCCTAGCTGGCTGGTCTCAAACAAGATACCTTACCTCTCTGAGCTTTAGCATTTCATGGAAAAAAATGGAGATTATTATATCCACCTCACAAAGTTGTCCTAAAAATTAAAATAACCATATGAATGGATCCAGCACATGATAAGCCCTCACCTGATTTTGGAGAAAAAGAATACTTGTGTTCCAGTTTTCTATGGCTGCGTAACACACCAGTTTAAAGACAATTGCTTAAGGGGTTCCTGGGTAGTTCAGTCGGTTGAGCGTCTGACTTCGGCTCAGGCCAGGATCTCATGGTTCATGAGTTTGAATCCCGCATCGGGCTCTGTGCTGACAGCTCAGAGCCTGCAGCCTGCTTTGGATTCTCTGCCCCTCCCCTGCTCTACTCTGTGTCTCACTCTGTCTCTCAAAAAAATGAATAAATGTTTAAAAAAATTTAAAGGTAGTTGCTTACAGTAACAGTACTCATCTATTTTGCTCAGGAATCCGAGATTTGGACAGGGTTCGGTGGGGATGGCTTATCTCTGCTCCTTACAGCGTCAGCTAATAACGGCCCAGCTGGTGCCGGAGACTCTTCTTCCAAGATTACAGGCTTGTGTGACAAGCCACTTGATCCTGGCTGCCAGCGGGGACTGTTGGCTAGGGTCTCCGTGGGGCCACTCCAGGAGGCTGCTTGGGCGTTCCCACGACATGGTGGCCAGGTTTCAAGAACAACCATCCCAAGGGATAGGAAATGGAGATTTATAGTCTCTTCAGAAACGAGCAAGTGTGGCTTCCACTTTATTCTATTGATCATGTAGCCACAGAGCCCACTGCCATTCAAGAGGAGGGGACTTGGACTCTACCTCTCAATGAGAAAAGCATCTAACAATCTCCAACTATCTCGACTCTACCACAACTTGAAAGCTTTTTTTTTTTCCTTTTTCCTTTTTTTTTCCCCTGGGTGCCATGGTGACAAATTAATTCATCTTTGCAAAGGAGAAGACCGGCAGAGAAACAGACATCCATAATGAGGGCCTTATCACAGGGCCTGTTTTGGCCACGATCACTTTCTCCGGGCCTGGTTCCGGGATGAGGGAGCAGGCACCCTAGATGGTGGCTTCTCTGTGATCTGTTTCCCTAGAACCTGAGTCTCCAGTCACCGCCTCTGCCAGCCCCTTGTCTTTACAACGAAAGGGAGAAGCCAGGAAGAGGGTAATGTGGATTCTGAAAAGTAGATTCTAGCGGGTGGCCCGAGCTGAGTAGAATGAATATGTCCGTAGCTCTCCGTTCCCTGGAGAAATCTGTTTATTTTGCAAGAGGGCTGCTGCTTGGGTGCTTGGGGAGTGACTGTTGTCCTACATGATCAGGTTATTAACTGACGGGTTGGAGCCCCGGGGGTGGGGAGGCAGGAGGCCAGAGGGGGCATCAGGCCCTAGGAGTCGCCATGGCAACCTTCAGGTCTGTGGTTTGTGCTTTGGCTCCAAGCAGGAAGGATGTCCCAGACGGCTGAGACCTTCTCAGAAAGACCACAGACTCTCTAAAGACAGACCAAAGTTTCTGTTTCATCGGTAGGCTTCCACCGTAATACATTTTCACGCATGGCCACCCACCCATGTGTTGGGAGTCAAAGCCAGCCCGCTTCCTGTTGCCTCATTCCCTAGTCTGTCTGCCCCAGTCTGTTAGCTCCTGACTTCAATTCCAGCCACACTGGGCGGCAGAAAGAAATGGATTTCAGATTCATTTATTCATGCAAGCATTCAACACATTTCTGTTGGGCATTTATTTTGGGCCAAACCACCTTCTCCCTGAGAGAGAACAAAACAGACCCAGCTCCTCCTCCTCATGGGGCTTACTGCCTGGAGCTGTAGGTGGGTATTAGCACATAATCATACAAATTCCCATGCATTGCATGGATAGTTACTAAAATACAATGGATTTATTTTTTAATTATTTTATTTATTTATGTGTTTGTTTTTTATTTTAGAAAGAGAGAGTGAGAGCGGGGGAGGGGCCAGAAAGACAGGGAGAGAGAGAATCTTTTTCTTTTCCTTTTTCTTTTTTTTTTTGTGAGAGAGAGGGTGCAAGTGAATGAGGGGCAGAGAGAGAGAGGAAGAGAGAGAGTCCCATGAGGGGCAGAGAGAGAGAGAGAAGCAGGGCTTGCTTGAGGCTGGGCACGTGTTCACCCAAAGCTCACCCAAAGCTGGGCTTAGGCTTACCCAATGTGGCCCTTGAACTCGTGAGCCGTGAGAGCATGACCTGAGATAAAGTCAGATGCTTAACTGATTGAGCCACCCAGGCGCCCCAAAATACGGTGAATTTAGACTTGACTTGAATCCCAGCACTGCCAGCCCTGTGACCCTGGGTGTCTTCGGTGGTAAAGACGGGATAATAATATTTACCTTCCAGGGTTGCTGTGAGCCATCAGCGAAGCATGCTCTGGGATACACAGAGCCTCCTCGCATGTCGTGGTAACTCTGAGTATGTAAGCACCCTCCCTGCGTCCCCTTATCCGGGGCCTATTCGTCATTTGGAATTCATTGGTCACCTTCTCTATGTGTGAAGAGCCCTGGTCCCAGCTCCTTGCAGTCACGGTCCTCAAGCTGGCCAAGGAAGGATGAAAAGAACCCAAGGGATGCGCGCAGGAGGTGGGCCTTAAAGCCGTGGTTCTCAGCCTTTGACGTGTGTCAGAAAAACCCGAAGGTATTGCTCAAAGTGCAGCCTCTTGGACCTCACCCTAAGTGATTCGGAGTCAGTGAATGCAGGGCAGGGCCTGGGAATACTCATGCAGGTGTGCCGAAGCTCCCCTGGGAAATGGCATTTGCCCCTAAAGACCAGGGAGAAGAGGCCAGGAAGTGGGTAGACCCCGTGTCGGGCCTCTGAGCAAGGGCTGACAGGGCCTTCTCCCTTCCTTCACGCTTCAGCCTCCTTCCGCCCATCTGGCCGGGCCTTTGCTCTCAGGGCACAGTTCGAAGCCCCTCCGTGCCCAGAGGCTCTCTCCCAGCCCACTACACTCACAGATGGCTCCGTTGTTCACGCTTGCATTTGAGAAGCACAGCTCTATAGGGTCTTCAAGAAGTGCAGTGTGGTGGCGTGGTCGGCAGCCCAGGGATTTCACCTGCACTGCCTGGACCAGAGCCTCTGCTCTTTTTTTTTTTTTTTAATGTCTTTATTTTATTTTGAGAGACAGAGAGCAAGCGGGGGAGGGTCAGAGAGAGAGGGAGACACAGAATCTGAAGCAGGCTCCAGGCTCTGAGCCGTAAGCACAAAGCCTGACGCAGGGCTCAAACCCACAGAGCGTGGGATCATGACCTGGGCCGAAGTCGGATGCTTAACCAACTGAGCCACCCAGGTGCCCCCCAGAGCCTCTGCTCTTAACCTTCAACCCATGCCCAGGGCGTTGCTGCCATGTGCTGGGGGGCTTGCATGGTCCCACCAGCTCGGGACAGACTCCGAAGTCCTCCCTATGACAAGTCTCAGACTGTCTGGATTCTAACGGCCAGGGGGTGCCTGAGAGCCTTGTGGCCTATGGTCCTGTGGCCCTCAAAATAGCCTCCAGAGGAGCTCAGAGAAGTCCACCAGCCCCTCAGAGCCAAGGTTGTTGGAGGAGATGTTTATGCTGGGGGCAGACAGGGCTGCCCTGGGCTCAGTCCAACCTCCTGGGGCCGCCATCTCACTGGGGGCCTACAGTGCTTCCTGACTGCTGTCACTGAGGGCCGAGAGATGGGGACAGTGGACTCAGGTGGAGGTCTGGCCCAATTTACGTCCTGTGTCTTTCCAGGATGGAAGGAGCCACCGAGGTGGCCCTAGCAACCGCTGTGAGGCCACCGTACCCCACAGAGCTCGGGCATTCTTGCTCCTCGATAAACTCTCTACTCTGCTCATCGGCAGCTCTAAGATGCTATTGCTTGGGGCTTAAGGACAAAAGTCTGGATGCAAGGAGGCCATCCGGGGCCTTCTCTTGAGGCTGTGTTTTTATTACACACTCATTACTTTGTACTTAGTTGTAGGTTTATTTAGCGAGGTTTGGGTGACTCGAGGTTATGGGGTCCCTAGGGCCCCTCAGGCCCCTGCTCGATGCTTTGTGTTGTCATGCTTTCTAGGGCTTCTTTCCTGTTTTAGGTCCAAGACAAAATCCTGGCAGCAAAGGAGAACACAGCACGGGCTCCTTTTTCTCTTACTGAGTGGGCGTCTCAGAGGGTGCGGGCTCAGCTGACTTGAGGAAGACTAAGCCCCTCCCTCCCCCTGCGTGTGCATGTCCTCCTAGGCCGGGCCACCCTGAGGAAGGGGCCAGAGGCATTCTCTCTGGCCTCTGTGTCCACCGGTCATCGGGCATTCACCACTAAGTCAATCCTGCACTCCTCACCCATGCGTTCCTTCCTGTGACATCAGGGAACGCCAGCCACACTTCCACGGCTCTGGAAGAACATCTGTGTCTGGAAGCCTTTGCTTGGAGGGCCCAGACCCAACACAGGGGGATTTTTTCTGAGACCCCTACCAAAACGGTCCCCCCGAAAGACTATAGCGATTGGCCCTCTGGAAAGGATGAGTCCCCCAGATCATTCAGTGGGGCAGGGAGAACGCACTTTCTCAATGACCCCCATGCACAGTGGGTGCTGGCCTTTGGGGTCCAGCAACACATCCCATGAGCAGCTTCCAAAGAGGTTACCTCAAAGGGAGGAGGCTAGGCCAAAACAGCATGGCGTCTGAGAATCGCGGCCCTGTCATTTACCTGTAAGGCCCCGGTTTAGAGCATTTGCCCGTCTGTACCTCAGTTTCCCTGTCTATAAAATGAGGGGGCTGGGATGTGTAACCTCCAGGAGGGTCTTCCAGTCCTGCTGTGCTGAGCAAGTTTAGTAACTGCTCCTGAGAAACAGAAGACCCCATGAAGCCAGAGCCCTGTGCTTACTCCCTGCTCTGGGCCATGCTCTTTTAAAACATCGACGCTTGCCTTACTCATAGCCCAGAACCTTCCCCCGTTGCCCCGGCTCTGTCCGTCTGCAGGACAGGATCCAACTTGCCTCCGCCACGTCAGTGCTTCTTCACCTGGCTGCCCACTGGAATTGTCCCGAGCTCTTTGCAAAACATTGGCGCGGGCACCTCACCTCCAGAAGGACCAAGTAATTCGTCTGAGGTAGGGCGCGGGCATTAGTATTAATTTTTACAAGTTCCCCAGGTATGTTCTTAGGTGAGTTGCGACCCACTGACCCAGATGTGAGGTTGTTGGCAGCTGAAGGGTGACATCCACGGGCTGGGGGGTGTAAACAGTCGCCTTCCCGGGTCCTGGCCCGCTGCCCCATCATTCCTGCTGCTGCCCACAGAATATTCGAGACCTGAGCATTGGCTTGTCTGAACGGCTCAAGCAAGGACCCCTGGGGCAGGGGCTCGACACCCTGTACCTCCTCTCCTGGTGTCTGGCAGGTGCTCAAGGTGGTGTGATGGGTAGAATTAGTGTGCTCAGCCCCTCGTGCTGCCCCCCTGACTCCCCAGGCCTCTTACCCCCAACTCAGGCTTTCGCGTTCCCGGCAAGGTTTCTCCCTGCCCCTGGGGCATGTGGAGTATTTGGAGGATGGGATGCGTGGAGGGAGCGGTCCCCCCCTGCTCTCATCCTTGGCAGGCAAGGGTTTCTCAGCAACCGCCCAGCCTGATACCAGATCGGAGTTCACATGATTCTGCCTCAGCTCAGGAATGGGCAGCCTCCAGCTGGGATTTTCTAGACCGAGCTGGGAGGTGTGGTCTGTGGGAAATCTCCGGAGGGGAAGTGCGGGTCCGGCTGCGGAGTGGCCTGCTTGGGGACTCCCCCAGGCCCGGCAAGGTGGCTCCAGTCTCCTCCCCCAGGGCTCTCCAGAGCCGCTGGAGGAAGCCCGGCTCTCTGAGGTTTGAGGGCAGAGCTCGGCCGAGTGGACCGTCAGAGAAGACCCGGATTCCCCCTTTGCTGCCGCTCCCTGCCTGCTCTTCACCTGGCGGCAGAGACCTTCGCCTTCCTGGGGTCTGGAGGCTGAGCAGGCGGGGGAATCAGTCCAGCTGTTTCCAGACTGAGAATCGTGACTCATTAGTGGGTCAGGAAATCAATTTAGTATAGAAATGATCAGAGTGTGTGGCAAGTAGTGGGGTAAGTATTGCTTTGGGGAAGTGTTTTTCCTCTATAGGCATGTGTGTGAGTGTGTGTGTGTGTGTGTGTGTGTGTGTGTGTGTGTGATGTCTGTGCATGCTTGGTTACAATGTCAAATGTATTCTTGCTATAGTTGGTGGTCAAAAGAGCTTAAAAGGCAGCAAATTAGTGCCGTGGTGCCTGCGCTCTGAATTCAGACCCACCTGACTTACCGTGTGAACTTGAGCAACTGGGTTAGGCTCTCTAGGCTTCAGCTTCTGTGAAATGGGCTAGCGAGCCCCACCTGCCTCAGAGCGACTGCCTGAGCCCAGATGGGACTGAACTTTCATACGGTAACAAGGGCTTTGGAAATGAGATCTTCTTCTCGTTTGTGTTGCTGGAGTGAGGCTATTTGGGAGCGAGATGGGACTAAGGAAAGCTGCAGCCTGATTTCTACTCCTGTCTCGGAGGCAAGTGTCAGGCTCTGAAAGCATGTGGAAGTTTGACCGGCTGAAGGGAAGGGAAGCAGGGCGCGCAGGAAACTCCCTGCTCCATGGGCTCGGGGCTCCGTGAGTAACTGTGTGTGTGTGTGTGCGTGCCTGTGTGCAGCACACGGAAGAAACGGCGACAGATTAGATCGCTGTTTATGTACCAGCCCAACACCAGCATCAGGCACCTCCGCCTTCTGGCTGGGAATGTGCAGGAGGCTCTCAGCTTGCGTCAAAAGGCGCTTCCTTCCTTTCAGGGCTAATTTTTCTTGGTCGTTAAAGTCCTGGAAGACCTTTCTCTCTGCTGATGAGCATTTGTAGAAAGATTTGCTTTTAGGTGTTGGTTGTTTTGTGTGTAGTCTGTGGGCTTCTTAGCTGGACAATGAAGTGTTTGGGGTGGATGCAGAGACTCCTTGCGTTTGTTTTCTGCCCCCCCCCACCCCTTGGGCAACCACGGACGGGGTGCACTTTGGGTGTTGAGGAAATGGTGGACCTCGCAGACATCTGCCTGGTGCAGGGGAGCTAGCCCAGGACTAAGCCTGGCAGCCCTCATGGTGGCATCTGAGGACTGGAGCTTAGCAAAGCCTGGGGTTGGGGGGTGGGGGTGGAGGGTGATTGCTCAGTGATCATCATGCTAGAGAGAAAGAGAACATAATATAGAATGTGGGCCGGTCTGAGTTCAAAACCTAGCCTATCACATCGTAACTGTGGAATCTTAAGCACGTTGGTTCATTTCTCTGAGCCTCCGTTTTTTCATCTATAAAATGGGCACTGATGAGAGTGGTATTGAAAGGGAACGGATGTGTGGAAATATACCTAGCGTGTTGAGCCTTCCCAGCCGATGTGGCTTGGTTCTTCCATTCCCTCTATGCTTTTCCATTACCGAACACTTTTGCATCCACTGTGTCCCTTGATTTTTGAGAAGGAAGTTTCCTATGGATACCAGGTAGAGAAGGGATTCTCCTGGGGAGGCATAGTTTCTTTCTGGGGGTACCTGTCCTCAGGAACTAATAGAAGGCAAGGTAGAGAGATCGATGGATGGGTGAGTGGAAGAAGGCAAGGCTGGCTGTGATAAGACCTGAGTGTAAAAGATGGACCCTCAGACCAACTCTGGAGGCTTGCGCAGATGCCAGGCTTCTGAAAAGGAAACCACAGTAATCCTTCCTCCTTACTTTTCTATTAATGATACCCCACTGTCCCAGCACCCAACCTCAAACCCATCTACCATCCACTCACCCATCCATCCATCTTGCTACTCATTAACCCATCTGTCTACCCCTCACCCATCTAGCCATTTTTTTAAAAGTTTTTAATGTTTATTTATTTTTGAGAGAGTGAGACAGAGGGTGAGCAGGGGGTGGGCAGAGAGAGGGAGACACAGAATCCAAAGTAGGCTCCAGCCTCTGAGCTGTCAGCACAGAGCCTGATGCAGAGCTCAAACTCATGAATGGTGAGTTATATCCTGAGCCAAAGTTCAAAGCTCAACCAACTGAGCCACCCAGGCGCCCCCCATCTAGATGTTTACACATCCATCCACCTATCCACCCTCCCATTCATCCATCTATCTACCCATTCACTCATTTGTCTATCCATCTACTCTCTCATACATTCATTTACTCATCCACTAATCCATCTATCTACCCATTCACGTATCTACCCACCTACCTCTGCACCTAACCATCCTCTAACAATTTTTGAGAGTTTGTAAGGACCAAGCACTAAGGAACATTTCAGATTTGTCCCTGACTGGGGTCCCTGCCCCCCACCTCCCTTCTAATTAGTTGTCAGTTTCTACAGCTTCTTCTTGTCTCCTCTCTGGCCATGCTTCCTCATACCTACACCCAGTCATGTGAAGCCACTCTCAGTTCCCCCAACGTGCCCATTGTCTCTCTCACATTTGGCCCATTGCACACATTGTTTCCACAGGCAGAAACTCCCCCCTGCTTGGGCATCCCTTCCCCCTTCTTCTGCCTTAGTCTAACTTTGCCACTCAGGAAAGCTTCTCTGGCTGGGTCAGGTTACCTCCCATGAGCTCCCTTAAAGTCCTGTGCTCTCCTTAGGAGCTGGTCTCACTATCTTCTCCACTGTCTCATGAGAGTAAAAGTAACTTGAGTTTCCCTAAGTGACAGTGCATAGTGCAGTGCCTTCCTTACAATAGATACTCAGTAAGTATCTGCTGTATGAATGAATAAGTGAATGGATGGACAGATGGATGGATGCATGAAAGCATAGTTGCATGGATGCGTGGATGGATGATTGGAGCACCAGCGAAGGATCTGAAGTTAGAATGTTTATGTTAGATTTTATTTTAGAAGATGGCTTTAAGGTGGTAAGATGGAGCTAGGAAATCTAATAGGCCATTGTACTGCTTCTGGGGGTGAAGTCTTGTCCAAGCCAATCTAGGGCATTGGTATAGGAACTGAAGAAGAGGAGATTGATGTGGGAAATATTTAGGAGTTGAAAACGGTAGAGCTGGGTAATTTACTGGATTCTTTGGATGAAGATGAGGAAAGACAGCCAAAGGCCATTCATCTGGGCAGGTAGAGATGCCCCTTCCAAGAGCAGGTTAGTGCAGAAAATGATGGAAGGGGGCTGGGCTTCATGGAGCATATCCTGTGAGGCAGCAGGAAGCTGGTTACATCCACTGTCTGCCTGGCGGGAGGTCTGGAGTTGTCAGAGTGCAGATGGGGTTGAGACCACAGAGGGATGCTCTCCCGCAGAGGATGTGCGTGGAGTGAAAAGAACAAACCAACATTAAATGTGAGTATGAGGGAGGCTCACACTCCTCGTGCACTGCCTCGAGCGATAGTCATTTGTGCGTGTGCTCTTCGGTCTAATGAGACTGGACGCTCCCTGTGGGTGGGAGAAACACAGAGGAACTGGATTCTTGGGCAAGCCACTCCACCCTTTGGGCCGCAGCGTCGTCTCCCTAAAATGGGGAAAATAACGGGGCTAGAGTGAAGATGAGTGAGAGGGCGGGGGCGAAATGCTCTGTAAACTGTAGAAGATTGTGCAAATACAAGGTCTAAGTACACTGACGATCCAGTCACTTTCTTGAGAGAGTGATTGAGGCTGTTGACCTCCCAAAGTCTGCTTCCTAATTTTGCCCACAAGGGTTCTGTGGGTCTTAAGTCCCCTTACAGCCAGCTCTGCCTCCCAGCTTGGGAACTCGAGTTATCAGGATGATTCTCCTGCCCCATATCGGGACTCAGATCTGAGACTTTCTAGACCTTTGAGTGCCTTGCTACTCAGAGTGTGGTGGGTGGGCTGGTCACACCAACACCACATAGAAACATGTTGCAAATTCTCAAGCCCTGCCTCAGACCCATTGAATTAGACCCTCTCTGTAGGTAAGGTTCAATAATCTCAATAAGTTTTTTTTTTAAGTTTATGTATTTATTTTGAGAGAAGAGAGTACGAAGAGGGAAGGGGTAGAGAAAGAGGGAGACAGAGAGAATCCCGAGCAGGCTACACGCTGTTAGCACGGAGCCCGACACGGGGCTCAAACTCGCGAACTGCAAGATCACGACCTGAGCCGAAATCAGAAGTTGGATGCTTAACTGATGGAGGCACCCCTCAATAACCTGTTTTGAACAAATCTTCCAGGTGACTCAGATGCACCTAAATTTGAAAACCACTGCTCTGGAAACACCCAAACCCTCTTTTTGCTACAAGGGAATGTAGGAGGTGTTTTAATCTAAACATAGTAAATGGTTCTTCTTTGCCCTGCACGCTTGAATATTTTTGACTTTGGTTGCCAGAAATTGCTTATTGTTGGCCTAGGAAAAAGGAAGCCACAAGCCATTTCCCCATATATACACTCACCACTAATAAACAATAGACTTTAGCCTACTGACTCTCAAAAAATACCGAAGACCCAACAGGACGTGTTTTTCTTCACTATGGCTTCATTTGCCCTGTTTTGGGGGGCACCTGGGGGCCTCTGCTTAGGAATGAATTTTATCTTCCTGCGGGTGGACTTTCTCTGGACTTTGGAGAACCTCAGGTAAATTCAGAGGCAGGGACTGCCCTGAGTGCTCTTGGGGACAGTTCAGGGACGTGTCCGGCTGTTGACCTTCTCGTATGTAAGCCAGCTGAACTGTGCGTGGGCTTGGGATTCAGGGATGGGAGGCTGGCAAGTGAAGGGTGAGTGGAGCCAGAGTTTGACTCACCGGCCGTGGGCAGAGTTGAAGGGTCACGGGCCTCCGCTGCCCTTTTTCCCCCTTCCTCTTACCATCAAAACATATAAGCAAAACCAAAAAAACAAAAACCAAAAAACAAAAAACAAACAAAAAAAACCCACAGAAAGCAAAAAACAAGAAAATACCCTCATGCACTGTTGGCGGGAATGTAAAATGATGCAACCACTATAGAAAACAGAATGGCAGTTCCTCAAAAAAAAAAATTAAAAATAAAACTACCCTATGATCCAGTAATTCCACTTCTGGGTATTCACCCCAAAGGACTGAAAACAAGGACTCGAGTGGATCTTCTACGTCCCTGTTCATCGCAGCGTTATTCACACTAGCCAGTAGGTAGGATAGAAACAACTCAAACGTTCATTTACAAATAAATGGAAAAACAAAAATATAGTACATACATATAACGGGATGTTCTTCAGCCTTCAAGAGGAAGGAAATTCGGCAATATTGCCACCACGTGAGTGAATCTGGAGGACATTCTGCTAAGTGACATAAGCCAGATGCAAAGAAGACAAACACTGAGTGATTTCCCTCACACGAGGTCCTAGCATAGTCAGATTCAGGGACAGAAAGTAGAATGGTGGTTGCGGGGCTGGGGCTGAGGGGAATGGCGGGCTAGGGTATAAAGGAAACAGAGTTTCCCAGTTTGGGAAGACGAGAAAGTTCTGGAGATGGGTGGTGTGGTGATGGCTGCATAACCGTGTGGATGTACTTCACACCGCTTAAAAACGTACACTTAAAAATGGTTAACATGGTACATTTTATGTTATATATATCTACCCACAATTAAGAACAACAAGAAGCACTCCCCTTTGCCGCCATCGCTCAGGCTCGGGGCTCGTGTCCTGGAGAGGGTGGAGAGGTGGGCCGACAGAGAGTTCGGGAGTGAGTCTCAGGTGGGGGCACTGGCTAGCAGGGGGGAGGGAGGAGGGCCATGGAAGAGCGAGACCTGGGTTCTCCTGCCCATGCTTTCTGCCTCAGGCCGGCTTTGGGCAAGTCGCTGCCCCTTTTGAACCCCGGTTTCCTCACCTGTAAAATGGGGAAGGGGCATTCACTTATTTCTTCCAGAAGTATCCATGAGTGCCTGTCAAGCGCCAGGCAGTGTTCAAGGCACACATGGCCTCTGCCCTCTTGGGATTTGCATTCTTGTGGTGGAGACGGACCAGCAGCAGACAAGTAAACCAACCAGGAAAACCTCAGATACTGATGGGAGCTCTGAGGAACACACAGGATGATGTGACAGCGACCCGGGAGGGGGCTGCTTTTGGTGGGGTGGTCAGGGAAGGCCTCCGGAGGAGGTGACGGTTGAGCTGAGATCTGGCATAACGGGAGCCAGCCCAGAGGCGGAGGTGGAGGTCGGGGGAGGGCAGGGGGCAGCACTCCAGGGAGGCAGCCATTAGGCCAAGGCCCCTGTGGCCTGAGGCACAGAAAGCTGGCCTTTGTAGCCAGAGGGTGGCCGTGGGCAGCAAGGCCGAGGAAGCTGGGGCCAGATCATGCCGAGCTTGTAGGCCCCATAAGCAGTTTGGTTTTCCCGTAGGTGTGGTAAGAAGTCATCTCAGTGGGTTTTAAGCAAGGAAGAAGAAGACCTGGTTATATTTAGAAAGAGGCTGTGGCTTCCATGAGGGTAATGGGCGGGACATGCAGGGGAGAGCCGGGGTGGGGAGGGAGCCCAAGTGGGGAGGGTAGCTTTGGACCAGAACCACCTGTTGCCCATTTAGAGGCAAGAGGCCAAGCAGGAGCCACAGCAGAGCTGCAGGAGGGAGATGGGGGGGGGGGGGGNGTGACACACTGTGAGGGGTTTCCCTTCTGGGTCCTTGAGTCCCAGACTGACTATTGTCGAGAAACAATGCAAAGGACGGGATTGATCCGCTGATACTTCAAAATAGCTTAATTCAGGGGCGTCTGGGTGGCTCAATTGGTTAAGCATCTGACTTTGGCTCAGGTCATGATCTCACAGTCCATGGGTTTGAGCCCCGCGTCGGGCTCTGTGCTGACAACTCAGAGCCTGGAGCCTGCTTCGGATTCTGTGCCTCCCTCTCTCTCTGCTCGGGTTTTGTCTCTCTCTGCCTCTCAAAAATAAATAAACGTTAAAAAAAAGTTCAAAATAGCTTAATTCAAACGTCACTCATTCAGACTTGGCAACCATAGAGTGTATATTCTCTGGAGGGGGTAAAATTGGTTCTTGGGTGGGTGGAAAAAATCTGAGCTATTACAATGATTTGTCCCCCTCCAAAGGGCTGCAGTACACAAACAGATATGCAATATATATGGGGTATTAAAATTTCATGGAAAGGGGGTGTTTGGGGGAAAATGTCTAAAGAGGCTCCTTAGGAAAATGATTTTCTTTCTTTTTCTTTCTTCCTTCCTTTCTTTCTTCCTTTCTTTCTTTCTTTCTTTCTTTCTTTCTTTCTTTCTTTCTTTCTTTCTTTCTTTCTTTCTTTCTTTCTCTCAGAGAGAGAGCACAAGAAAGTGAGAGTGGGAGAGGAGCAGAGAAAGAGAGGGAGAGAGAATCCTAAGCAGGCTCCACGCTCAGCATGGAGTCTATCCCACAACCCTGAGATCATGACCTGAGCTGAAATCAAGAGTTGGACACTCAACTGACTGAGTCACCCAAGTGCCCCCGGGGAAGATGGCTGTTAAACAAATAAACAGAAAGTTGAAAAATCCTGATTTAGACCCACAGTGAGATTTTTCATTGGAGCTGGAAGTGTTTAATCAATAGAGTAGCTTAGGCCTTTCATTATATACATCAGATATATTAATTTATAAAGTAGGCTCACAACAAAAAATTTTAATCTCTTTTGTTCTATTGTATCTGTAAATATAACAATAACATTTTCTTTCTTAAATTCTCAACACGATAAACTTCTCGCAAATGGGAGTAAGACTACCAGTTTTTAATCCACCTCTTTGCCTCTGGCAAAACAATGCCGTGCATTTTGACATCCATCATTTTATGTGGCCCTGATACTGTCTCTGAGGGCAAATGTTTCTATCCCCACCTTCTAGATGAGGAAACTGAGACTCACAAGGGGTAAGGGACTTGTGCAGCCTATAAGCGGCTGACCTGAGCCTTGTGTTCATTTCTCTGGGTTCCTGTCTTGTGCTGTTTTCTGCGTTGGGTCCTCAATTTCCCAGGGAAGAGGTGGGGTAGCACATGCTGTGAGCACCCAGGAATCCAGGCAGTAGCCTGAAGGAAGCATGGCCTTTGTTTCTTGCCAGAGACCAATAGGGCGTGATGGAGTTGGGCCGTGCTGTCTGGAGAGGCCCCCAGAAGGGGCTGTGCCTCAGTGTTACCTGACTTGGTACATTTCTTGGAGTGAGTAGGAAAAATGTGACTGCTGCCTAATGCTGTGGTAGAGAATGGCCGGGGCCCTCAGTGTGGTATATGGATTGGAATTGATCTTTACCTCGAGCTTCTCTCGGAGAGTTTGTGCTCACAAGAGCCCCTAGCCTTGCTTGCTGCCTGAGGGACCAGGCAAATAAATAAGGGACAGGAAGCCAGGGAAGGGGGGACAGGGAGGCCTAAACCGCATTTTAGTATCTTGGCGTGCGACCCATTCAGATAGTCTAGTTGAGTTGAAGTTGGTTTATCTTCTCAATCGAGCGAGGCACTTAGCACAGGACCTGGCACACAGTAGGTGCTACATAGATGTTGGCTGCTATTATTCTAAGCCTTTCCCGCCTTTACCTTTCAGGGACTTACCCACCAGTAAGGAGGCCCAGCCCTTGATACAGCTTGAACCACCTCCCGTAAACAAGATGGCGTCAGAGAGCCTGGCCCCTTCCCTGAGCCCATGAGGGGCGAGGCCCCTCGAAGCCCGAAGATGGGGAACATCACTGAGAACAACACGTCGACGAACTGTACCATCGACCACACCATCCACCAGACTCTGGCCCCGGTGGTCTATGTGGCAGTGCTGGTGGTGGGCTTCCCGGCCAACTGCCTGTCCCTCTACTTCGGCTACCTGCAGATCAAGGCCCGGAACGAGCTGGGCGTGTACCTGTGCAACCTGACGGTGGCCGACCTCTTCTACATATGCTCGCTGCCCTTCTGGCTGCAGTACGTGCTGCAGCACGACAACTGGTCGCACGGAGATCTGTCCTGCCAGCTGTGCGGCGTCCTCCTCTACGAGAACATCTACATCAGCGTGGGCTTCCTGTGCTGCATCTCCATCGACCGCTACCTGGCCGTGGCCCACCCCTTCCGCTTCCACCAGTTCCGCACCCTGAAGGCGGCCGTGGCCGTCAGCGTGCTCATCTGGGCCAAGGAGCTGCTGACCAGCGTCTACTTCTTCATGCACCAGCAGGTGGTGGAGGACAGCGAGCGGCACCGTGTCTGCTTCGAGCACTACCCGCTGGAGCCATGGCAGCGCGGCATCAACCACTACCGCTTCCTGGTGGGCTTCTTGTTCCCGCTGTGCCTGCTGCTGGCCTCCTACCAGGGCATCCTGCGGGCCGTGCGCCGGAGCCACGGCACCCAGAAGAGCCGCAAGGACCAGATCCAGCGGCTGGTGTTCAGCACGGTGGTCATCTTCTTGGCCTGCTTCCTGCCCTACCACGCCCTGCTGCTGGTGCGCAGCCTCTGGGAGGCCAGCTGCCCCTTCGCCAAGGCCGTCTTCAACGCCTACCACTTCTCCCTGCTCCTCACCAGCTTCAACTGCGTGGCCGACCCCGTGCTGTACTGCTTCGTCAGCGAGTCCACCCACAGGGACCTGGGCCGCCTGCGCGGGGCCTGCCTGGCCTTCCTCACCTGCGCCGGGACCGGCCGGGGCAGAGAGGCCTACACGGCGGGCGCCCCCGACACCTCGGGGAAAAGCGATGAACCCGAGCTGCTCACCAGGCTCCACTCGACCTTCCAGGCCCCCAGCTCGCCTGGGGTGGGCGGGTCCCCCACGGGCGGCTTGGCCTAGCCGGGGTCCCTCCGCCACCGTGTGGGGCTAGGTGAGGCCTGAGCTTGCCCGCTCGGCCAAGTGCAGGTGGCTCTTCCTACGGGAGGGAATGATGGGCCTGGGCCGCCGCGAGGCGTCTCTGGTCCCGGGGAGCCCGCTCCAGCTCGCTGAGCTGCTGTGTGTTGTCCGCTGCCGGCCTCTGGGGAGAGGAAGACAAGGGATTGTCACCTCTGGGAGGCTCTCAAAGACAGGCTGGTGGGGGCAGGGTGCAGAGTGTGAGGGACGGGGATTGGGAAAGGAGGGCCGGTGTCTGTGTGCACACCTGCCAAGTTCTTCCGGGGCCGTTGTCACAGACGACACCTGTCCAATGCACAGGTGTGTCTGAGGACATGACGCGTGAAGCTGTACTGTCACCGTTAACACTTGAGCCCCACCCCACAAAAGGATCAGAAGGAAGATGACCTCCCGGGAGGCTGGAGGGGAGAAGGGAGCTGGGGAGGTGGTCGGGCAGTGGAGGCGTGGCGGGGGGTGGGCAGTGAAGGAAGTGACAGGAAAGGAGAGACCCCAGCTCTGGGCATGTCTCACCTTCACAGGGAAAATTAAGTGGATTCTACAACCCCCAGGGCTGATGGAAGACAAGTCCCAGGGCTCCCCGGGGCCATGTCTGTGGTCCTTTTAAACAGCCAGTCCTGATGCTCAGTGCGGGGACAGAGGCCTGAAGCCAGTGTGTGCAACCAAGTTCCTAACACACAGGGTTCTAATTAGTTTTCTGTTTCCATCTGCCCAGAAGCACCAGACGCGGAAGCTAGGAACTCTGTGTGTGTGTGTGTGTGTGTGTGTGCGCGCGCGCGTGCGCGCACACGCGAGCGTGCATGTATTCACGGTTAAAATGCCAGGGTCTCCATGACAGCTCTGTGCCAAGACACTGAGGCTAAGGTTATGTGACTGCTGGCGGAGTTGTGTCCTCACCCCAGTCGCCACCTCAGCCACCCGCCACACACCCTGTGGAGGGTCTAGCAGTCTCAGAGAGGACCCTGACATTGTCTCCAGGTTCTCAGATATAATAAAACAAAACAGAGACTCCTTCCCTGGCATCTCTCAGCCCAGAGGCCTGGGGTTAAGCTCCATAATGGTTTAAATAGCCCCTGGGACCAGAAGAGGAGGTGGCCCTGGGCTCGCCCTGCCTCTTTTTGTTCTCCAGCTCTGCTCGTCTGCCAGACGACCCACCTCACACCTGTAGAGTGAGAGGGGGTCCCTGGGGCCATATGTAGACCAGGGTACTGGCAGCCATCTTTTGTCCTGTCCTGGAAAGCTCAGTATCAGTCTCATCTCTCCTGCAACTTTGTGCCCGACCGTGTCAAGCCTCCACCCTGGCGAACATACCAAGGACCAGAAGAACTTCTTGCTGCTCCAAAGATCTGCCCACCTTTACAGAAATGCTAGCCCTTCAGATTTCCTGGTCAGTGGGCTGGGCCCAACTCTGACTTCCCTCAGAGTTCTGGGATTCAAGCTCCTCACTGCCAAGGGGCTAGGTGGACTTAAGCCTGGGGAGGGACCAGGGACAGGGAGATACAAGCTGGCATCCATAGAACATTTCTGGAATCTGCTAAAAGGAGAGCCAAGGGAAAAATCTAGATCTCTCTGACTCTCTCCTCCCCTCTCTTTCCAAGAGGTGGATTTATCCCGAATCTCTTACCCTCCAATCAGGGGTGCCCAGAGGCAGATACCCCAGGTTGGATGTGTCCCAGGGAAGTTTGGCTTTGACTGGGTAGCCCTACTCTAGCTCCTTATGGAAGCCCTCCATAGCCTAGGGAGCTTCTCTTTCCCTTCCTGGAGGAGGAAGTGACCAGATCTCAAAGTGGCAGAAATGGCCATACTGCCAAGAAAAGTCCACCCACCCCCAGCCCAGAATCTTAACGGGGCAATGGAACTGGTTGAGACCGTCATGCCTCCTCATGCCAAATTTCCCCCTATTTTGACCTTAAACAAAAGCGTTCCCACTAGGAGGATGGACCGGGATGAGCTGAGGGTGGTTCCTTTTACTATCAAGAGTTGTATTTTTGTATTGTTCTCCCTTTTATGCCAAGTATGTGTGTTGGACTGTGCAATGGATTTACTTAGCAAACTTGAGTCTGCAAATAAAACAAAGTAAACAGCCACAGCTGGAGTTGCTTTGGTCTTTATGGGGAAGAAGGGTCTTCCAACACCAGGGGTATTTAGAAGGCTCTTGAAATACCCAACAGAGTCAGGAAGACCCAAGTATTGGTTTTCTTAGAGAAAAGTCAGAGGAATTAGGGTGTTTGCCCTTGGCCACCCAGCAGTGGTCAAAAAGGATGAGCCTTCAAGTGAAGTTGGATCTTCTCTCTCTCCTCTTGAGATTCATGAAGTGTCTTCAGCTCTTTAGCACATTGTTACAAATCCACTCTGGGACTTAACTTGGTCCCCTCCCTTTTGAGGACAGAGTCCAGCCCTGTGATTTGGAGACTATCACTCCGTCTGTCCCCCACAGTGAGGAAGGGCTTGATCAGACAGACCACCCCCCTCACCAGGGAAGATTGTCAAAGTAGAAAGACCTGTTAGAGCCATCCCTGGGGGATGTCCTCACTTCTTGGGTTTTGTTTGGGGAGGCTCACATTTGTTGACCAGTGCTTTAAGGTTTTAGCATCTTCTCAACAGTGGCAGGCTACATGTTTATCGCTCAAGATTAACTGCATCATATTAAAATGTAAATTTAGTTTGGGTCGCTTAATCCTTTTCTGGGTCAGATTCCTGGAGTCCTGAAGTGTTCTGCAAGAACTGATCCTTCTTCCAAACAGACTAAGTGAAGACATTATTGGGGATTAAGACTCCTTTCTCTCCTGAGAGAGTGGATAGAAGCAAAGGCCCATCTGGTTTGGACGGAAGGTGATGGAGTCATTAGATTCCTTTTTTATTCCTCCGTGTTGCTTAGCAAGATGAGGGCTCATCTTCCTGTTTATACACACTGGTCTGTGGGTTGGCCAGACAAGAGTGGGAGAGATTCTCAGCACAGCATGCATCCCCATCTGCCACTTTCCTCTGACTGCTGGAGTCAGGACAGCCAGAACATGGTCCACTTGGTTCACTGCTTTTCCGAAAAACCTGCTTCTTGAAGCTGGCGATGCTACCGCTGCCATTCCTGGGATTCATCTAGCAAGACAGTGACCATTGGTGGCAATCACCTGGAGGTCACAATAGTCCCCAGTGACCCAGAGAAATGGGATTTCAATTCCATTTGCTTTAATTCAACAACTCTCAGAAGGACGCTGCTAGATTAGATGTTAGATAATAGTGCTGGAATGTACCATAGAGGTCATGATACCCCATTTTCTCTCCAGGAATTATCCCAGGTAGATCCCCTCTCCCTCAAATGGTGGTCTAGTTTTCTGAACAAATACTACCAATGACACCAATTTGCTACTACCCAAGACAAGGCATTCCAGGGTTGGGCAGAAAATCGTAACTCCTAATGAGCCAAAGTGACCACTTTCCCCACTGGCCTTAGAGTGCATGAACTATGCCTCTGGAGCCCCTGGCCCTTCAAGAACTGGCATCTAAAGGGAATTTTCTTATCCTACTTCTCAGTATTAAATGTTGCAAGCTTGTATTAGACAAGGCTGGATTACACTGCAGTGACGACTATACCCATCCCCCCAATCACAGTGTCTTAAAACAAGAAAAGTTTGTCTCCTGTTCATCCAAAGTCCACTGAGAATCTGACAGTTCTGGCAAGTCTTCATCCAAGTGATGGCAGTGATTCCGAATCCTTCCATCAAGAGTTTCCAGCACCTCAGGGTATTGTTCCATCCACACAGGTAGGGGAGGCAGGAGGCAGCACAAAAAGAATCTCACAGGGCATTTATGGCCAAGTCTGGAAGTGGTTGATGTCTACATACTCCATTGGCCAGATTCCAGTCACATGGTCCAACCCAACTGCAAGGGAGGCTGGGAAATATAGTTTTCCTATGTATTCAGGAGGAGGAAGCAGAAGTGGTGACCATCCAACCAGTCTCTGACAGATGGTTCTGCCACCTATTTCCACTTAACAGGTTTTACCTTATCTGAAAAAAAACAAAAACAAAAAAAGACAACTCACGTCTTCAAATGTGATGCTTGGATCTGAAGCGAGACCAAGCCTGTCTGATCTGCGCTGAGGAGAAAGGGACCATTTACCTCACTGTGTTTCTTCCTCCTCTTCCTCCTCCTCCTCCTTCATTCATTTATTTCTGAGAAAGAGGGACAGAGGGTGCAGGCGTAGGGACAGAGAGAGAGGAAAACAGAGGATCTGAAGTGGGATCTGTGCTGACAGCAGAGAGCCTGAAGTGCGGCTCAAACTCATGAACTGTGAGATCATGACCTGAGCTGAAGTCAATCGCTTAACCGACTGAGCCACTCTGGCGCCACTACCTCACTGTGCATCTGTTGATGCATTGGCTTTTCTGGCAGACACATCACACCATTGACACACACTGAGTTCATGTGAACTGCTGTTAAGCCACATCCTCTGTGTCCTGCCTAGAGCAGTGGTCTTTTGAATCTGAGAATTATCATTGAGGAGCAGTGAAACCCACATGGAATGGGTAGGAAGGAGCAGAATGCAGCGGGCTGGACGAAGGTAGGGGTGGCCATCAGCAGAGCCCGTGCAATGAGGGGCAGGAAATGAATTCAGAGAAATGTCTTGTCCAGATGAGCAAAGGGGCAGCACTTGACCAGAGGACAGCAGGGGTCTAAGGAATCCTGACTCCCATTAGCTGGCTTGCTTGCCTTTGAGCCCCACCTCCTGTAGGGTCTATGGGGCATGTGTGTCTCGATGTGCCCAAGGTCTCCGGCCTGCCCTTGAATATCCAGAGAGTATCCCAGACACTGCTTGCCGGGTTGCCCCTCCAACATCCAGTGCCCCCTGAATCCATCTTGGCAGGTGCCCCAGCCCATCTTTACCTCGGGCCGCCCCACGGTTCCCTATAGGACAGGCTTGTCCCACTGCAACTGGCTTCTCTGGGCCGTAGCCATGCTCACTCTGTCACCCTAGAAGCGGACACATGCCCTTTATCAAACCATGGCCAACACTAGGATAAACTTGAGCAAAACTTTATGAAAGGCTTGACCAGGAATCATCTGGTGGAACAGAAATGCCTAGAAACTGGATCCTGGAACTCAGAGCTCCAGTGGTCCAGGGCTGGTCCCTGCTGAGGGGTGTATTTTTTTTTAATGTTTTATTTATTATTTTTGAGAGAGAGAGAGAGCATGAGAAGGGGAGGGTCAGAGAGAGAGGGAGACACAGAATTGGAAACAGGCTCCAGGCTCTGAGCTGGCTGTCAGCACAGAGCCCGACGCGGGGCTTGAACCCACAAACTATGAGATCATGACCTGAGCCAAAGTCAGACGCTTAACTGACTGAGCCACCCAGGCGCCCCAAGAGGGGTGTATTCTTGGCTCTTGCTTGGGCCTTAGCCCCTTTCTCCTTGTGGTGGTGGTGGTGGGGGGGTGCTGTGAATGTCTCACTGCAGAACTAGGACCCCCACTCACAGCCTTCTCTGGGCTCCACCCAGGTCTCGGCCTCTGTCCCAAACAACGTCATCATCATCCCGTAAACTTCTGGCCACAGTGCACAGAACCTATTGCACGGTCATGCCTTTAACGTCTCCACGCCAGAGGAGAGCTCTGTTATTACTATTGCAAAACCAAAGGCCCATTAGTGTCTTTCCTCAAAATATGAATCAGAAGAGTGATGGCAGCTTTACCAAAGTGATGCTTCCTCTCTTCTGGCCATTGAGACTTCACAAATGCCAGGCAGGCTCTGAGGGGCCCCCATTACACAGAGCAATGTGGTCTCAAATCAGGGATGAAAACTGCAAGTGCAAGATACCTGGCCAGTAAAGCTTAGCGCTGAGCCGGGCTCAGGGAGCTGTGAGAAGCTGCAGATGGTGAGAGGGTGAGCTCATCGCAATGAGCACGTCTGCCCTCGGGGCCACGTCAGCGGAAGCACAGACCTGTAGGTGGGGACTCCCCGCCAGAATGACACAGGGAGGTCTGGACTGTCCCATCCCCAGCTGGCCAGGGGCTTCGCCATGTACGTAGCGCTGGACGTTAATCCCAGATTGCTCACTACACGCTTTGGCTTTAAGTTCTACTGTTGAGTAGACAATCTAGAGGTAATTTTTGTAGCATGTGTTTCACACTTCACAACGAATGCCCCTTAAAGAATTGAAGTGGACATCGTTAAGGAAATAAAACGAAGCAGGCCCAGCAAGCATCTGGAGCTGGAGCTGGGAAGCCAGACTACCCCATCTGGCTGTGAACTAGCATAAGATACTGCACTCGCTCGACACGGGAGTGTAATGGGATGTGGTTGGTGACTCTACATCTAATTTTACTGGGAAATGTGCACTGGAAGATTGTGAGGGAGATAAGGGCAAGCTGACTACCGTCGTCCAGCAGGACCCTGTGAGTCACCTGAGCCCTAGACGCTCCTGACTCCCTCACACCCCTCCTCCAGGAGTGTGGCTGCCTTCCTTCACAGGGCGGTCAAAGCCTCCGGCTCCGGGCTGGGGCTGAGCATATGCAGGGGAGGTGGGAGAAGTGTCAGTTCTGTGGTAGGGGTGTCAGAACGCATGGGTTGATGAGAGACGAGGAACAGACAGGAGGGGACAGACGGGAGGGGTGATGGTGATAGACGTGAGGTTTGAAGACCCAATGTCTGAAAAATAAAGCATTTCAGAGGTATAGATATTTTGTTGTTGGTGGTAGTGAGTAGACCTTTAGTAAAGTCCCAGAGCTTTGAAAATAAATACACGCTACATAGTTGTACATTCAGCGATTTTTTTAAAATTTATTTTGAGCGAGAAAGAGAGAGAGCGGGGGAGGGACACAGAGAGAGGGAGAGAGAGGATCCTAAGCAGGCTCCACACTGTCAATGCAAAGCCCGACACAGGGCTTGACCTCACAAACCACGAGGTCATGACCTGAGCCAAAATCAAGGGTCAGACGCTTAACGGACTGAGCCACCCAGATGCCCGCCCGGTTTTTCCCTATATCTTAATTAGCCTGGGGGGTTATTCATGGCTCCAGCCAGGCCTACTCTTGTGTCCGCCTGGCGAGTAATATTTTTGCTGGTGTCGCCATTAAGGGGTTGGTCAGAAAACTCTCAGAGCAGACCATGCGGGTGTTCTGAAGAAGCCGGGGGCAGGGGGGTTGAAATCAATGCCTCTTAGCACTTAGGAAGAAAAGCAAAAAACTGGGAAGCCCGAAGAAACATTCTCCTTGGTTCTCATCACCTGCACTATCCCGTCCCAGGCAGGAGGCGCGCGGTGTCCCGGGCCTTGCTCACGCTGGACCGGGTGGAAAGAATCTGGGGCGGGTGGGGAGCTCAGGGAACTCCTCCCTGGATCCAGGCATGGCCATCTGGGACGCACTCTGCACGCACAGTCATACACACATTGTGGTGACATCCACCAGCTTCTGGATTATCTGGGCGTGGGTGCCGTGGAAGGGCAGCCCGTCCACCTCCATGCCCACGTTGCCCGAGGCTCCACTCCGAACTTTGTGCCGCACCAGGATGGCCAACATTTTTTCTTCCTGGAAAAAAAAAATGGGGATGGGGATAGAAGTGGTGGAGGTGGGGGGGAAACGTTTTATAAGTGGAGGAAGTGTTTCACTTGGCACGGTCTCTTTTTTAAAAACAAAATTTTGCTTAACTCTACCAATGCCACCGGCGGACTCGTAATGAAACATAAGTGTCCTGTATCACGCCTCATCTGTCCCAAACCTGCTCCGGAGAAACAGCAATTTGGAACAGTTTGGGATGTTTCTTCTGGTAGCCACCCTGGAGTTAGTGTTAGTTAAAAACACTGAAGATTCACTTCCGCGGGGACAGCATGGGCTACACGCTAGTCCCTGCTCGGTTCCAGATCATAAGACAGTGGCTTTTGTGCCCGGAAGGCTCCTGTTCCACCTGAGAGGCCACCGTTAGCCCCTGTGGGGCAGGTACCAACCGCTGCTGCAGCCACCCCCTGGTCTTCTCCATACGACTCAGTGTGGGTGTGGGGGCATCTGAAGGGAGCAGAGCCATGGAGAAAATGCAGCCTGACCCTGGGCCCAGCAGGCAGGGTTTGGGATCAGACAGGTCTGACTTGGGTCTCTCCTGGTAGATGTTCTAATCTCTCCATACCTCAGTGTCCTCATCTGTATAATGGGGATTTTGATGATAATAATAGTAATAATGCCTCCGTTAAATGAGATAATGGAAGTAAAGTTCCTACTGTGGTCCTTGGCACACAGTAGGTGCTCAGGAAATAAGGTGAATTATTATTGGCAGGGCTGGGTCCCCCGGTCTTTCGCCCAGAGCTTTTTTTCCCTTCGACATACTTGCTGATTGTTTAGAAAGTGATTTGATTCTCCTCCTCTCACCCTCCAAAAGTAAGGTGCCAAAGAACTACTTATCAAAGCTAGCATGACTTTCTCTCTGGTTGGAAAGTTCTGGTCTCCCCTGAGGAAGGGGGTCTCAGGTGTGAGAGGATGGTGCCAGGAGGGCCAGGAGTCAAGCACATCCTCACCCTCCTCCCCTGTAAGCAGGGAGGGGGGGGGGGGGGGGGGGTTGCGCGGAGGAGACATCGGAATCCACAACAGGAAGGTTAGGAAACGTCTGGGAAGGGCTCTCATCTTCCTCCCCAGGCATTTACTCATTCATCCCATCACCCATCAGAGTTTCCTTGAGCACCAGCTATGTGCTAGGGCTGAACCAGGGATACCGTCATGAGTGCGACATGGCCCCTGCCCCCTCCACCCCCGGGGGGTTCATAGCCCAGATGAGTGATCAGGCAGGCACAGCCTATGGGGATCACAGTACCGAGCAGGGGGCATCCAACCCTGGTTGTCAGAGTGACTCAGAAAGACTTGCTAGAAGAGAGGCAGCTGGGATGTCAGAGGACGAAAGAGCAGGAATGAACCGAGCCAGGGGCTTGGAAGAGCCACTCACCGAAAACTGGTCCAAACAACAGAGAGAGCTCTGGCAAAGCCACCTGAGAACTGTCTCTTCACAGCTGGCCCGAGGGCCTGCATTTCCATCCGCCTGGGGGCCAAGTTGGGAGGGACACCTTGGGGCATTTCCAGGCATCTCCTGCCCCTTCGCAGGGACCACCCAGCCCAGAATGGCATTTCCTGCCCTTTGTTTGGGTTTTATTCTTCCATTTCTTTCTCCAGTGGGTCATATCCTCTCTTTCTGGGAGAATGCTCTTAGGTCCCCAGAGGGGGGCGTGGGCATTTCCTCCTAGCACACTGCCCCCGGCACCATTCCCATCCTTCTGGGTCCCAGGGAGAGCCTTGGGGTGTCAGGGTGCATGTGATTAGACAGCAGCTTAGGAACTGGTTGGCACTCGGCCTCTAGGAAGAGCCACAAGGAACAGCTGGGTCAATGGTGACTGCCTGCCAATTTCCAGGAATCACCAAATGACCGCACCATCTTCAAGGAGACCCCACCACGTGGAGGAGGTGACAGAGGAGAGGAGACTTGACTTTGAGGCATAGCACCTGGAGGCTGTGACACCAATCCAGGCTGAGACAGTGTGGCCTGAGAGGAGGGACAGAGGACTGAAGTGAGACAGCAAGGCCAGGGCTTGGGGTCTAGTTCACTGTGAACAGGATGACTTCTGGGGCTTAGTGGCTTAGTGGTCGCGTTGGTTCACACAGGTGTGTGGTAGGCTGCTGTCATGGGTAGGTGATGTTGCTGTTCAAAGTGGGGTGGGAGAAAGGGGCCTCCTAGGAAATTAGAACTGTTCTGTATCATGATCTTGGCAGTGGCTGCATGGATGTTTATGTATATAAAAATCCATCCACTGTACATATAAGGTTTATGCACTTATTTCTTCTATGTAACTCAATTTTTAAGTTAGAAAGAAAAATGGAGTGGGATGAAGGTACTGGAAGAGAATAGGAGCCCAGGATGAAGCCATGTTCCTGCCTGTCTGCATCACCCATCCATCCATCCATCCATCCATCTGTCCATCCACCTATCTTTCTATCCATCCATCTGGCCAGACAGTCAGCCAGCCAGCCAGTCATCCATCCATCCATCCAACCATCCATCCATCCATCCATCCATCCATCCATCCATCCACCTATCTATCCATCCATCCATCCATCTGGCCAGACAGTCATCCATCCATCCATCCATCCATCCATAGTCCTTCCTCTTGGCCCCTGACAAGGTGTGAGGAATGCTCTCCAGCCATTTAGTGTCCTCAGATAAACCTCTCAGGCACAGCCAAGGGCCAGAGCGGGCAGGGTGTGCCCTAGTTGGTGGTGGCCACCTTCCCTGGGCTCCCCAGCATGGTGCCTACACTTGCTACAGTTACAATGGGACTCCTAAGAACTGTCCCTGAATATCGGAGGCCCTGCTTACAAGTAACTCACAGAGCAGAGATGGGGACATTTCCCATCCTGCTAACCAATCAAGCGGCACCACTCACACAGGCCACAGCTCTGCCCAGCACCTCTCGATGAGTCAGGGACGTCCATGGAGCCACCTACAGAACTCTAGCATGACGATCCCAGTTACCTCCCTTGCACGCTGCACTCCTTCGTGTGCCTGCGCCTTTGCTTGCATGGATCCTGCTGCCTGGAAGAGCCTTCCTGTCCTTTCTTACCCAGCTGCTTATATCTCACCCATCCTTCAGACCCAGCTCAGGGCCACCTCCTCCGGGAAGCCTTTCTTGAGCTCTCTGAGGGAGCTGAGTGTCTGCTCTCTGTCCCTACAGCAGCTTGCCCTACACACTTCCATCCTTCTATGTGTTCCCAAACCTGACCCCAGGGAGATCCCGAGTTCCCTACCCAGGGCCTGGGTCTGACCCCATTCTCCCCCAGAGCAGATCTGGCCTGGCCCAGAGGAGGGGCTCAAGGCACATGTGTTTGTACTTTTGCTTTGCAAATGTTCCCTTTTATTTTCCTTACAAGGGTGATACATTATTAATGTATTTATGAAGGACTGGGTGGAAACTCAAAAGGAGAATTTTCCATCCCCAGAGGGTAAGCATTTGGTCTGTGTGAATTTGTTTGGCCGGGTTCATTCTTTTGTGTCTGTGTGAATCAGGAATCATGTGCGAGGCAGCCCCCTGAGTGTTTTTTTCCAGTTCAGATCCAGGAAGCGCAAAGAAAACACAGAAGGCCCTATGGACGCCTATGGGGCAGACCGTTCCCCCTGAAAATGTCCCTTCAAGCTGCTCTCATGCTTCCAGCCCCACAGGGCACCCTGGCATCACCAGGACCCGGGAAACTTCTGATTCATGGAAAGAGCCCAGAAAATGGAGGCAGAAAGACCCAGGCTCAGGCCCCAGTTCCATCTGTTAGCTGGGTGAGTTGGGCAAGCCACCACCTTGATGGAGTCCCAGCTTCCTCCTCTGTAAAGTGGGGTCAACATCAAGCCAGGGAGGTGCTGGAGAGCAGGGGGCGGGAAGGAGAAAGAAACAGAGGGAGAGACAGGGCTCTGGCTGCACATGCTTCTCAGAAGTGAGGGGCTCTGGGCCTCAGCCCCTGGCTGCCTGGGGACTCATCACAACCACTTGCCCCATCTGAGCTGCTCTGCCCAGGCTCAGTGTTCAGGAACCTTCCCTCCCTGGGCTTGCCTTCCCTTCTCCCCAGACCAACCCAGGGTCTCAGAATGTGGGCACCCAGAACATGTCAGAGAGGCCACTTCCCCAGCTCAAGTCAGGTCTACAGTCAGGTACCCTCGGGTGGGCTTTGCACCCTGTGGTTGAAGATGCCCCTGAGGTGATTCAGATGCCTCTACGTTTGGGAAACTGCTGCCCTAGCAAAGCACTGCATCCACCCCTACGCTTCTTCATTTGTTCATTCGTTCGTTCGTTCATTCATTCATTCATTCTACAAGAATTTACCACTACGTTTCCCTCTGCTGGTTGCTGGTCTTACACTTGACAATCCAGCCCTGTGGGAGGCCAGACTAGGGAAGTGAGGCATTCGGTTGCACGAGACTGTTTCGGGACCGGTTAGGAGTGGCTCTGGGGTCAGCGGCCCAGCCTGACCTCGCACGGGAACCCCTCCTCCATGGGCTCACGTCTGAGGCTTCCTCCTCCCAGGGCTGGGCAAGGGCAGAGGGCAAGGTCTTCCTTACAGTGAACCGGAATCTGCTCTGTGACCTCTGCCTTTTGGCCTACTTTCGTCTCTCAGGGAGCCGAGGACACTGTCCAGGAAGCCATTGGGGTGTGAGGCCTCAGCACCGCCTCCTCCAGGCCAAATTCCCCAGCTCCCTCCACTGTTTCTCAGACTTTGCAGCCCCCTCAGCTCCCGCCTGCCCTCAGGTGAAGCTGCAGCTCATGGGGAAGTCACCTCAGGCCTGGGATTTAGACATCAAGTCAGGGCTTTGGCTCCCATTTCCCATGATCCAAATTATTCTAGAAAGTTCCCCCATAAGGTGCTTTAGGTTCTTGGAGGAGCAGGGGATGAAGAGGTGGGTTTGAGTGTGTGATCAGGATCAGTGGGTAGGGCCATGGGAACTGAGTCCTTGAGTCCTTCTGTTTTTAAAAGATAACCAGCCTAAAATAATCCGCATGCCAAAGAGCCACATTTTGTGGTGGCAAATTTTGCTCCCCCGCGTAGGCAGGCTCTGCCTCTGGCTGTTGACAGGCAGCAGTGGCACGGGTCCTGGGCTGACAGCCTGGAGCACGCCCGCCTCTCCTGCAGGGGGTGCCAGCCGGGGTGTGTTACCTTAGCAACGGACGGAAGGGCCTCAGCCCAGTTCTGCTCCCCAGGTGCTCCGGAGGGCCCAGTTGCCTTCCTTAGGTAACGCCTGTGGACCTCATTTGAGTTTAGGATGCACAGCGCACAGGCCAAAGCATAGCCTCCCCAGTTAGAAACACCTAGAACAGAAAAAGTTTCTATCATAGAACTGCAAAGCTTCTGGGGTCCATCACCTGGCCTCTGAGCAGAGGAACTCATCTCAGACAGTGGCCCCAATGGGCTCTTGGGGGGCTCATTCAGTTGAGTGTCCACCTTCGGCTCAAGTCATGATCTCATGGTTTGTGGGTTTGGACCCCCACATCCGAGGTCTGTGCTGATATGATAGGGAAAAAATAGGATTAAATAGGCAGAGAGGGAAAGGATTAGGATCTGAGGTCCCTGGGTGAGGAAAGACATATTTTGGAACAATTCTGGGAGTGTCTGATCACATCAACACTCCCACCTAGGCATAAGGTTCCTCTCAATAATGTAACAGACTCCACCTATTCCCCCTCAGATTTCCCTCAGGAATTTGACAAAAGACCTGACTGAAAAGAAGTAGTAGACCATAAAACCTATGACCCACAAGGAATGGAATGGCCATAGACCACCCCTCATACAATGGAAATGAGCCAATCAGGAATGGACAACCCAGCACCTAGAACTCTCCAGCCAATAAGGGTAGGACCTGAGGAGAAACAAGAGGGAAGGGAAAGGGCTGACCAAAACCCTATAAAATAAAGACCCTGGCCTATAGTTCGGGGATTCACTTTTGAATATCCCCTCTCTGTGAAGAGAGCTTTCCTGCTACTCTTCCTTTCTAACCTTATACTCTAATAAACTTTTGCCTGCTGCTCATTTGGTGTCCACGTCTCCATTCTTCGAAGTAGTGAGACGACAAACCCCGGGCATTGAGGTAAAAAAAATTCTGCAACATGGACAGCTGGGAGCCTGGAGCCTGGAGCTGCTTTGGATTCTGTGTCTCCCTCTCTCTCTCTGTCCCTCCCCCACTCACACTCCATCTCTCTCAAAAATAAATAAACATTAAAAAAAATAAAAGAGTGGCTCCAAGATCAGTGGCACCAAGGGCTCCTGGGAACTTGTTAGAAACACACATTCTTGGGCGAGGCCCCAGCGCAGACCCGGGTCTGACTGGCCCGCCATGTGAACACTCACCAGCGATGACAGCAAAGTCGGTCTCCACGTCACAGGCGATCACATCCCCATTTCGTATGTGTCTCTTCACAGCCTCCTTGACTTTGCCCATCCCAAGCTCGTTGCCCCCGTCACCGACCCCTGAAGGAAAGGGAAACCAAGTCAGTCAGTGTACAGGGTTGGGCAAAATGGGGGCTGGTTGTGGGGTGGCAGCCCCCTCCACAAGTGTCTTGTTGCCTCAGGCTGGGGAAAAGGGTTGATTCTGTGTATATTTTCAGACAACCAGGAGATGGACTTCTCCTTCAGATCTTCTAGAAACTTCTTCAGCTAAAAGTGAGTTAAGGGACACCTGGGTGGCTCTATTGGTTAAGCGCCCGACTTCGGCTCAGGTCATGATCCCACAGTTCATGGGTTCCAGCCCCACATTGGCCCCTGTGCTGACAGCTCAGAGCCTGGAACCCCTGCTTGGGATTCTGTGTCTCCCTCTCTCTCTGCCCCTCCCTTGCTTGCGCTCTGTCTTTCTTTCTCTCTCTCAAAAATAAATAAAATGTAAAAAAAAAATTATTTTTAAAGTGAGTTGAAGTTTGGAACCCACCAGAATGTGGCCAGTCCCCTGCTGAGTCACGCTCTCGAGTCACAGGTGGAGTACCCCCCGTGCTGGTGCTACCAGGCAGCTGTGGTTCCTCAACTTTTGAGTGACTTCTGCTCACAAAGGGGCTGCAAGAAAGGCCCTGAACCCATCCGTGTGACAGGAACTGGTACAGATGGCTAAGGTCAATTCTGTACCGTAACTTAAAGAATATGAAATATGGGGCACCTGTGGGGCTCGGTTGGTTAAGCGCTGACTTTAGCTCAGGTCATGATCTTGCAGTTGGTGAGTTTGAGCCCCGCGTTGGGCTCTGTGCTCACGGCTTGGAGCCTGGAGCCTGCTTCAGATTCTGTGTCTCCCTCTCTCTCCGTCCCTCCTCTGCTCTGTCTCTCTCTCTCTTTCTCTCCAAAATAAATTAAAAAAAAAAAAAAAATCTGACCAATGCTGCAGCCTACCCATCTGAGGTGGCTCTAGAGGAACACCATTTGGTCCTGTGTCCGGGTATTTCTGGAGGATTCTGTAGGCCAGAGGTCAGCTGAATCTGCCTCCAGGAGAGGGCTGTAGCTGCCTTAAGAAAACCACTCATGCGAAGCACTTGTCCAGGGGCCTCAAGGGCACAGGGCCAGGCAGTCAGGTTGCATGGCTCTCATTGTGTCTGTTTCTAGAAAGGCCTGGAACGTGTGGAAGCATTCCACCAGAGGCTAGCATTCGCTGTGCGATGGCAGACAGGCGCCAGAGCTACCGTGCTTCAAGCACCGGAGACTTGGATGTGGTCCAAAAAATCAGACTGTTGTTAACAGCCAGACACCTTAGGTCCACACCCTGGGGATTTCTCTCCAAAAAGTGTTCTGGGTCCACGACTGCCGACTGAATGAAGGGAACTAATGACAACCCCCAGCGTTGGTATGTTGTCTATTTCTGTCTCTGCTCTTTTGCATTTTATGAATTTTGTCTCATTTTTTCCTCAGGTGAGTCCTGCCCGTGACCTTGTTTTCCTCGCTTGATGGCACTCCCAGAATCTCCAAGGGGGTGGCGCTCAGGTCCTGGGGGGTCAGTAGTGCGTCCACGACAAGGTAGCTCCCTGTGGAAACTGAGGAACAGGCTGTTGATGGAGCAGAGGGGAGAAAAGACCAGGGGTGGCCCTGCTGAGAAGGCGGTGCTGTGGGAAATCATAGGAAAAGCTCGGGCTCCTTCGGGTAAGAGAGGGGTCCAGGCACCCACAAAGGGGGGCAATCGGAAGGTACAAACAGCGAGCCCTACCTGCGTCCTCTGGGATCTTGGGGGCCTCCTTGGGGGGACGAGCAAAGATTAGGGGTCCATTCATCAGGGGAAGAGCAGCTCCTTCAGACCCTGACTGCCCCCTTTGAACTAGGAGACCCCTTCCCTCCGTGCCCCGGGCGCGCCTTCCTCCAGCCCTCAGGTCTTCCACCAGGCCAGCCCCGACAGACCGGAAGCTCAAGCCGATTGTGTTGTGAGCACCACACCCAAGGCCTCTTCTGGGAAAGACCAGGCGATTTGCAGAAAGTTTCTACTCAGCCAGGAAGACTTTCATCGTCTCATCCAAACCTCAAAAGCCAAAGGTGACTAATGAGTCAGGGAAACACTCTGAAGAGTTTGAATGAAGAGAACAAATAAACAGAGAACAGAGAAACTTGCCTTAATTACCCCAGGATCTATATCTACCCCCAGGGGAAGAACACTGTTCTGGGAGTTATATCAAACCTTTCAACAATTCGCTTAAGGCAACGTGATTCCATGAAAAGCATGTTTGGAGGGGGCCTGGGAGTCTGGCTTCCTAATCTACCAGCAACACTAATGAGCTCAATGACTTCTAGGTACCTCCCTAGGTCTCATTTCTGGATACTCTCTCTACCTTACCTACTTCCCAGGGTGTCAAAGAGGCTTCCACAACACATGGATGTGAACCCTCTTTGAAAACGACGTTCTGTACAAACACAAACGATCACATTATTGTATTATTAGCAATCAGAATATTGGCACTAATCACATATCTAAGATATGTTTACAAATTAAAGCTCTCATAAGATGAGGGACAGTATATACACAGTCTATTTGTCCTACATGACCAAAAGAATATGCCATGCCTTGGTTGTATTATTATTATTATTATTTTACTATTAGGTTTTTTTTAAAGTTTATTTATTTATTTTGAGAGAGACAGAGACAGAGGGAGTGGGGGAGGCGGCGGAGAGAGAAGGAGACAGAGAACCCAAAGCAGGCTCCACACTGTCAGCGCAGAGCCTGACACGGCCTCTAACCCACAAAACTGTGAAATCATGGCCTGAGCCGAAACCAAGAGTCGGACGCTTAACTGACTGAGCCACCCAGGAGCCCTTATTTTACTATTAGTTTTAATATTGTAGAGTTGGGGGAAGAATATGCGAACGCGTTGTTTCCTTTTCGTGTTTGTGGGAATGCTGGGTTTCTAAGGGATGACATCTTTGTTGTCTAAACCAACCATGATAGACAAAGCATTTCTGGAGTAGAAAACTATGGGCCTCGTAGAACGCCTTCATGTCACGTGTTCAATAGTCACTAAAAGGCGTTCAGTGCGGACACACTCTTGTTGAATTCTCCGTGCTCCCAGCTTACCAGAAGATGAGATTCCAGGAATCTTCTGTGCTACCAGGAAAAGATCATCAATGGGGTCAACCAAGTGCTTGATGTTCATCTTCCTCGCATTATAGTAATTACCATCGGCGGCCCTTCCTGTGCGCTCTATTGCCACCAGATGGTCAAATCTGCCAGGAAGCAAGGGCACAGGGGCTTTATGGAGGGTGTGGCTGCCTTGTTGGGTCATGTGTTTATGTGAAGGACCCTTGTACTCTTTCTTTGATTCCTACAAATTCCTACAGAATTTGGCTGAACATTTATGTGTGCCATGGCTTGTGCTGGGGGCTAGTTGATCAGATCTTTTTTAAAGTTTATTTATTTGGAGGGGAGAAATGGGCAGAGAGAGAAAATCCCAAGCAGGCTCTGCACTGTCAACAGAGCCTGATGTGGGGCTGGAAAAACACAAACCATGAGATAATGACCATCTCCACTCGCCAGTGGGTACCAGCACCCAGAGGTGTGAGCGTTAGTGGCTACTGGTTTCTTCCAAGGTCTTGTTCAGTTTACAAACACAAACAGACTTAAAAAAGAGTTGAAAGGGAAGACAAGTGAATCTAATTGCAAGACAGAGATTAGATAAGAGACACAGGCAGCAGCGGTAAGCTTGTGGGCTGTGGAATCAGATCGTGTGGCTCTGAGTCCAGGCCCTCTCACTCATGGCCTTGGCCAAGTGCTTAACCTCTCTGACCCGCACCTGCTGTATGTGATGACCTGACAAGGGGTACTGTCTTATACGGTGTTGAAAGCACCCTCCCTAGGCCTCATTTTTGGATGCTGTGCCTGCATTACCTACTTCTCCGGGTTTTAAAGAGGCTTCAACAATATAGTGGAGAAAAGGCACAAGAAGTGCTAAGCAGAGGGCCCTGCACCTACTCAGTGGGCAGTAAGTGGTAGTTGTGATTGCTATCATTATTAGGAGGAATATGATCTTTTTTTCCCCACTGTTTTATTTTTAAATTTTTATTCAAATTCTAGTTAGCTAATATAAAGTGCATTGTTGGTGTCAGGAGTAGAATTCAGTGATTCATCACCCACTGCTCATCACAAGTGTCCTCCTTATGCCCATCCCCCATGTAGCCCACCCCCAGCCATCTCAGGAAGAATACTGTCTTGATAATCCAATTTAAAAACACGAAAATCGCACTTCTATAACTCTCTAAATCCTCCCACGATGGAGTTCTTTAAAATCTTTGCTATGGAGGGGCACCTGGGCGGCTCAGTTGGTTAAGCGTCTGACTCGGCTCAGGTCATGATCTCATGGTTCATAGGTTCGAGCCCCGCGTTGGGCTCAGTGCTGACCGCTCAGAGCCTGAAGCGTGCTTTGGATTCTGTGTCTCCCTCTCTCTCCATCTCTCCGCCGCTCATGCTCTGCCTCTTTCACTCTCTCAAAAATAAATAAACATTATTTATAAATTTTAAAAAATCTTTGCTATGGAAAACTGTGTGGTGGTCCCTCAAAACATGTAAAATAGAATCACTGAGTGAACCAGCAATTCCACAAAAGAACTGACAGCAGGGTCTCCAAGAGATACTTGCACACCCTTGTTCACGGCAGCAGGGTTCACACTCGCAAACGGTAGAAGCGGCCCTGTGCCCACAGATAGACGAACAAAGAATCAAGTGTGGTACATCCTCAAAACGGACAGACGTTCTGCCACGTGCTACAACATGGATGAATCCCGTGGATAATCTGCCAACTGAAATCAGCCAGTCACAGAACGAGTACTGTATGATTTCACTTATATGCGGTACTAGAGCAGTTGATTCACAGGGACAGGAAGTAGACGGGTCAGGTCGGGTGGGAGGTGGGGGAGGGATGGAAAGTCACTGTTTATTGGGGACGACATTGCTGTTTGGGAGATGAAAAAGTCATGGATATGGATGCACTACAACGCGAATATACCTTAATGCACATGAACGGCACACTTAAGATGGCTAAAGTGGTAAAATTTATGTTATGTATATTTTACTACACTAAAAAAAAAATCTAAGCTCTGAATGCTTTTACTGTATGTTTTTATTTATTTTTATTTTATTAAAAATTTTTAAATGTTTATTTACTTTTGAGAGAGAGAGACAGAAAGAGCAGGGGAGGGAGGGCGACAGAATGTGAAGCAGGCTCCAGGCTCTGAGCTATCAGTACAAAGCCCAATGCGGGGCTTGAACTCACAGACAAGATCATGACCTGAGCTGAAGTCGATGCTTAACCTACTGAGCCACCCAGGCGCCCCTGTACATCTTTTCAAAACCAGAATCTTTATGGCTGGTCTGTGCCCTCTGGGTGTGCAGAATGTGGTGACATCCTATGTGCCTGGATGAACAGGCCACTGGGTAGGTTTTGGAATGTAATCCTGAGGCTGCGTGTCCACGGCAGAAAAAGGCAGCCACTGAGAAGCAGAATCAACAAGAGGAAGAAGCTTTTTCTTTTTTCTAAGTTTATTTATTTATTTTGAGAGAGGGACAGAGACAGCGAGAGGAAAAGGGCAGAGAGAGAGAGAGAGAGAGAGAGAGAGGGAGAGAGATAATCCCAAGAGGGCTCTGCGCTGTCAGTGTGGACCCTGGTGCAAGGCTCAAACCCATGAACGGTGACATCATGCCCTGAGCTGAAACCAAGAGTCTGATGCTTAACTGACTGAGCCACCCAGGAGCCGCAGGAGGAAGGAGCTTTGACCCTGAATTTCCTCTAGATCTATATCAAAGGTGTTAAAAAAAAAGCTGTTTAGAACCAGACCTCCAAATGAGATTAATACATTCTCTATTCTGCAGGGAGAACACCATTTCTGGATCTTCCCACAGGAAAATTCAGTTAATACACCTCAAGAAGGTGGGATTGATTTTTTTTTTTTTTAGGCCCTCAGGGTCCATTTAGCTACAGTGGGAAGTAATTCACTCCTGGGAAGGCTGTTCCCTGGAAAGAGTTAATGCATTTTCTCCAAAGAGAGCAGAACCCTCTCTCCTGACCATCAGATCGGCCCCACCTCTCTCCACTCAGCAAACAGAGCAGCACCTGTGTTAACTGCCATCCAGATTCCACACAGGAGAATTTTCTAGCTTCTCTCTGAAGATCCGGAGCTTTGTTTATATGCCAACTGTTTGGAGAATATGAACATCTCTAACACGAACCATACATCTTCCTGCAGCTTTAAATAGCATATCAGATCACTGAATTCTGCTGTCAAGTGCAGTGAAGCTATGCCCTCCAGGCCTATTACATCAGTGTTTTAAGTTCTAACAGGACAGTCCTTAGTGGGTTGTGAGGTAAATTTATTAGGCTGGGTCAGCATTTCCAGAAAAGTAAAATAGAACACTGAAGAATAGAATAGAACAGACTGGAATAGAAAATGTCAGAATATACTGTTTTTTGAAGCTTGTTTTAGTTGTGTGTGTGTGAGCATGCGCATGTGCGTGTACACATGTGTACTGTTTTGCAATGCAAAATGTGTTATGTATTACTTCTGTCGAAAAAGTTTGCAGAACACTGTATTAAAAATTGTAAGATCTGAAATACACCCCTACCTACAATATAGATGTATTTTTCAAAATGTTTGATCATAACACACAGTAAAAACATACACATAAGTGGTTCAGTCCGTTAAGTGTCTGACCTTGGCTCAGGTCATGATCTCATGGTTCATGGGTTCGAGCCCCACGTCGTGCTCTGTGCCGACAACTCAGAGCCTGGAGCCTGCTTCAGATTCTGTGTCTCCCTCCCTCTCTGCCTCTTCCCCCACTCACGCTCTGTCTCGGTCTCTCAAAAATAAATAAACCTTAAAAAGAATACACGCAGCTGCATAAAGTTTCATGAGCATACTTAACATTACGACTTAAAGTATACAATTGTATTTCTATTTCTATTTCACCTTCCGAAGGTGCTGGTTACCCCCACTGAAATGACTCACTGCTCTCTAATGGGTCATAATCCAGTTTGAGAAGCTGCTAAGTTCTTGTTTTTTTTATAATTTTCCTAATGTCTCCCTCTCCTGGGAAGACACGCCATCTCTCAGGGAGTTGCCACTCCCAGAGACCCTCTGCGAAGCCCCAGCTTGTGACCCGCCCGCCTGGCCCCTCAGACCCCTGGGCTCTGTTCCCTCTCTGGAGCTGTCAACGAGTGTGGGGGCTTTCCCCCACCGCCCACTCGCACTGGGAGGTGACATACATACCTAGGTGACTTGGGGTCCCCATCGTTGCAGAGAAATGCCTGAGCAGCTCCTGCTGATTCACCTTGGAACGTTAATATGGGGATCTGTGACTTTAGGACACCTTGAAAGTAAAGGCAAAGGGTGGACACATCAGCCCTAGGGCTGCGTTTTGGAAATTCACGTTGGCTTTTCAAAAGCTTCTTTGGAGAGGATCATTATCATGAGGGGCAGCACCTACCTGTAGAATGCTCTGTTAGGAAAGCCAAGATCCGGGACGCAAGGGTACTTGCTTACTTTTAGTCCTGAGTAAACAGTAGGGTTGGTGGAGCATGTGACCCTGAGCAGGGGTGGAATTGGGCTAGTGGCACCGAATAGGCCGCATGTGGATGTCCACAACACCGTGTGATCAGAGGCCTATTCTGGCTCACTGTCCTCGTGAGCGCTGAGGACATATTTAGGTGCCCAGGTGACAGGAAGGCAGCCCTCCGCTAAGCATGTGACATGCGTTCTCTCACTTAACCAGCACAACAATTTTATGTGATCAGAACCATTACGAATCCCATTTTACAGAAGAGGAAAACTGAGGCTCAGAGATGCTATATAACTTGGGCAAAGCTGAGCACGGAAGGTCAGTGACGGAGGATCTTAATTTCCACCCTAAGTTCTCATCTGCTCCCCACCCTTCCCTCCCTGCACTCCTTTAGGGAAGTTCCAGAACAACAGAGCAGAGGTCCCAGAGTCCGAGCCTGGAGTTAGCTACTGATAGTAGAGTGATTTCCAAAAATGAATTTGACTCTCAAAAACGGCACCTTTTCTAATTACAGTAATAATACATATTATTGCAGAATATGTGGAAAGCACACACAAATTCCCAATTAAAATAAAATTGACTTGGGGCATCTAGTGGCTCCGTCAGTTAAGCATCTGACTCTTGGTTTTGGCTCAGGTCATGATCTCATGGTTTCGTGAGTTCTAGCCCCGTATGGGGCTCTGTGCTGACAGCTGGGAGCCTGGAGCTGCTTCAGATTCTGCGTCTCCCTCTCTCTCTGCCCCTCCCCCACTCGTGCTCTGTCTCTGGCACTCAAAAATAAATAAACATTAAAAAAAAAGGTCTCCTTCCTGGAATAGATTGAAACTAGTTCAATCTTTCTTAAAAATAAATAAATAAAATGGACTTGATTTTCTTTACCTAATAGACCTCACAGCAGTTTGGGGTACAGTCCCTGCGCCTTCACTGGCCCTGGATGAGGTCTCCCCGCAGAGCCTGAGATACCTACCAGAGGGCCTGCGACAGGGATCGGAACCCCCGGAACCGCTCTGTGGACAGAGGGGATGTCGTAATCTCCGTCATCAGCCCCTCACACTCCTCCCCCACAAACCCAACCCAGGTAAGGTCTAGGTTAAGACCATGTGCTTGTATTATAAATGTGGATTCGGGGTGGCCCAGCTTCACCGCGCTGTTGCCCGCAAGCCCTTTGGGAACTGCCCCCGTGGGTGGAGGGGCCAGAATCATTGTCGGAGACCCTAAAGGACCTCCCTCCAACATCCCTCCCCAGCCCCACCCCATGTCTAACAGGGAAAGACCAGAAGAGGGCAGTCAGTCCACCGAGAGATATCCACTGAGCACATTCTACACGGGATGAGCCAGGGACCGGGGGTGGAGGGGTCACAACAAGCTGAAAGACCCAGCCCCTTTCTGTGCTGTGAGGAGCAGCCTGGTGACCCAGCACCGGGACCAAAATACCCCTGGGTGGGAAGCTACGTTCCTAGCTCTGTGACACGTCACGGAAATTCCCTTGGCTGTGGTGTCCTCCTCTGCAAGATGGGGTTAACCAGGCCCCTGCCCCCAGGACTGCTTGGGGGTGTAAGTGATAGGATATGGACAGAGCACTGAGCCCGGGGAAGATGGCGCGTAGTAGGTGCTAAGTTAAGACTGGTGCTTTCTTACTTTCTTGACATTGGATCAAGGATACAGGATACCTGTAAGAAGGGGCACAGGGGGCCAAACAGGGCAGGGCACATAACATGCCCCCAAGGCGGGGGCACAGAGAGAAAGAGACTCTGGAAAGGAATGTCTGGGCAAGATGAGAACCCGCACCTGAGCTACGAAGAACCAATTTATCAGTTTGGTCCATTTATGCTCAAGACAGGGAGGAAATGACTAAGCTCTTTCTTTAAACATGTGCAGCCTTTGGTTATAAAAAGAACCGAAATAGTTTTCACTAAAAGGGCCAAATCTCTTTTGCTTTCTTCGTCCACATGTAATGAAATTTCTGCAGAATCTGACACGGCAGATTCCATCTCTAAACCGCCTGGCCAGGTGAGCCCCAGTTCTGAGCTCATGTGCCCCTGAAGCCTCGGAGCCGGCGAGCAGGTGAGTGGGGAGGGCAGACCTGCTTCTGGGAAAGCACATGGCTAAAAATACCGGACTGAGCTGTCAGATGGAGAAGATTGCCAGCCCGTTGGCATTGGCCGCCGCCGTGGCCCGTACCTTCTCCGTGTTGACACCACAGTCGGTCAGTTTTCCTCTGTCCTCAGTGCAGCCCCTCCCTTCTCCATCTCCCTTGCTGGCTGCCCCTCTCCCTGTGGAGGGTCCCCGGAAGCAATCCTGGGCCCTTTTCTCTGTCTCACATTCCCTCAGTGATCTCACCCTGTGTCTGGACTTAAAAGACCATCAATATGCCAACTGCTCTCGGATTTATCTTTCCAGCCTAGACTGCTCTCCTGACCTTGACTCGTAGATCTGTCTACTTGACTTCTCCACTTGTGTGGCTGATAGATTTCTCACCCCGAGGCTCCAACCTGCACTCTTTTAAAAACTTTTAAAACATTGAATTGTGGTAAAATATAGAATGTAAATTTTATTCTCTTAGCCATTTCTTAAAAAAATTTTTTTTACATTTATTTATTTTTGAGAGACAGAGTGAGACAGAGTGTGAGGGGAGGAGGGGCAGAGAGAGAAGGAGACACAGAATCTGAAGCAGGCTCCAGGCTCTGAGCAAATGTTCCGCACAGAACCTGATGCAGGGCTTGAACCCACGAACCGTGAGATCATGACCTGAGCCGAAGTCGGACACTTAATCGACTGAGCCACCCAGGCACCCCCTCTCTTAGCCATTTCTAAGTGTACGGTTCTCCGGCAGTGAGTACACTCACAGTGTTGTTTGACCAGCACCCCACCATCCATCTCCAGAATGTTTTCATCTTCCCGAACTGAAAACTCCAGACCCATTAAACAGCAAACGCCCCCTCCGCCCTCCACTTGCCCCCGCCCCTGAAAACCACCATTCTACTTTCTGTTCCTATGGTTTTAATTGCTCTAGGCCCCTCGTATAAATGGAGTTATACACTATTCATTCCTTTGTGACTGGCTTATTTCACTTAGCATGTCCTCAAGGCTCACCCATTTGTCAGAATTTCCTTCCTTTTTAAGGCTGAATGACATTCCATTGTCTGTATGTACTGCCTTTTGTTTATTCCTTCCTCGGTTGACAGACACTTGGGTTGCTTCCACTGTTTGCTTACTGTGAATACTGCTGCTATGATCATGGGTGTGTCAGTATCTGTCTGGGTCCCTGATGTCAGTTCCTTTGCAGTATATTTATACCCAGAAGTGGGATTGCTGAATCCTACAGTATTTGTTATTTTAAATTTTCTGAGGAACTGCCATACTAGTTTCCACAGCGGCCACACGGTGTTTGCCTCCCACCAGCGGCGTCTTCCCCCGCTCGGGTCACGGCGGCTGCGACCTTTTGGTCACCCTGCCCAAACTGTGAAGCAATCCTGGCCTCCTGTCTCACCCGGCATCCCCTCCATCCGGAATCATGACTCTACCCTCAAAATCTGGACAGATCTGTCTACTTCTCGAAGCCTCCACCTGTACCGCTCATCTCTTGGGGTCCCCTGAAACCAGTCTGACATGAAGACTTGGTGCAGAGGGTTTGTCTGGGAGACAGTCCCAGCAGGCAGGGGGGAGGAGCTGAAAGGGAGGGCCGGAGGGAGGAAAAGCATTGCTCTAGGCAATGGGCTCTCCTGCATTGTCTCCCCTGCGGCACTGGTTGAGGGGCTCCTGGAGACATTAGTCTCCTGACTTCTGGACCAAGCGGTTTTGCACAGCTTTGGAGAAATCCCCCAAAGCACTGGCTTGCGGTGGGGCCCGGTCAGGTTGGTGTGAATCAGAACTTCTGCCCCAGCTGTGGCTAAAATCACTGGGACCACAGGGGTGCGCCCCGGGGTACCCCGCACTCCAAGCCACCCCCGTCTCCTGCTTGCAGTAGCTTGGCCAGTTTCCACCTTGTCCCTACAGCCGCCTGGGTGATCCTTTCAAAGTGAAGTCAGAACACGGCCCGCCTCCACTCTGTGACCCCCTAGGGCTCCCCCAACCCACCTGGAATAAAAGCTCAGATGTTCATGAGACCCTTCCGGGCCTGAGTTCGGGACCCTTCTGTCCTGCCTCTGGCCTCTCTTCTTATTCATGCCAGGCCAGTCAGCAAGCCAGTAGCCCTTTCTCAAACCTGCAAGGTGCCCACTCTACCCAATGGCCTCTGCTCTGGCCACGGTCACAGCCTGGGCTCTCTTCCTGCAGACAGTCCTGGCCTCCCCCATGCATCAACCTCATCAGTCTTGCCTCAAATGTCACCTTCTCCGTGAAGCCTTCCCTGACCATCTTGTTTCAAATAGCCCACCTCTGCGCTGCCCTTCACCATCCCCCATCCGGGTCCACTTTCCTCCCAGCCTCAGGCCTTCTTCTACACCACACACTTTCCTGCCCCCGGATCGCTTCTTGTCAGCCACACTCCCCTGGGATGCTCTCTCCAGGAGGGCAGGACAGGGTGAGTCTTACTCACTGATGGATCTCCACAGTGCCTGGCGCATAGTAGGTGTTCAGCACACATTTGCTGTGCCAAATGGATTCTATATGTTCAGATACAGCCTTTGGGAAACTTCCACGGTGCTAGAGGGTATGGCTTACTGGGACCGAAGTCCTTTTTAGAGGCTAAAAGGAAAAGATTGTGGCTCTGCGGCTCTCACGCCACCTGAGTGCTCCGGGAGCCCGTGTAGCGTGGGGCACCCCCACCCATGGGCCCCGGGTGGGACACTGCCATCTGAGCCCTTCGGCCACTCTGTTCCGGACTATCCCACCTCCAGCTGGGGGGTGGGAGTCCAGGGCTGGCTGGGGGGTTGCTGAGTCCTCACCAGGGCTCTCGCAGGGAGGGGAGCAGATGCACGGTGGGACCTTGGGCTCCGGAGCCTGAAGGACCTGGGTTCAAACTCCCAGCTCACAGTTCCCACCCGGGGAAATCACCTGGACTTCTCTGAGGCCCAGCCTCTTCATCCATAAAGTGAGGATATGATGCTGCTTATACCAAAATAGCAAAGAGTTGTTCTGAGCCCCTAAGGCCAACTCCCCCCCCCCCACCTGTGCACGGCCCTGTGCGGGGTGCTGGGGAGGAGCCAGGCTCGCTGACCCCCACCCTCTGCCCGCGGGGATCCCCGTGGGGAAATGGACTGCGCTCATCTCACCGCTCACCTTGCTCAACAGCCTCTTCAACAAGCTTCTTGAACAAACTCAAGGCTCTCAGGTCAACGATCATGGAGACCTCCTTCCCCAAGGCTTGCAGGCAGGCGGCCAGAGCAATGGCTCCCGGGGGGCCATCCGTCTCTTCCGGGGGCTCGTGGTTGAAGTGCGTGGGGAAGCCCGTGGTGATGAGCACCGACCGGGAGTGGGACAGTGACAGGGAGGCCCTCAGCAGCTCATCTTTACAGAGCAGGTGCCCGATCCCCCGGCGGCCTAAAATTATTGGGGAAAAAAAATCATAAAATAACGTCACTGTGTTTCAAGTAGAAACTTATGCAAACAGCAGTTTGGTTTTTTATTTCCTTTTGTTTCGGAAGTGGATTTGAGAGATGTGGCAGAGACTGCTGGCTGTTTCCTGGAATGCCTCCTCCTCCTCTGTCCCCCCCCCAAAGGGTAGCCAGTCAATGGCTGCCCAGCAGTGATTCCAGTGAGGGGGGGGCGCGGAAGGAGGGCACAGGACTAGGCTCTCTCGGCAGCATTTGGAGAGCGGTCAAAGAGAATGTGAATGGAAGTCAGGTACACCCCCCTGGGCCNGGCAGAGCTTCTGGGTCCGGGCAGGTCTCCCTTCCTGCTCAACCCGAACACGCACCTGGGAACGCCTGCCCTGGACACGCTTGTACTGTATTTGAGGAAAGCATCTTGGGGTCAATTTGTTATCGTGGTTTTAGCAAATTCTAACGCGCACAGGAATATCAAAGGAGGAGTGGCAAGCCGGAAGAAGCCCCCCAGGCAAGGACTTGGGTGCAGGGATGTCGGTGTAAAATGAGCCCAGGAACATGAAGTCAGAAGGTGGAGGAAGTGCGAAAAAGGGGAGAAAAGCCGCTGAAGAACGCGTGAGTGAGCAAACTAACTCCAAAGGCAGCTGGGGCCCGATCCCGCTTGAGATGCCCTCGGAAACCGTGGGTGCGCACCTCAGGACTGTCCCGGAGCGCAGGGAGACTGGGCGCTGACGCACCTGCTCCTGTCCCCTGTTGGGTGCGGGTTACCCATCAGGCTGTAAACTCCCCGCCGCTCGGGGCTGTGCCTGCTGTGCTAGAGGGGTTCGGGGGGTGCAAGGACACGCTCAGGTGGAGGACAGAGAGATGTGAGCCCAAGCGGGGAAGCTGTGGGCTTGGGCACCGCCCATGGCAGCAGCAGGTGGACCCGCGGGGGAGGGAGACAGGCGGGGGCGCCAGCAGCATCTGCCGTGATGCCCGCGGGTGTCTGCCAGCCGGGTCCCAGCTGGGCAGCACAGCCTCCCAGGGCCCGTCCCATTGCCTCGAGCTCCTGTCCGCATCCAGGTCACGCAGAGCGTATCTGTGCGCTGTGAAGGCAGCATGTGGCTCAGAACTTCCCCCACAAGCTGCGGCTGAAATGAGAGGTGGGAGGGCCGGAGACAGGGGGTGTCGGCCTGGCCTCCAGCTGCCTGGAGAACTTGAAGGGACACGGGGCTGGGGTTTCTGTTGTGGGGGGACAGTTCCAGACTTCGAATCTGGGAAACTTGCGTTCACACCCAGGTGCTGGAATGTGGTAGCTGTGTGACCTTGGCCTGGTCCCTGGATTGCTCTGGACCTCAGTTTTCCTAGTGGAGCATGGTAGGGGGTGGTCCAGGTGGAGGAGGGTGCAGTAGGAGTGCATCTGTCAGGAGGGCACTCTGACCTTAAATTGGCACGTTCTGCTGGCACCAGCAATTCACCTATAGGAATTTACCCTCATGCAGTGATTGTGGGGGTGCCCACACACATAGTCAGAAGGCATTCATCACGATTGCTTATGGTCCAAATTGATAGGATATTAATACAAATGGTGGCACATTCCTCAAATGGAATTCTAGGCAAATATTAGAAGGGATGTGGTAGAAGACTAATGACATGGAAAGATGTTCACAATATATTTACAGTGTGTGTGTGTGTATTCTTACATATATATAAGAATATATATATAAGAATATATATATATAAGAATATATATAAGAATATATATAAAAGAATATATATAAGAATATATATATAAGAATATATATATAAGAATATATATATATAAGAATATATATANTGATGAGATTCTGGTAATTTTTTAAATGTTTATTTATTTATTTTGAGAGAGAGAGCAGAGAAGGTGCAGAGAGAAAGGGAGGAAGAGAGAGAACCCCAAGCAGGCTCTGCACTGTCAGCACAGAGCCCAACTCAGGGCTCGATCTCACCAACTGGCTGAGCCACCCAGGCACCCTGATTCTGGTAATTTTACCGCCTGTTTATGTTCATATGTTTTCTGAGGCTTCTCCAACGAGTGTGAACTGCTGTGGTGAAAGGAAAGAAGAACATTTTTAAAGGAAAATAATTGGAATAGTAACCTATTTCACAGGATGTGATAAACAACAAAAGTGAGAGGAGGAGAGAGAACTTCGTCAAATTTACGGCAGTGTGTGATTTCATTAGTCATGATGGTTTTATTAAGAGAGCAAACATCATCACTATGAACCCCGGGTCCCTGCATATTCTCCAGGGATGTCAAATGCAAGCCAGCATCCTCTCAAAAATGACAGAGTGTCTCTATTATAATAGTGAGTAATGCTCCAGATAACACCATTAATCTTGTATCTGCTTATTTAATACAGTAGGAATCAAAAGCATCTGTTGTTCTTTAGGATTAAAGACGTTCCTTAATAGACAGTATTGGCACCTCTGGGCAGTTATGAATCTGCCGTTCCCACAAGCCTCATGCTTCAAACCTTGACACAGTCTGACTGAGCACCGAAAGGGGGCTTTGTGGATGACCTCCTAGGTCATTCTGATCCGTAGTCAGACGCGTTATCCATTGTGCCACTGGCCCTGTGACCTCCTAGGTCATTCTTATTAAGTTAGGGTGTGCCGGGCCTACAGTAAATTTGCTTCCCACTCACTTTTTTATCTGAACTAATGGAAGAGTTAATAATTCATCTTCCCTTCTGACCCTCCTGCTGAGTGGAAGAGAGATAGCCTGGATTAGAATGGTTGTGAGGGAGAAAGTATTGCAGATATTTAAAAAAAAAAAATCCACCCAAGGAAATCAACTATGTAAGAGGCTCTAAATATACATAGCCGTGACCATTCATTTCTATATATGCATGTCCTATCTGTGATAGGCATAGATCTCAAATTTACTGTGGGGTTATATGTAAAAGAAACCATAGTCTCTGCAGAATGAACGAACAAATGAATGAATGAATGAACAATGTAACAGACAGACAAAACATCAAAAAGCTGTGCCCTGTGGTTTTGAAGGAAGTTTTGCTACTGTAGACCTTTGATCCCAAACCCAGGGGAGAGAGAAGACTTAAAAAAAAAAATATATTTTAGAGAGAAAGAGAGAGACCGGGAGAGGGGCAGAGAGAGAGAGCAAGAGAATCTTAAGTAGGCTCCATGCTCAGCGAGGAGCCCAACATGGGACTCAATCCTCCGGTCCTGGGACCATGACCTGAGCCGAACTGAGCCACCCAGGCACCCTGAGATCAGACATCTTCCAGGCTGGTTACTGGCCCTGGAGCTGTTAGATTCTTAGCTGCGGTATTATTTAACATAAAGGCACCCTGGCTGGCTGCTCTATGACTCTGTCCGGCTGCTGCTTTCTGTACCAATGTTACTGTCATCAGCTCTGTCTAGGTGTTGGGACTTTGGCCAGGAGGGTCTATGCCTTCGGCTGACCTCACCCCCCTCCTCTCCACAGGGGGCCCACCACCGCCAATCCAGGTATCTGCTTAGGAAACAGGGGTCAGATGAGCCAGCAAGGGGACCACCATATGACTTCCCCAGACATTCAAAGTACAGAGAGCTCCCAGGTCTAGAATTACAGCCTGTGAGAAGGTGCAGAAGGAATGGGGTGTGAGCCCAGAGAGACCAGAGCACTGTGTTAACTGGCCGTGGGACTGTGATACACCATTTAAACTCAGATTCCAATTTATCCAACATTTATTGATCGTGGGCTTTGGAGTCTATTAGTGTGGATTCAATGTCTGCCCTGCCCTGCCCATCTACTAGGTATGTGGACTTGGGCAAGTTTCTTAACCTTTTTTCTTTTTAATGTTTTATTTATTTCTGAGAGAGAGAGAGAGAGGCAGCATGAGGAGGGGAGGGTCAGAGAGAAAGGGAGACACAGAATCTGAAGCAGGCTCCAGGCTCTGAGCTGTCAGCACAGAGCCTGATGTGGGGCTTGAACCCACGAACCGTGAAATCATGACCTGAGCCGAAGTCGGACGCTTAACGGACTGAGGCACCCAGGCGCCTCAGTTTCTTAGCCTTATATGCCTCAGTTTCCTCATCTGTTAAAGGAAGTTAATAATAGCTGTCTCATTGGGTCATTGGAAGCATTCAATAAGATGAAACGTGTCAAAGCTTTACATTTTTTAAAGTTGATTTATTTTGAGAGAAAGAGAGAGAGAGAGAACACGGAGGAGGGGTAGAGAGTGGGAGGGAATCCCAAGCAGCCTCTGCACTGTCAGCACAGAGCTGGATGTAGGGCTCAAACCGTCAAACCATGAGATCATGCTTAAGGGCTTAATCAGTTGAGCCACCCAGGCGCCCCGAAATGTGTCAAAGCTTTTAGCATATGCCTGGTCTATGGTAAAACTCAGCAGATGATAGCTATTGGTCTCATAGACCTCCCGAGGGAGATCTCATAGTTATTACTCCTGTTATACTGATGAGAAACGGAGGCGGAGAGCCGCTGGGAAGGCTGCACCTTAATTCTCTCCGCCTGCAAATGGATTGACTTTCCATGCACATTGGCGCCCTCTGCTGGCCATCTGGGATCAGACATTTGGCTCTTAATCATGGCGATGCCGCAGAAAGAGAAAAGCCCCTTGACTAGCTTTCAGCCAACCTCCTTCTACTTGCAACCAGAAGACCCCTAGTGGATCCCATGTCTAGAAAGCCAGCGGGTCTCAAGCTATAGAAGGAATGTCCTTTCTCGGAGACTTAATATACAATACACATGTTGGTTCCAATCTCTTGTGAGGCTGTCGTGACAATCCAGCCCCCAGCCTTACCTCTGCTGCCCAGCACAAAAACTCTATTCTGCACCCAACCTCAGGGCAATAGCACAAAAGAAGGGGATTAGGGACACTTGTAAACGCAGGGATGGCTTTGTTTAAATGGTGGCAGTTGACTACCTAGGAACCATACTCCCTGTTTTCTTACCTACCGGGTCCCAACTGGATCCTGGTGGCAGTGTTTCCAGTTAATAAGCTCACCTTCCAAAGTCTCTCTTATGTTTAGTGTTGACAATTTGGGGAAAAAACATAAATTAAAAAAAAACAACAAAAACTACTCAGTCGAACTACCCAGAGATCATCAACATTAGAATTTTGGTGCATTTACTTTTTGGGGGGATTCATATGCAGTGTAAGCATGTAAAAAAAAAAAATCACACCGTGGGGATGCTCCATAGGGCAAAGAGAGAATTTAGGCAGCTGAGCCTTGTATATGTCGATGGAGGGGAAAGACGACTCAAGCAAATATCTTAATGACTCGCAAGTAACTTTTCAAAGAGTTTAGATTCTAACTACCTTTTTAAAAATTTTTTGAAAATATTTATTTAGTTTTCAGAGACAGAATGCGAGCAGGGGAGGGCCGGAGAGAGAGGGAGACACAGAATCTGAAGCAGGCTCCAGGCTCTGAGCTGTCAGCACAGAGCCCGACGCAGGGCTCAAACCCATGGACTGTGAGATCATGACCTGAGTCAATGTCAGACACTCAACTGACCGAGCCCCCCAGGCATCCCTAGATTCTAAATACCTTGAAGCCTCGTAATAACATTGTTTTTGAAGTTTATACCTCAAAAAGATTCATTCATTAGAATGACCTTATAAGTGAAATCTTGACACACATTGGATGAAGCCTCAATTTCCATAATTTAATGAAAAATGTAATAGCATGACATTAAGGCTATGCTTATTTTCTTTTATTTATTTGAGGGGGAGGGGGGAGAAAGAGAGAGGGGGAGAGGGAGGGAGAGGGAGAGAGAGAGAGAGAGAGGAAAATCTTAATAAGGAGATTCCACGCCCGTTGCAGAGAATCAGGTGCTTAATCTACTGAGCCACCCAGGCGTCCCAAGGCTATGCCTACTTTCTTGATACAATAGCAACTTCTTTTCTTTGATACTGTTATTTAAATAAAGAGGAATGAATCCTTCTCTTTTCATAAAAAATTTACACTGTAATGCATGCACTTTGCATGCTGCCTTTTTCACTGACCATTACGTCAATGATGAATTTCTCCAGGTCATTAAGGTGTGAACTGTCTTACCTGGGTCTACGGCTATTATAGTCTCTAGTTCTCTAATCTTCTGAACAGCTGAAGCCGACGCAATGCTGTAGTGCAAAGGATCCTGGGAAATGTGATGGACCTCAGGAATTCCCTCAGGGGTAAAACGACTGGCTGGAGCCTCCGGATTCTTAAGGTTGGTCATGACTGTGCAGCCCGGTGCACTGGTGAAAGCCAGCGGGGTCCCTAAAACACACAACAGGAGGGACTAATGCACTCACTTCATCAAACTCAGTCCATGCTCCTCTAGCTCACTGCTGATGGGCAAGATGGCGCCATGGCTCAGTTCTGCCAACAGCGCTTCGTGGCTCGTTGCACTAAGAGAAAACTGTCTTATGGCTGAATCAAGTCCCACTTAAACAGGTGCCTCAATTTTTAGGAAAGTGAAGATGAGTTGAATACGGGAGAAGGGAGGTACAGCCACAGCTACAGATAGGGCTGTAGGAGTTTCTGTCAACTTAATCCATGGGTATCAGAGGGTACGTACTGAACTCTTACAATGCATGAAGCCATCTCTCTGTACTTTGCTAATAAATAGCTCTCTCTGAACATAGCTCCTATTTTTCCCATAGGACTTTTATTTTGATTTGGTACATGCTAATTTTGTTCTTTAAAAAACTCTCCCCCACCCCCCAAAAAAAGGACTCAGTCCATTGAGCATCTGACTCTTGATTTCAGCTCATGTTATGATCCCAGGGTGGTGGTATTGAGCCCCACATTGGACTCTGTGCTGAGCATAGAGCCTACTTAAGATTCTCTCTCTCTTTCTGCTCTTCCCCCACTTGTGTCCTCTCTCTCAAAAATAAATAGACTTTAAAATATTTTTTTAAGTTTATATATATATTTTGAGAGAGAGAGAGAGAGCATGAGCAGAGGAGGGGCGGAGAGAGAGGGAGACACAGAATGTGAAGCAGGCTCCAGGCTCTGAGCTGTCGGCACAGAGCCTGACGTGCGGCTCGAATCCACGAATCGTGAGATCATGACCTGAGCTGAAGTTGGACTCTTAACCGACTGAACCACCCAGGTGCCCCCCCTTTAAAAATATTTTTTAATAAAAATCATTTTTAAAAAAGATTCTCTCTCTCTCCCTCTGCCTCTCTCCCACTCACACATTCTCTCTCGCACCCTCCCTCTCTCACACAAACAAAACAACACACCTCTCCCATACTAAATCCCGGGCAATGTGAATCCCGGCACGCTAGCATAGTTATTTAGAACTGGCTTTGGTGTGCCAAACAGAGTCGGAGAGGAGACTTTATCCTCTCTAAACGTGTTTCCTCAACTATATCATAATGATAATGCTTCAGATGCTTGTTGTCAAAACTAAACTGGAAAGTGCACAGAAAAGTGTTCTTGCAAAGTGGTTCAGAGGAAACCCTCAATAAATGATGGTTTGCACGACTGAATCAGGCGCAGTATCTTACTCGTCCTATGCTTTCGTGCCTGGTTCATTTAGGTGCTTAATACTTACTGCCCTTCATTTACACTGTCAGCTTTCTTCACTGTCATTATTATCCAAGAGTGCTTTCAACCCCACTCAGCTCTGTGCTCCCAGAGATGAGGGACCACTGTTTATTTATCTCAGAATTGAGTGTCTCAATGCACAAGAGTCTCGGATTTCACAGAAAACAGTCACGGTTTTTTTCAGATTTAACAAAAAGCCAGAGTTAGTCGACACTGCAGAAGGAACACCTACTGATAACTGCAGAAAGCACTCTAACTTAATTTTTAGATAGGCAAGAACTAAGGATTTGGACGAATGTAATCACCCCTCTTCTGTGTGGTGGTCAGCATCTAAAACCGGTCACTCTGATGTCAGGTACACATCAGAACAGTCGGCTCAGAGTGCGGCACGGGGTTTTGCCCCGTCAGCTGTGAGGCGTGTAGCAACTAATCTATCACTAAGAGTTTGCACATAGAAGTTTGAGCATGACTTTTGTAAATCAGAAATACTCCAGGTCATCCCTAAACTAGTGATGTCATTTGGTCTCACATACAAACAGGCGTGCTCTTTCAAGCCAGAGCTAGTGGGCTGGAGTTTGCTGCAGAAAAGGGCATCCCCTGTGGCTGGTGGCAGGAGAGGGTGAGACCACCGTGCTACATAGTATTCACGTCCACACTGCACGTGTGTGGACGTGTGAACACACATGAGCCCACACACACTCAGAAATGACCACACCCTCCCTGAGAACTGGATCTTGTCTCATGCAGCATTTTATTCCCAACATCTGGGTCCATGCCTGGCACGTAGCAGGTGCCTAATACATTTACTGTTAGATAATAGAATCCCATGGATCTCCTAACTGTATTAATCTCCCCCTGTCATGAGGCCATTCTGATAGCTAAAGTCATATGAATGCCTTCAAAATCAATTAAAGAAACACTAAATTCTATGATTTGTGGTGCAGGTGTGGCTGACCTGGCTAGAATTTTCCAGTGTCCATGAAATGGGCCGCAATAGTTAATATTTTATCACAGCCCGACCTTACTGTGAGCTGGTTAGGGCGCCCCCTTGTGTCGCTTCATTGTAACAGCACCCTACACCTTGGAAAAAAATAAACTGACCGTATATATCTCTTTAAAACACCGAGGTCCTGCGGTATAGAGATCCCTTCCAAGATCCCCAGTGGACAGAAAATCACGGATAGCATCGAAGCCTATAGAGACTGTTTTTCCCTATATGTACCTCCTTATGATAAAGTTTAATTTACAAATTGGACACGGTAAGAGTAAGAAGGATAACTAATAATAGAGCAATGATAACAATGTACTATAACAAAGGTTATGTGAACGCCTCCCTTTCTAAAAATACCTTACTGTACTGTACACACCCTTCTTCTTGCAACGATGTGAGGTGAGAACATGCCTGCGTGATGAGCGGAAGCGAGGTGAGTGACACAGGCACTGTGATGTAGAGTGAGGCCACTATAGACCTTCTGACGAATCGTCTGCTTCCTGACTGCAGTTGACTGTGGGTAACAAGCTTCCCGAGGCAGAACCGAGGATAAGGGGGACCCGCTGCACCTTGCAAACACCATGTGAAATGGTGTGTTTAGCTGTACTCTTTACCTTCACTCCGGTTTTCAGAAGCCCCACCCACCTTCAAAATGTCTCAGAAAGTCAAGCTAGATATTGGCCTTTCTATCAGAACAGGCTGGGACCCTTTGACAGTGAGAAATATATTATATCAAAGCATTCTTGAGCTGAGAGACAGGCTGAGAGACCCAGCCCTGGGAAGAGAAGAAGGAAGCCAGTGAGATCTGTATATGTTCTGTTTCGTGACTCTGTTTCTTTTTTGTTTTTAATGTGTACTTATTTTTCAAGAGAGCATGAGTGGGGGAGAAGGGCAGAGGGAAAGGGGGACAGAGGATCTGGAGTGGCCTCTGTGCTGTCTGCCCGGAGCCCGATGCTGGGATCGAACTCATGAACTGTGAGATCATGACCTGAGCTGAAGTCAGATGCTGACTGAGTCACCAGGCGCCCATCATGACTCTATTTCCTAAATCATCGCACTGTAAGCCTGTGCTTTCAAGAACTGGAGACCCACCACTCTCCCTCCTGGGTCATAGTGACTGCCCCCCACAAGCCCGGACGTACTGCAGCTGCTGACAGCTTCGAGGCTGGTCATCGGAGAAGGCCAGAACACTGGGACGTCCCCCGGCTGACACACCACAGGCTCCCCATAGTCAGGTCTGGAAAGATCTTTGATTCCCAACCATTCTGCAAATAGAAAATGAAAACGAAGTCCATCGGGTCCTGCCCTTGAAGGTCCCATCCAAGCTGACACACATCGAGTGGTTTATGTTTCTTTCTCTCAGAGAAACTCTGGTCCTAGGATTGCCATTGATGGGACTGGAGAAAAGGACTCAGGGCTTCAACAACCCAGAATGCTTGCCAGCTTCTAGTCCATTCCGAATAGTAGTTTCATCACTCAGCATCTCAGGTGCCTGATATGATTGCTGGAGGTGCACTTAGCCCAACACCTTGTGCAGGCCGCTAACCGAGCCAGCATTTGTGAGCCAACGTTTATCCTGGTACCAGCAAAGGGGGATGTGTTGGGTCCGACCCAGCCCCACCGATGAGTGGACAATTCAATGATTCATCAATGCACTTTGCTTCGGGTGGTCCTGAGATCATCTTTCTCTGAGGAAGGGGCCTGCTGCTGACTGCATCTTTAGAAAAACCAAGCTTTCTCTGATTCGTTTTTGTTTTTTTTTGTTTTTTGTTTTTACACAGCTGAGCAAGTTCACTTACTTTGACTCTCACCCAAGACCCAGTCCCAAGCGCTCACCAGCCCCTCTGAGAACCATGAGGAGGTCTGGACAGCGGCTGCTCTTGGATCTGCTCACTCGCTCTCAGACTGAGTTAATACCCTGGGGATCCGTTCAAGTGAACATTTGGAATAAAGCCTTCCTCTGCCAAATATGCCACCGACCAACAGCCTGGATTAGAGGTTGCTCTGAGCTCAAGTCCCGGGACAAGCAGCTGTGCTGTCACCCCTAAGTTCACCTGAAGTTCACGGGAGCTGATGGGTGAGACTGACTACTCTGCCAAGGGCAACACCTTGAAACCTGAGGGGCCTCTATACCCAGCCAGACTCCGCTGCTGCGCGAGTCTGAGCCTCGTCCGGGATCCCCAGGACCCTTGGGGAAAATGAGGACAAGCCAGGGGAGTTCAGGAACTTAGCAAGTTCCCGTCTTCTCAGGCTGAAGTTCAGGGGTGCCTGTCGGAATCACGAACGAGAGCGGACACTCACCTGGGTGGCCGATATGAACAGGATGTCCCTTATTCCCCGTGGAGCAACAGGCTTGCACCAGCCCCTCCAGCTTGTCCTTGGGGATGGGCCTCATTGTGACCACCAGGTGGCAGCAAAAGCCAGCAATGGTGGCACAAGGCACTGTTGTCTGAAAAGAAATCAAGGAAAACACATTGAAAAAACGGAATTAACACAGACGGAAAGCCTGAGCACCAGGAATTCAAGGCAGCTGAATGAAGGAGGGGGGCGCAAGCAGCTATTATGAAATTATAGCTTCTACTTTTTGTTTGTTTTTTAAGATTGATTAATTATATTATATTGTATTGTATTATATTTATTATATTAATTTAGTGACAGAGACCGTGCCAGCAGGGGAGAGGCAGAGGAGAGAGGGAGGGAGAGAATCCCAATCAGGCTCCCCTCTGCCCAAGCAGAGCCAGATGGGGGGCTCGAACCCACAACACCGTGAGATCATGACCTGAACCAAAATCAAGAGTCGGACACTCAACCGACTGGGCCACCCAGGTGCCCCATATAGCTTCTACTTCCCTGTGACATAGGAATGAGAAAGCCTGTCGGTATTTATTGGTCTAAAACAGAGAACTTTGTATGTGCTGTGGACTCTCTGGTAGCTCGGAGCTGCCACTTAAAGTAACATTTTTTAACTACATAACAAATGCATAGGTTTACAAAGGAAGCCAATTATATTGCAAATGCAGTTATCAAAGTATGAAAACATGTGATGCAGCGATTTGTATCCTTCGTTAACAGCCTGGGGAAGAAGACGCAGACCTACCATTATAATTTTGGTGTAGTGATCAACACATAGGGTATTTCTGTGCTATCTGAACGGCCACGAGACACGATCATATCTGGGAGTTCTCCAGGCAGCCACAAAATCACAGGGTCTGCTGATACAACGGTAGTTCCTCGTCTGCGTTCATAATCAGAGGAGGTGCTCAGTTTCAGTTTGAGGCTATAAAAGTAAAGATGTAATTTTTTCCCAGCCAATTCCATGGGTCCTTTGAATTTTCTCCACGGACCTCCGGGGACCAGGGGTGAAGCCCTCGAAGAGAGTCGATGGCAGAGGGATCCAAAGGCAAAGGATGTCTCGGGAACCACTGAGTCTGCTCTGCCTCGTGAGTCCACACTGGGGAAGGGGCCCTGCTGAGCCCTGCCTCGCTCCCCCTGCCTTAGAATGACCTGAGTGACTTTCACCGGTGTTGTCTGTGGTCTGAATGGTTTCTGGTGGCTGCAGTGGGGCTTATGAAAGATTTAGGATGTGGCCACGATGATGATCCACTGGGACAGTCATGGCTGTTGCCCCAAGGCCTTGCTGCTGGCCCTGAGGGGGGAGATAGGCCACCCCCAAATACACCGGTGTGGCATATGGATTATTTTGAATTAAAGTTACTTGAGAAACCGCCAGTGCAAGAAAAACACTCTACACCCTTCCCCTCCCCTGCCCCTCCCCCCCCCAAAAGTAGGAAATAAATCTCCCACGTGGAGGGACCCTCCCTGTACCAAGAAGGTAGAAGGCATCTTTATTGCCAGAGATGGGAAATTCAAGATCCAGAGGGCTGTATAAACAAACCTTGTGACTTCCTCCTAATTTCCTACCCCAGGCCCAAACTTCTTTGTCTTGTCAATTATTCACAAGTTCATTGTTTCTTTGTCTGAAAGGTGTAAAAGCTGCCTGCTTTGATCACTTCTTTGAGCCTCACATCTTTGGGGCTTCTGTAGGTACGACATGAAATGTGGTTTCCTCCTGTTAACCCATCTCTTGTCAGTCCAAGTGTCAGACCAGCCAAAGGGCCTAGAAGGGAAGAAGGGACAAGTTTTCCTCCCTGGCAGGACCCTGGTGGCCGCTGGATGAAACCTTAGCGTGCCTGCCCGGTTGGGGTCTGAATCACAGCACTGGGGAAGGGACATGTGTCAGGGACTTTCACAGGGGACAGGCAGAGCTCCCCGAGGCTGCCCCTCAGGGCCCCACATGAATCCAAGATGGCTGCCTCGCCGTTTCTCCCAGGAGCCAAGGGCCAGAGGCAGCCGTGCTGAACTGAAGGCTATTTGGTTACTGAAGGCTGAGCGCTTACCATGGGCAGAGATGAACACTCTGCGCAAAGCATCCCTTAATCGTCACACTTCTACTAGTGAGTGGCTTTTTAGAGACGGGAGCCAGGAGCCCTAGGGCACAGTCTGGCTTCGGGCCATGGGCAAGTCCTTTCCTCTCTCCAGGCCTCAGTTCCCTCATCTCAATGAAAGATTGCCCATGACCTACCTGCTGCCAGTGGCGGTGCGTGTGGGGCACAACCCTGCCCCTGGCCCCTGCTAGTGGCCGCACTCTGTCCCCACCCCCACCTTTAAGAAAACCCGCTCAGGCACATGCTTCACTCAGGAAAATGGTTTCTCATCAGAGGCAGCCTGGGCCTGTCTGGCAGGAGCCCAAACCAGCAAGTTTTAATAAATATCCAGAAGCCCAAGACACAATCCGCGGTCTGAGTCCTCCACAGAGAAACCTGCCCCCGGCCACTGACACTGGCTGGCCGACCCTCCAGCACGGTGCCATCGTGGGCTTCCCATGAGGTCCTGGGAGGCGTCAGTGGAACGAGGGAATCTGGTTCTCTTGCTATGACAAGCAGTGGCTGGGATGGAACCTCAGAGACCCAGCAGGGAGGTGACCCCTAACACTGGGCGCATCCCAAGAGAGGCGACCACCGGGGCCCCCACTGGCCAAGAACATGACCCAGCTTTCCTGACAGAAACATAACCCAGCAGCCAACAGGCTGGCCAAGGCCTTGCCACAAATCCCCAGGCATTCACCTGGCCAGGCGCATTCTGCCCGGCGCCAGCAAGTTTGAGCCAAGGGGGATTTTCAAAGAGCTCACTGAGATGCTCTAAGTTAAAGGAGCCAGACAATTCCAAATGGGTTTGGTTTACATGGCCGGATGCCATGATCTGTCTATAAGGGCTTGACCTGCACACTCAAGGGCACACTGGGCACTCACAGCGATCCCATACGTGGGCAGGGGAGAGGCTGGACACCCCATTTTCCACATGAGGGAACAAGCTCAGAGAGGTTAACCACTTGTCTGGGGTTGCACAGCAAGACAGTGGCTGAGCTGGGGCCACTTTGGTCTCCTGCCTCCTGTGTCAATGTTCTCCCCACCACAGGAAAATACAAGGTGATCCACGTTTTCAGGTCATTCAGCCCTTAGAGGTTGTGTCCCTACCTTGTATGCACCCACGTGACCATGGCCTGCAGAGGCTCTTCTGGGGAGCCCCACCGTCTCCAAGGCTGCCTCTGGGGAGAAGCTGCAGTCCATGAGGAAGGCCACCATGTCCTTCAGCTGCGCCGAATACTCCTCCAGTGAGGCCAGGCTGCCCGTGCAGGCACCAAACTCGTACTTCCGGAACTGGGGACGGCCCGTCCTGGGGACACAAGGAGGAAGCTCACAGGCCCAGAATCAAGATGGCCCGTGACCATGCATTTTTAAAAAGAATGGGGGATGGGGTCCCGGGGTGGTGCAATTTAGGCCTTTTGATTTCAGCTCAGGTGCGTGAGTTTGAGCCCCACGTCGGGCTCTGGGCAGACAGTGTGAAGCCTGCTTGGGATTCCCTCTCTCTCTCTCTCTCTCTGTCTCTCTGTCTCACTCTCTGCCCCTCCCCCGCTTGCACGCTCTCTCAAAAATAAATGAACTTTTAAAAAAAGAAACTTTTCTGTAGAGTTAAAATATTTTGGTGATAAGCCTATGCTTCATTCACTCCAAAGTCATTTTGTTGAGCCATTCCTGTGCCAAGCACAAGTGGTGGGACAATAGTGACAGAGAGACATTGGCCCACTGGTAAGAAGTGTGCAATCGGGGGCGCCTGGGTGGCTTAGTCGGTTAAGCGTCCAACTTTCGNGCAGGTGAGACTGCACCAAACACAAATACTTGCTACACAGAGCAGTGAGTATTAACAGCATGGGGAGAGGAGCAACCCAGGGAAGGGTGGAACCCAGTCTCTACCACAAAGGGGAAGGTGCTGGAGCTGGGTCCTGAGGGGTGAATAGGAGTTCACCAGCTGGACAAGGAGGAAAGCACATCCTAGGCAGAGGGAACAGTATGTGAACAGCATGGAGGCATCAAACATGTGACCATTGGGCGATCTGTTCTAGGAGTTCCCAAGATGGTAGCATAGGAGGTGCTAGAAAAAAAACAGCAGGAACTGACCTCGGGTCCAGGTGGGGTCTATGAAGGACCCTTCTATCCCAGAGTCCACAAAATGGTAACAGCAGACTGTCTGGGGGGAGCTTTCTTTCTGGGGACATGGCTGGGGATGGCTGGAGCATCATGGGTAAGGGGAGACACAGAGGCCAGGTCACTACAGATCTTGATATCAGGCCAAGGTGCAAGTCACGGGAAGGCACTGAAGATTTTATTTATTTATTTATTTATTTATGATTTTTAAATTATTTCCTTAGTTTTGAGAGAGAAAGACAGAGCATGAGCAGGGGAGGGGCAGAGACACAAAGACACACAGAATCCGAAGCAGGCTCCAGGCCCCGAGCTGACAGCACAGAGCCCGATGCAGGGGCTTGAACTGACGGCCCATGAGATCATGACCTGAGCCAGAGTCAGATGCTTAACCGACTGAGCCACCCAGATGCTCCCTGGCACTGAAGATTTTAAATGGGGGGAGTCACGTGATCAGGTGTAGCATTAGGAAGGGCCACTTGGGTGGGTGAGTAGAAGAGACATGAGCCTGAGCTGGGGTCGTGTGGGAGAAAGGTGGGCTCGCTGGGGTGCTACTGCAGAAGCAGAATCAGTAGGGCCATTTATTCAATGCGTTATGTCTTCTAAGTCTGTGAGAACACACCCACAGTGTTACTGACGGCCACCTCTGGGTAGGTATCAGCAGTGCAAGTATTTTCACCTTCTTCTTCATCCAGGGCTGCTGATGTCTGGCTTAGGTGAGGAAGAGGGTGGCTGCAGATGCCAGCATTTTTCCAGGTAGGGCACGACTATCTTGGTGACCCCCAAGATTCTTCCCTGGGCAGGTACCAGGACAGGGACAGGGATGGGAATGGAGGGAAGGACAGCAGCTGGTCCGTGAGCAAGAGTCACGAGTGAGGCTCTGTACCAGATGCTGAGGATCCCCATGACTGGCCAAAGAGGTCCCTGTTGACAGCCATGCTGGCTGCTGCATGTGGCCACCGCCACACTTGAACCCTGGTGACCCCTGCCTTTTACCTGGTGTCCGGGACAGCGCTCGGGGCGGGCAACGTCCACTTGCCTGGCTCGGTCAGGCCCAGCAGGGGCAGAGAGCCACTGTTGGCTTGGCAGAACTTTTCAAAGGCTGGAGCCAGGGACCTGTGCAGGACCACCACGCTGGCTGGCCGGAGCCCTGGGTTTGGTGAGAGGAGGGACACAGGCAGAGTCAGTGGTCTCTTCGCAGAGTCTTTCCATTTGAACTCTCTATTGCAGCACAGCACAGGAAAGTGCCCATGAGTGTACAGCCCGAGGAATTTTCAGGAAATGAACATACCCGTGTAATCAACACCCAGGTCAAGAAACAGAACACTATCAGCATCCCAGAATCCCCCTAATGCCCCTTATGGTCAATCACCCCAGCCTCGAAGGTGGCTGCTACCCTGACTTCTAACACCACGGATTACTTTTGCCTGTTCTTCATATAACAGAATCATACAAGGTGAGTCTTTGGAGTCTGGCTTCTGTCACTTGATCACATGTCTGGGAGATCCATCCATACCATTGTGTTTGATGATAGCTGGTTCATTCTCGCTGCTGTGTGATATACTCATTACCACAATGTGTTTATCCAATCCTGTTGTGGGTGGACATTTGAACGACTTCCAGTTTGGGGTGATTATAAATGGTGCTGCCATGAGCATTTTAATACATGCATGTTGGGGTACGCACGGATGCCTTTCTGTCTGGCATGCACCTAGGGTTGCAGGGTATATACATGGTCAGCTAAGTGGTTTCCAAAGTGGTTGTACCAATTTATATTGCGAGTTCTTGCTTGTTCCTTATCCTCTCCAGTGCTTGGTGTTGCCTATGTTTTCCATTCCATCCACTCTGGCAGGTGTGTAGTGGCCTTGCATTGTGGTTTTAATTTGTATGGCCCTGAAGACCAATGCAGCTAAGTGATTTTCATAGGTTTTATTGGACATTTAGGTATCTTTTGTGGGAAAGGGACTGCTCATGTCTTCTGAGTGGGCAGATTCTTGGCCGAGCAGGCTCATAGAATCCTTGACTCTCCCTCCAAGGAGATAGTCTTCCTGCAGCTATAGAGGAAGACCCTCCACTTGCATGCCACGACGTCCTCTGGGGGTAAGGAGCTCTCCTCTGGAATGGGAAGTCCTCTGGCTTTAGAGGTAAGCAAACCTGTGTTTGAATCCCGATTCTGCCTCTGACCAGCAGTGTGGTCCATGGATGAGATGACAGTAATGACACCTACCTCAAAGAGAACCTGGGAGTTCAATGCTGTGTGTTAATTACCTAACACCCAGGTGTACAGGAAGTAGGGGTTGAAGGCATATTCATTCAGTGGAATCTTGCATGGACATTTACAATTGTGGTACAGAAGGAGTATTTAATGATGGTAAAAGATGTAACATATAGTTAAAGGAACAATACTCGATAACAAAAGTGTGTGCTGGGCACATTCTCCTTTTTAGACAGTTGATAAGAGAAAGAACTAGAAGGAAATACATCTACATGTTAATCACAGTTATCTCCTGTAACAAGACTTGGCCATTTTTAATGTTCTCTTTTGTGCTTTTCTCAAATCTAGAATTTATGTGATAAATAGGTGTCATTCTGTAACTGGAGAAAAAACAAACAAGAAAACTTATTTTATTTTTAGAGGACTGTTTCTTCTCAACAGAGCATCCCAAAGAAAAAACGTAATTATGCTGCTTTTGGAGAAATAACCTTGGTGACAATTCTCCCAAACGTTAGATTGCTGTATTGACACATAAGCATCTCTTTGCCACAGTGATGGTGTCAGGTAATATTTTCTCTTTAGCTAGGATATTTTCCTGAGCTCTCTGTGCTAAGTCATTTATACATGAGGAGAACAAGGCTCAAAGAGATGAAGTGACTTCGCACGGCTGGTGTATGGCGTGGCCAGGATTTAAGCCTGAGACAACGGACCTCTGGGTCCCTCTAGGGTCACCACTGGGCTACAGGCATCGGACCTTCGTAGGATGGGTTCACCATCCAGTCCGGAACCCTCCTCCTCGGGGATGGTAGAAAGAAGCCGATACAAGTAGATGCAACTATCTTGCAGGGAAAGTTCTAGTACCAGCTTCTGCTCTAACATCCTGGAACTCATTGCCTCAAGCCCTCGGTGCCTGCCAATGCTACAGACATTGACAATGAGGACAAGCTGGACAGTCCCAGCTGCTGAAAGCCCAAGGAAGCTGACCGCACGTCTTGAGCAAGCCCAGAATGTCTCCAAAAATAATCTGGAGTGAGGTGGCGGGGAATCCAGCCAGCCTAGAAGCCTGGCTTCCTTAGCCGCCTTCTTTCTTAACTCCGAAGCCTGTTGCGAGAGCAAATTGGATTTTTAATACTGCAAATCAGAGGTATTATGCACACAAAGCTTCTTTGTTTCCTTTTTAATTAAATGCACTTCAGACAGCACTGTGTTTTCGTTTTGTTCATCTCCACTGCTGATGGTAACAAGTCTCCCACTTGTTCCCATTAGTAACAGGACACCATTCGAGGGCTCATGGTGGCTTTGTGGACGGGGTGGCGGACGAGTGAGGGGAGGGTCTGAGCTGATTCCTGAATCCCCTGGCTTTCTCCGGCTCCATCTAAGGTCATGATGGCTTTTTCTTTGTGAGGAGAAACGAAGTGAGTCTCCCGAGTCCTTTTACCTCAAAGCAATGTTGTCCTTTCTTTCCTTTCTTTCTTTTTTTTTTTTTTAACTTAATGACAAGAGGGGGAGAGAAGCACCCCTAATGTTCCTAATCTGTAAAGCCCTGGAAGACACAGTCCCAAGCTATTCTGTAGAATGAGCTTCTTTCCTTGTGGAACGTTCCATGGCAGTGGCTGACTTGGATGGAACATCTTACCCACATGAGCTCGGTGACTCCTCCTGCGGAGGACTGAGCTGTTACTTTCCATGTACAGGTGAGCTTAGAGAGGTCACACACCTTACCCACAGCCACCGCCAGGCGGAGCCAAGCTGGGACTCATATCCAGACTGACTCACTTTGCCCTCCTGATTCCTTGGGGTTCTAGCGAGCAGTGGGTTCAGCTGGGGTTTGCTGGTACATCATGTGTACCAAGAATTGTGCGAGACCATTACCCTGACGGCTCTCTACAAAGCACATTCCCTAGTGCTCACAGCCCCGAGTGGCCCCTTCCCTGTTGACTCTGTCCTTGGCCACGTGCCTTGCTTTGCCAATGGGACGTTAGGAAGTATGATGCAAGCACGTGTTCGATATGTGCCTGGGCATTACGGCTCCTCCTCCAGGAATCCTGAGCTACCTTGTAAGGAAGTTTGGCTACCACTGCTGGCGAGGCTTCCTAGCAATAGAGAAGCATTAAGTCAGCCCCACGTGCTCCAGAGCTCCGAGTGGACACTCCAGGCATGTGAGGAAGAAGTCATCATGGATGATCCAGCCCCAGAAGACACCACACCACGTGAAGCAGAAGAAACACCCCGCTAAGCCCAGCATCGTTGGAGAATATGGCGGATGCTGGTGAGTTTGGGGTGTTCGTTATGCAATAACAGAGAATTCTGTTGGTCCAGAAATAGCGACAGAGGCCAGATATGTCAATAAATAATGAACACTGTCCTGCTCTAGCACTTTAAACCATGCTACTGGTTTTTATCTTTGGTGATTCCAGTAATCAGAAAAGTCTTTGGTGTCATGAAATTTTGCTGGGACTTGGGTCAGTGACAATTGATGGCTGTTTTCTCTCACAGGACCTTTCAGAGCCTTGAGGGCCACTCCTTTAAGAGACTGGGGACATGGTGCACCCAGAGAAGACCAAAACAGGGACCAAAACAGACCAAAATCTGGTCTGAATCAAAAACCAGTTAAAATGTGGTGGAATCTGGGGGTGCTCTTCCCCCAGAGGGAAAACCCCTTGCATCATCGGAGGCCATTGGCGGTTTTCCCCGTGGAGCTGGGTTGACCAAGCAGAACTGGTGGTACAGGAGCCGCCTGGTACGGTGTTCACGCCTGAGTCTGGTCCACATGCCAGACTTCCTGCTGGAACATTAGTTAGGGACCAGAGCTAATATCATCCTACTCTTACTTCCTGTTTCCCAGGCAGAAGCTAGAAGCTTCAGGAATTCCTGGGCCCGGCACAACTGGTATTTCTAGGGATCTTTTTTCTTTCTTTTTTGAAACGTCTATCACTACTTACCCCCAGCCATGCTGGACACATTTCTGATGTTTGGTGTCTTTTGTAGGATCAAGCACCTTATGGTAGAGGGAAGGCAGGACTTCAGGTGAAGTGTGGTTATCATGACGTCTTTGAATGGGCCAGAGTCTGGGGGAAGGAAGAAAGCAGAACAAATGAGAAGCAGAGCTTCCTTGCAGGGGGCAGATTGGGAGAAGTCAGGTATCCACCCCCCCCACCCCCCACCGGGCCCTTCCTGGCACTGTTTGGAGCAAATTCTCCCCACCCTATTCCCACCCCCTTCGGGTCTCAGTTTCTAATGAGAAATTCCTAACACTTCAAGACCTTTGCTCATGACCTTGCCCAAGCCTGGAATGTCCTCCCTCCTGCCCTCCTGAAGACCTTTCCATTCCTCACTTCTGGTTTGAATCCTCTGCCTCTATGAAGAAGTCTGTAGGCTCATGCTCACTGGTCATCGGGTCTCCTTGCCCCCAGATCGTTCTTTGAGCCACTGACTTTGGCCTGATGTTTCACTTGACTCTGAACTCCCTTCCTCTTTCCCGGGGAGACCCCAAGTACCCAGAGAGCAGGTGCACATCTTGAGCCTCCCACGGCGTTGCTACAGCTAAAGCACATAGCACACACCAAAAACACTTATGCTCGGATGAACAAATGAATGCATGCCATGTGCAATCACAAATGAAAGAATTGGCCCAATTTTCTGTCTGTGTGTGACTTCTGTTACTTAGACTTAGGTGCCTAGAGGGGTGCCTGGGTGGCTCAGTCAGTTAAGCATCTGACTTCAGCTCAGGTCATGATCTCATGGTTCGTGGGTTCGAGCCCCACATCAGGCTCTGTGCTGACAGGTGGCTCAGAGCCTGGAGCCTGCTTTGGATTCTGTGTCTCCTTCTCTCTCTGACCCTCCCCTGCTCACACCATCTCTCTCTCTCTCTCTCCTCTCTCTCTCTCTCTCAGAAATAAATAAAAGATTAAAAAAGATTTAGGTGCCAAGAAGGAACAGATTTTATGTTTTTTCTTCATATTCCCCGCCTCACCACCCCACCCCCCTACTCCAGGTATAGTAGAGTGCCTTACAGAGATTTTCGGTGGATGAATAAAATACTGTAGATTTCAAAATATAGAGATGGTGCCAAAGCTCCAGGAAATTACACTTGGAAAGAAATCCTGTATGTTGACTTCTTGTGAAAACTAATTCAAGGAAACCTTCAGTTTAGTTCAGGAGGAGAGAGGCCAGCAGGGGGAGGTCTTGCAGCCTCAACAGGAAGACCTACACCTTACCAAGTCCAATACTACGTTAGCTACTAGTTTACTATCCCAGCAGTAGGAGGAAAGGTCTCCTCCTCTCCCAGCAACAGCCCGGTCAGTGACGGTCACAGCTCAGCCAATGAGGGGCCACTACACTTCGGACTCCCAGTTTACTCCAATGGACGTCTGCATTCTAACAGCCTTCCCATCTTTCCCCTTCCCTCTGGAAAGGAGCTCCCTCTCCTCTGTTCCCCAGACTTGCTTCTGGACTTGCCTACACTGTTGCCACAGCTTGTGTGTCCTGGGTTGCAATTCTCTGCTATTTCCAAATAAACTTGTTTTTGCTGCTAAAATTGCTGGCAGTTTTATTTTTAAGGTTAACATGCTCTAGAAAGAGGTTTCGAGGTGTCAGCAGAATCTAGGGTTCGACAGATGAAGAGGTAAACAAAATGACAGAGATGAAAGGTATAGCACAGAGAATATGGTCAATAAGATCGCAATAATTTTGTGTGGTTAACAGACAGTGACTGTAATGACCTTGGGGAGCACTGAGCAGGGTACGGAATTGCCAAATCTGTATTTGTCCACTTGAAACTAACACAATATTGTATGTCACCTATACTTCAATTTATGACAATCTGGGGTTAGACAGTCTCATTGTGTTGGCCTCCAAGGCACGGCCTGTGTCTTCTTCATCTCAATATACCACGTGTCTAGTGCAGTGCCTGGCACAAAAGTGGTTCAGTGTTTGTTAAATGACCAGCTGACTGACTGGACGATGGATGAAAGCAGGATTCAAGGGTGGTGTCCACAGTGAAGGTTCTGGACAAGCCAGATTTTCCACAGCCCTTTCTAGCTACAGAAGAGCCCAATGAGATTCCAGACCACCGATGTATGTTTTCAACTCCCGTCTCATAGGCAGAAAACCATGCAAACCCCACGTCCATTTTAATGAAAAATTTGAGATTGTATAAAAATTTTAACAAACAAAATACAAGAAATATTGCCCCAGAAGGGGTAGAGATGCATTTTAAACTGACAGGGAGTGCTTTAATAGTCACACAACAAAGTGCTTTGGGGACACAGAGGAGAGAAGAATTGGCCCTGCTGGGCTAAGGGGGTTGGTTGCTGGGAGGGTCAGGTGAGGTTGGATTCCATTCCCCAGTTGAAGACACTGAGTATTAAAGCAGCTGCTTTGGCGGGTCAAGCCTGAGCTTGTCTGAGGGACTGAGAGAGCCTTCCTGGACCTGGCAGGCTGGACCCCTTGGCCAAGCATCCGAGGCACCAGCTAAGGCCCTGGATGTCTGTGTTTCCCCAGGGTCACTGCGGAAAGCTTAGCACCTCAGCCAGGCACTCAGCAAAGGTCAAAGAGAGAACCATTCCATAATCAAGTGGGGACAGTCGCCAGACCCCTCTGGTAATGGCCTTCACTTTGTATCTGGAGGAGAGAATAGAGATTACCCCCAAACCCACTGAAATGAGCACCCCCAGTGGTACCTGCCCCTCACTATTACTCTATGAGACCGCAGGTGGAAGCTGGGTGCTGTTTTGCACATTGTAGCCAAAAGACCCAAATCTGAGGGTGATTGCCTTTCCTTTCCTTTATTTATTTATCATTTTAATATAAGTTTCAGTGGATCTAGGTCATTCCTGTAATAATGTTGCTTTCCTGGCCTGGAGATAAATGAGTGTAGTTTGAAATCCTGCCCTGAGAAATGAATGCTGGGAGTGTGCCAGGTACCTGAGTATCGCCCACATGTCGGGAGGGAAAGAAGGCTGAGAATCCCTACTTTATAGAGTAGTCCCCCTGGAAGCAGGGGTCAAATGGAGCATGAAGTACATGCTTATTGGCAACTGTCAATATACCAATGACAGAAAGCCCAGTCATATAATAAACGATAGTAGCTACCGCCCCACTGAATATGAGAACCCAGGCACTGTGCCAGACCCTTTACCTTCTTTGGTTTACAACCATTGGTTCCTCACCACTGCCCCACAAAAAAGACATTGTTAATCCCGTTATGGACAAAGGATGAATCTTGAGAAGCTCAAAGAAGCTCCCTAAAGTCCCATTAACTATTAGGTGGTGCAGCCCAAACCCCAAAATAAGTCCAAGCTTGTGCTTGCTTGACTGATATCTACCTTTCTATGTCTATGTGTCTATGTATCCATCCCTCCCTCTCTCCATCCTCTGGTGTTAATCGGAATTACATCCTCATAGGAATAGCAGGGACCGCACCCCCTTTCCCCCTACAAGGTGATTCCAGAACCAGAGTCTCTTGATTCCATATGTTTCTTTGGGGACTGAACCCTGAACTTCTCAGGCTTCCCACCAGGGCCTTCAGTGAACTCACTGCTGACTGGCCCTGAGTGACCCAAGTGTCTCAACGCTCAGTGAGGTCTTACTCTAAGTAAGGGATCTAATCATTGAGCACTGGTTGGATTCTAAGAAGCTTAACCCTTCCACTGTGAATTGTCTTTTCTCTTTAGAGAGTAACAAACTATCAAGCCCACAAATATTGCCCCCTAGTCTCAGATGTACCAGAGAGGGGCCCACAGATCATCCATTCCTTAGAAGGATCTGACACACCCCAAAGCCCGGTATAAAAATCTTAGCTATGCCAGTCACAGATGACTGAAATTCTGCCATTAGAAAGTAATTTCTCTGCTTTACCCAAGTAATCCAATTCTAGGAATGCATGTTCCAGATGTGCTCAAACAGGGGGTGGGGTGATGGGAGCACATGGCAGCACTATTTGTAATAGAAACAATTTGGAAAAAACCTAATAGAGGCTGGTTAAATACATGGAGGGCTGATTAAATAGAGGCAAAGCTAAACTATGGTTTAGCTATGGTACATCCAAACCATACAATGAGATACTATGTAACCATTAAAAAGAATGAGGCTAGGCTACTCTATACGCCTGGTGTGAAACAATCTCCCAAAGACATAAAATGAACAAGGCAAGGCAAAGAAGTCTATGTTGAATAACACACTCATGATCAGTTCAAATGCATGTAAACTATCTCTGTAAAGATGGAGAAGAGCTTGTATCAGTTGTGCCTGCAGAGAGGGAAATTAGGTGGACAAGGTCCTGAGCAGGAGCAGTGGCTGCCACACTGTATTTTAGGTGAATGGCGCCCTCTGGAGTTGTGCCATGGGGTGGCCCTGATGGAAGAGGGATTTTCTGCTTTATCCTTTCTACAACTTTCAGTAGTACAACATGTAAATATCACATAATTTAAAACATGGAATTTAATTGAAACATACATAAGGAAGGTAGATTCAGATCCTTTTTTAAAAAATGTTTTTTTAAATTTATTTCTGAGAGAGAGAGACAGCTTGAGCAGAGGAAGGTCAGAGAGAGAGGGAGATACAGAATCCGAAGCAGCCTCCAGGCTCTGAGCTGGCTGTCAGCACAGAGCCCGACATGGGTCTTGAACCCACGAACCATGAGATCATGACCTGAGCGAAAGTCAGCCGCCCAACCGACTAAGCCACCCAGGGGCCCCAATTCAGATCCTTTTTAACTAACCTCTGCACCCAGAGTGGGGCTTGAACTCACAACCTTGAGATCCGGGGTCACATGCTGACTGAGCCAGCCAGGCACCCTGGGTCATTCCTTATACTTCTGTCACGAGTTTTTTTATTCATTTGGTAAATATTTATTTAGTCCTTACCATGTGGGGTGCACTGAGTACACAGAGGTGAGAAAAGCAGAACTTGCCCTCATTAAAAGGCATGTACGTCTGGGGAGCCTGGGACAGTCAGTTGGTTAAGCATCTGACTCTTGATTTTGGCTCAAGTCATGATCTCATGTTTCATGAGTTCGAGTCCCATATTGGGCTCTGTGCTGAAAGCATGGGGCCTTCTTGGAATTCTCTCTCTCTCTCTCTCTCTCTGTCTCCCCCTCCCTCTCTCTCAAAATAAATAAATAAACTTTTAAAGACTAGAAAAAATAAATAAAAGGCATGCATGCCTGAGAGTGTGGACACCATGGTGATAATAATGACAGCTGTCGCTTACCGGGTGCCTGCTAGGCACTCAGTATCCAGACATGATCCATCATCCACCTGCCATTCAGCAGGCATTGCAGTACAGAGCACAGACTAGGGGGTAGGCTGGCTGGATTCCGAGCCTGCCTTTACACTTGGGAAGGGATCATATTCACCTCCTTGTGCCTATTTTCTCATCCGTAAACAGGGACTCATAACAATGCGTATCCCACTGAGTCGTGGTAAGGATTAAATGACCTAACACACGTGAGATTCTTAGAACAGTTCCTGGCTGGGTGCACAGTTAGCACCACAGAAGCATTGCCTGTTTACCGCTCCTCACCCAGCGTGCTGCACATACTGTAGGGAATAAGACAGCCACGGCCCACGCTCACAGGGGGTTTACCATCCCCAGAGACAGACATTAAGCACATAATTACCACTGTATCTATCTTCAGTAGCTGTAACACCATGTGCTGAGCACTCCTGGGCCACGTGGACTGCAAGGGGAGGAGGTAAAGGAGCTGAATCTAACAGGAAGAGTAGGGGTCAGACTAGCAGACAGGTGGGGAGGGGGCACTTTAGGTCAGGGGACAGCGTGAGCCAAAGCAGGGGGGCATGGGAAGGGAACCAGCTTCCTGTGCTGCTGGGAGGTTTGATAGAAAGGAGGAGGGAGGGGAGAGGGGGCCGGGATGGTAAGCAGAGGCCAGCTCTTGGGCGATCCAAGAGCGATGGGAAATCCTGAAGGTGTTAGGCAGTGGAGTGAGTGTATGAAGAAGGCTCTGGCTGCAGTGGGGGACTGTGTAGGGCAGGCAAAATAGGAGGCTGGCAGATGAGAGGGGAGGTCAGGAGAAAGATGAGCGTATAGAAAGCCTCCTTCCTAGGATGCACCTGGGTGGCTCAGCCAGTTAAGTATCTGACTCTTGATTTCAGCTCAGGTCATGATCTCATGGGTTCATGGGTTCAAGCCCCATGTCAGTGCAGAGCCTGACATGGGATTCTTTCTCTCTCTCTGCCCCTCCCCTGCTTGTGTGTTCTCTCCCTCTCAAAATAAATAAATAAACTTAAAAAAAAAAAAACCTGAAAGTCTTCCTTCTAGAAAAAGTCTTGAAGGAGAGAGGGTACCTTAATCCTTTGTTTGCCTGGCTGGACCAGCCAGTGCTCAACACACTTCAGGGCGGCAGCAGAGGCTGTGGAACGGATGCAAGAAATCACACACACATAAGGGGCAAGCCTTCCTGTTTCCCTTCAGTTCTGCCAGGGAAGGATTTCTGACCTGCTTTATTCTTTGCTGTATCTCCAGTACCTACAACAGTGCCTGGCACATGGAAAATGCCCAACAAATGCCCGCTGTTGGAGGAAACAGGCAGAGCAAGCAACATGCACAAAGGCAACCACGATGAGGGAGCCAGGGAGGTAGGAGAGGAACCATGTGCTTAGAAGCCGAGAAGAGCAAGTGTCGCGGTGGGGGGAGGGGGGCGGGGAATTTGTGATTATGGAGGTCAAGGAGATTAAAGCCCGACAAGCACCCATTGGAGTTTGAAAATGCATGTCCTTTCTCCCTACTACCATGATGAGGTCATCGTGGTCCTGTTGGTTAACAAGCACCAGGAGCACCCGCCCAGTAAGCAGGATTGCGTTCAGCACCTGACCTGAAGGATACAAAATATAGGAGGAGACAAGTCCATTCCCTTGATGTTCAGAGTCTAACCAGGAAGATCTCAATTCACAAGCACGAGCGATTCACAGTAACGCAAAAGTCTGTTTCTGGTTTCTGTAGATGTGGCCTGATTCACTTCCCCAGAGTCCTACAGCTTGATAATGGAAGAACAGAATAAGTAGGTGTGCAGACCTTGCCTTCACTCATTAATTTTTGTGGTGGGAGTCGCTCAACATTTGCCAAGAGAGTGGCTGGCGGCAGCCTAAATACAACTGCAAATTTGCAAAATAGATGTTGCTGTAAGGAAGAAGCCATCCTAACTGTATAAATATTTCATAAGAATTGTTTTCATTACAATAAGAGAGACAAAAGATTAGGGAAATGCTGGGAGTCATGTTTAGTATTGCTTATCTAATAGGTCAGATTCGAGTGCTCCCAATAAGCAAAAGATTGTGAACAACCAAAGCCAATGGTTCCCTTTCCTAAACAATTCAGTCCCAAAGTCATTAGGTAGAGCTGTGAGGAAAGAGTCCACGGTGGGGGGTGGAGGGCAGGGGCCATGGTGGCCAAAGCAGGGGATCAGAGCCCAAGTGATGAGGAGGTCAACCCCAAAAAGGGTGACATTTCCTGTGATGTCACCACCTGATCAGGGCAAGGAGAGATTCTTCATAGGGTGGGAGAAAGGCAGCCTGGCATGTAGTATTAGAGGGTAAAGAGTGTATTTACGTGGAGCATGCCCATGCCCGTGTGTGTGTGTGTGTGTGTGTGTGTGTGTGTGTGTGCATGCAGAGAAACATGTATTCCTTAGCTCTGCCTGGGAGCAACAACATTTCAAAAGGGATGAGCCCAAATTTTGGATTCCAAATGCCATTTTCCATTAAAATGAATCAAGATGCCTTGGAGAAATGATTGATTCCATAACTGGGGCCAGGAAGTCAGAAGATGAGCCTAGAACATCTTGTTACGCTGGAAAGTAGGGATGTGCTCTAAGAATTACGGGGCCGTACCAGAAAAGCCACAGAATGAAGAAGCTCTCAGTGGCCAAACTGGGGACAATATGGGCTTTAAATTAAAGAATGATGGGAATGGATATAACTCACTAACTTTTATGGGAATACAAACGTTCATATGGAGATAAAAAAAGAATTAAAATTGATGAAGAATGAGATATTTACACAATTTTAAAGTACCTCCTCATAAAATGCCTATCAATTACAAAGAGGAAAAGGCTCATTTTATAGTGAAGAAGCCCAGTAGACACCACCTTACCCATGTGATCAAAGTATTGGAACAAACCAAAGAGAGAATCCCTTGGCAGGCGGCAAGGGGAAGAAGGCAGTGTCACTTTCATGATTTTCCTGCTATGATGTATAACTTGAAGAAGCTTATACATCAGGAGGAAACATTAGACAAACCTTAACTGAGGGACGTTCTACAATGTCTGTGATCTTTAAAAGTGTCAAGGTCAAAACATTAAAAAAGTTTTTTTAAGGGGCGCCTGGGTGACTCAGTCAGTTAAGTGTCCAACTTCAGCTCAAGTCATGATCTCGTGGTTCACGAGTTCGAGCCCCACATCCGGTTCTGCTGACAGCGCAGATTCTATGTCTCCTCTCTCTGCCCCTCCCCGGCTTGCTCTCTTTCTCTCTCTCTCTCAAAAATAAATAAAAACATTTTTAAAAAGTGTCAGGGTCATGAAAGTCAAGGAGAGACTTTTGAATTGTACTTCCAGACTGAAGGGGACTAAATAGACTTAATTAAATGCAAAGTGATTCTGAACTGGATCCTTTTGTGGTAAAAGACATGATTGCAATAATTGGCAAACCTTGTTTCCTGGTTTTGATGGTCGTGCTGTGGTCAGGTAGGAAAGTGTCTGTATGCAGGAAAGACATAGAAAAGTACTGAAAGATGATGGAGTATCAGGACAACGTATTCCCAAAGAGTTCAAGAAAAAAAGAGGGTTTTGTTTTTTGTACCACCCTTGAAAATTTTGTCACTTTGTGATTGCTTCAAAATTTAAAAATGATAAGAATCAAATATAGAAAATTAAATTGTAGATAAACAAAATGTGACATACACATACAATGGAATATTATTTAGCCTTTTAAAATGAAGGAAATTCTAACAGATGCTATGACATGGAGGAAGCCTAAAGACATTACGGAAAGTAAAATAAGCCCATCACAAGGGACAAATACCAAATGATTCCGCTTATAAAAGGCTCCTGGGGGGTGCCTGGGGGACTTCGTGCGTTAAGTGTCTGATTCTAGATTTAAGCTCAGGTCATAGTCTCATGGTTCCGATCATTATTTCATGGTTCATGAGATCGAGCCCCATGTCAGCTGTCAGCTGTCAGCTGTCAGCACAGAGCCTGCTTGGGATTCTCTCTCTTTAGCTCTCAAAATAAATAAATAGGGGCACCTGAATGGTTTAGTTTGTTAAGCGTCCGACTTTGGCTCAGGTCTTGATCTTGCAGGTCCTAAGTTCCAGCCCCACAGAACCTGGAGCCTGTTTCAGATTCTGCATCTCCCTCCCTCCCTCTCTCTCTCTCTCTCTCTTCTCTCTCTGCCCCTCCCTGGTTCTCACTGTTTCTCTCTCAAAAGTAAATAAACATTAAAAAAGTTAAAAAATGAACTTAAAAAAAAAGAGGTGCCTGGAATAGTCAAACTCATAGGGACAGATTATAGAAGGGTGGTTACAAAGGGCTGGGATGGGGGAATGGGGACTTGGTGTTTAGTGGGGTCAGATTTTAGGTTCAGGAAGATGAAAAAGTTCTAGAGATGGAAGGTAGTGATGGCTGCACAACAATATGGATGTATTCAAGGCCACTGAACTGGTGAAGATAGTAAATATTATGTTACATATATTTTACAACATAAAATTAAACAACGGAAACTGAGATTCTTGCTACATGTTTAGCTTCAAATTGTTGCTGTGAAAAGTGACACCAAGGTTGGTGTGTGTCTTGAATTAAATATCAAATATTCTCTAACTCAGGGCCCCTGTTCCAGCTCCATGGAAGAAGCTTACCTTGAAAAAGGAAAGTTTTTGTGTAAACGCTTCATGTGGCCACACATTTACTTGATGACTCTGTGACAATTTAGGAAGAACTCTTCCTGCCAAACGTGGCTGTAGATGTCCATTCTTAGAGAGTTATAGAATATTTGAGAGCCTGATTCTTCAAAGTAAATCTGCTTTTAGTTACTTAGCTAAATAAAGCAACCCAACCAAGTGGCAAAACTCCAAGGTATGACATTGCTTTGGGCAAACAAGGCAAACCCTTCTGCTTCATAGTTTGCTCGCCTATAAACTAGAGCACGCATGTCTGCTTATTTAATACAGAGGTTCTACAGTGCTCTGTCTGAGCCAATTCCTGTGGCCGCGAAACACGACACACAAATCCAGATGGAGGTTAAGTCTATGATGTTACTAACAATACATGCAGTTCCATGGGTGAGTTCTAGGGATAAAGCAAACAGTTGCTTTAATGTCTAGCTCCCCATCTACTGCACTGCTCAACCAATGGCATGGCCTACAAGCCTACTTCAAGGTCACAATGAGCACCATTCTCTGGTTGGGGGAGCTGGAGGCTCCACGCACCTCCTCGACTGGGAAAGGTCTTGCCTACGTGGTAATAATCTAGTACAACATACAAGATACAGTGAATCAAACAGCAAAGCACCTTGACTCCTTGGGCCCTGATTCCTTCAAGTCAAACGTCAGACATGCCAGGATAGACATTTCTTCAGTGCTTTCCAGACCTATGGTTTTCGTCGTCTGTAACTATTTACGCGATAATTGATGAGTTGATGGGGTATGGATTACTAATGTTTTTTTTTCCTTAATTTCTGTGTTTAGGGATATGTGTGTGCGTGTTTCTTTGAGAGTAAAATTAACTCTTAGTTGGTCAATTCTTGGAATGATTGGTCTCAGAAGCACACACGAGTCCGGAACTATACTTGCCCTACCCCGCAGGAAGTATGCCATCTGATAGCGTAATTGTACGGAAACAAATGTATTTAGTAATAGAGCCCCAGTCCGGAAGTAGACGTTATGAGACAGATAAAATAACACATGCCCTCTAAACCTAATCCTCTTACACCAGGCCTAGTGTAATTCAGGTTTAAAGGCCATATGAATACATGGGTTACGTTTCAGAAGACATGCAATTGGTCTAAATCCAAATAAAAGTGAGCTAAGCTTGGCCCCCTTTCATTTATATCCACCCATCAACAGCTGTACAGAGACGGTTGTGTAAATGCTACGGGACGGCTTGGGCAGCTGTTTCAAAGGGTCTTTCAGTCCCATTAAAGCTGCATCCAGAAATAGCTGAAGCGAGCCAGACTCTGCACTGCCGGAGGTTTCACAAACTGAAAACCACACTCTCAGACATGATTATGCCCTTCCCTGCTCTGTTTTCTGGTTGAGATTCTCTGAGATTTCATTTTAGGAGTATTCCTGAACACCAGATGTTTGCGACTCAGGACCCGCACCGTAAGCTCTTTATTATCCATTGCATAAAACCGGTGAGGGTTGCACATCTTAGGCAGGATGGGGACGGTGCGGGGGACCGGCGCACTCTCAGTGCCAGAGAGGGGACATAGCAGTGCTAGTTCAGAGGCCACGGTTTGCCTGGATGATTGGTGGCTGGGGCAAAGGGAAGAGCTCCTTCCCTGGGACTCCCATGGAGGTCACAAAGAGAAGCCCCCACGGGTGCCCTGGGAGGGAGACCATCAGAGGTCTCGGACAATCACAGCGAGAAAGGTAGGGGCTTCCAGGGGACTATGACCCGGCAGTTGGCAGGTGGGACAGGGCCCTCCGAGGGGGTTCCTGTCGTGTCCAGCAGCCAGAGCGCAGTGGGACTGCGGGCTCTCCCTAGCTCTCGGTGCATTTCCATGGGAACGGCAGCTCCACATTCGGTGGTGTGCTCCATCTATTTCTATGGCACCTGTCACCATGGCACCTACTTGCTCTGAAAAACACAGGCTAAAAACAGAACCTAAAGTAAAGGGGGGCAATCCACTTCCCCACAGTCACCTTCTGCAGCTGCTGTTACACCTTGTGATTGCTCACGTGGACCTTCTGCATTCCCAGTTTCCGTGTTTTCATTGTAGGCGGCTTTAAAAAAAATAAAAGGCTTACTATCAGCATCAGCATCGTCTTAGGGTGATGTGGCCCGAGGCTCCAGGAAGTCTGTACTTACTTGCGGCAGGTGTAAAATTTCTAGGCAGAGGGAGCTCCTCCCAAGTGGCTCCTCCCAGGGCTTGTTGGGGACCTCCTATAAGGTGTTTAGGGAAGAGGGGGGAAGCTGGGGGTTAGTGAAGAGGGTCAGTGACACCAGTATACACAGATGACCCAAGAAAGGACCTGTGTTTATCCCAACAAAGTAGATCACAAGCCCCTCTGGGAGCACATGGGACAGCCTCTTCAGGAGAAATCCACAAGGTCAAATGGCTTCCTTGAAGTTTTTCCCTAAGTTAAGGGCCACCCTTTACAGCACGGCCCTTAAACCCAGTCTCTGGAATCAGACAGAGCTTGAGTATGAATCCTGACTCTGTCACCCGCCAGCCATGTGAGATCAGTGGGCAACCTCTGAGCAGATGGTTAACATACTCATCTATAAACTAGGCATGAGAAAACACACCCCACAGGGACAAGCCACTTCCTATGACCTCAGCCTTCACTGTTTGGTTTGCCCAGCTATAAAATGGGGAGAATAACCAGCCTCGAAAGAGCTTTGTGATGGTTGAGGAGACAATGTATGGAAAGCCCTGAGCAGAGTACTCAGAGCTGCTAGAGAGGAAACTGTGAGCAGGTGAGCAGTGACAATGGCCAGGGACAGGGTGCTCAGCCTGCCCTGGTTCTCCTGGGCCTGACTTCCTGCCCTTAGGCCCTAGAAACAGGGCCCCCAGCCATGAGTAGCCTGCTGCCTCCAGACTCCCACATTCATCAGTGTCTGTGGGCACAGCATATGTGGCTAAGGACAAGGTCACGTTCCACAGCAAGAGTCACCATGCACAAGGGTCACCAGCCTGGTACTTGCAGTGATACGGGGACAATGAAATTCTCATGAACTGGAGCAACTCCAGCATAGTTCCCTGTTTGTGGGCTCTGGAGTCAAGCAGACCTGGGGACTCAAGTCTCCCCTCTGCACATCTGTTGGCTGAGAGACTCAACTGAACTTCCCTTTCCTTGCCCTTCTGTGAAATGGGGTCATGCCTCCTATCTCAGAGAGAGGCTGGGGCATTAAAGGAGAAGATGTAGGAGGAGCCTCCAGCCCAGAGTCAGCACAGAGTGGGCTCTCGGTAAATGTGGGCTCCCCTCTTCTCTACTCCCCCACTGAATGTTTTAAGGGAGAGTAAATAATCTACTTAATGAATTAAGGGTTAGCCTTTATAATAGAAGACAACAGGCATGCTTCCTGAATTTGCTGAGGTGCTGGTAAATGCTCGTAAATGCTGAAACTCCCAGGCTCACACAGCGCCCAGCCCAGCGTTGGATGGCCCTCTCCAGGGCCCCCGCTGCCCTTCCTCACCACCCCCTCTCAAGAATGCTCTGCCAAACAAGCCTGTGGGCTCACTCTCACCCCTGCTTACGCCTTCCTTTTTATTTTATGAAAGTTAACTTCCCCCTTGCGAGCATCGTGGCTGTCTCCCGGCCAAATCCCACCCTCCAGGAGGGCCCACTTTCCACTTGAGGATTCACGTGCTTCCAAGAAACTGGACACTACCCCAAGGTGCTGGGGACAAGCATGTGGCCTGAGCCAACCCAATCACATAATTCTGGCCCCAGGGATTGGCTCATGTGGCCTACGTAGGTCCAATGCCACTTGAACTATCCTGGGAATAGGGAACAGAAGGCCCGCATGGGCTGTCGATGTGAGGCTGGACTGCCCCAGCCATTTGACTATCATAAGCAAAGCCAGCCAGTTGGCAAAACCAATACATGAAGAGCAACAACCAAAGCCTCACCGAGAACCGCAGCCGGAGTCGTGGCAGCATGAGTACCCCTAGGTCAAACCACTTCTCTGACTCGCTCCACCTCTGACTTTCTTGGGTCTGTGAGTCAATACATTCCATTCATAGCTAAATCCATTTGAGTTGGGTTTTCCATAATACGAGGAGAAAAGCACCAGGAATGTTATTTCCTCTTTAGAGTTCCAAAGCCCTCATCACACTCAGACCTCAGCTCCAAAGCTAGGTCTTGAGGAAAGCCCACCTAATTCTATTTCCTCCTCTACCCCCGCTCCTGTGTGTTGTTTGTTGGGAATCGACCGTGCGCGTGACCCTGACAATAAAATCCATTTTCCCACCGAGGACACCAAGGCCCCAGCGAAATCATTTCCTCCATGGCTACACATTTAGTAGTTGGTAACATCAGGACTAGTCTAGAAATGAGGACCCTGTGTGATAGGTAGGCAATTAATAAGTTTTCATTTCTTTTTCTAAATATGAAATTATTAAAAATTTTTTTTAATGTTTATTTTTGAGAGAGACAGAATACGAATGGGGGAGAGACAGAGAGAGGGAGACACAGAATCTGAAGCAGAATCCAAGCTCTGAGCTGTCAGCATAGACAGGGGGCTTGAACCCTCAAACCGTGAGATCATAACCTGAGCCGAAGTCAGACACTTAACTGACTGAGCTACCCAGGCACCCCAATAGGAAATTATTTTAATTCCCCAGTTGGTTTATAACTTTCTTGAGCCCAAAGCTATTTTTTCTTCCTGTTTTGACCATCCATTGTAGTTGCTTGAAATGTGTTTGTTACCAAATGGTCAAGGGAGTGTCCTGTAGCCAGGAGCATCCTGGCCCAGGGGCCCGATAACACCCAGAGGTCTGCTGAGTACATTAAGAAGTACTGGGCACAGGGCAAAGTGCTTAACATATATAATCTTATATTTTTATTATTTTTTAAATTTTTAATTATTTTTGAGAGACAGTGCACAAGGGCAGGGGAGGGGCGGAGACCCAGGGGACAGAGGATCTGAAGCAGGCTCTGTGCTGACAGCGGAGAGCCCGATGTGGGGCTTGAACTCACCAACTACAAGCTCATGACCTGAGCCGAAGCTGGACACTTAACTGACTGAGCCACCCTCTCAGACATGATTATGCCCTTCCCTGCTCTGTTTTCTGATTGAGGTTCTCTAAGATTTCATTTTATGAGTATTCCTGACCACCAGAAGTTTGAGACTCAGGCCTGCACCACAATCTCTTTATCACCCGTTGCATAAAACCAGTGAGGGTTGCACATCTAGGCAGGATGGGGACGGTGCCCCAGTAATCTTGTTTTTTTTTTTTTTCAGTGGCTCATTGTAGGGGCACCTGGGTGGCTCAGTCAGTTAAGCATTCAACTCTCAGTTTTGGCGCAGGTCACGATCTCACAATTGTGGGATCAAGACCCTCATTGGGCCCTGAGCCAACAGTGTGGAGCGTGCTGGAGACGCTCCCTCTCTCTGCCTCTCCCCTCTCTCAAAACACATAAACTTAAAATTAAGTTAAATTTAATTCAATTTAAAAATGAAATAAAATGGCTCATTGTAGGGGCATGTGGCTGGCCCAGTTGGTGGAGTGTGCAGCTCTTGACCTCAGGGTTGTGAGTTCGAGCCTCCTGATGGGTGTAGAGATTACTTAAAAATAAAATCTCAAAACAAAATAGCTGATTGTATTTATGTAATTCTTGGACCCAAGGACAACTGGCCTTTTGCCAAGGCCTGTGAAGAGAACCTGATTAGACTGGAAGGGGAGGATCTGTCACGAAGCTCGAACACAGAAGGCAGTGGTCCCCTACTGTGGCAAACAGCTGTGTCGAAAGGCAAGGACTCTGGGTTTGATTCCTGGCTCTACTTCTCATTACCTGGGTGGTTTGGGGCAAGTTACTTTGTGTATTTGTGCCTCAGTTTTCTTATTTGCCAAGTAAGGATATAATCCTAACACCTCTGTGGGCTGTGGGAAGATTCAGTCATAACAGACACTCAGCACGGTGTCTGACATCATTTTGCCGTGTTCTTGCTGTGCTGCTTCTTTGCTGGGCCCTAACCAGTGGCTGGCCCTCACAGGCATGCGCCCCTAGCCCTCACCCCTGCTCTGTGGATGATGGCCAACCCTACTCAGGAGCCAAAGAGAGATAAAGAGGTTCAAGGAAACATTGGCCACCAGGTGGGGAGAAGTTTCCATCCCATTCCTTGCCAAACATAGATTTGCGGCTAGAAACCCAGAGCACGCCAAGGAATAGTTATGGCCCAAGCTGCTTTGTTTCCTTGAAGATCTTGTGTTTGGATTATAACAAAGTGTTTTTCCTTTTGTCTCTGCCCAGCAAGCCATGAACAGTTCCAGATCCAACAGCCTGAGCACTTGGTCTAACTTATTAAAGAAAGGAAAGGGTATTTGCTAGGCGGTTTAGTATGTATTTTCAATTAAGATGTGAAACTGTTCCTTAAAGCAGCCAGGCTTCGCTCAGGTTTTGAGTGTTGTCACTGAACCAGGGCACACCTGCTCGGGGCTCTTTGTCAGCTGAGAGGAGTGTTCTTCCTCTTTGGGCAAATGTGACTGAGCCGTACTTCTCTGTGGCTTAGGTGGGGAGTTGGGGAGGGAAGCCTGAGGGACAGGAAGAGATAAGATATCTAACATTTGATCACTTCTTCTAATCTCCTGCATTCAAAGAAGGGGGTAGACCCAACAGTTTGCTCCACCCCAGGATGAGGCTTCTGGTGTTAAACAGTTCTATGTTCAGTTTCTATTTATGGGAGGCAGTGTTCTCAAAGTATAGCTCTCGAGGACACCTGCATCAGAATCCTGGACATGAAATTGATGAAATTGCAGATTTCTTGCTCCGTAAGGATTCCCACTGATTAAGACTCTACCAAAGATGGAGAACCTTGGGTAGCACGTTAAGAACCCGAGTTTGCGAGTCAGATCTTTATGGACTGAACCCCAAACTGCAGCTCCACTACCTACTACCTGTGGACCTTGGCCAGGTTATGTAACCTCTCTGGGTCTCGATTTCATCACCTGCACAAAGGGAGTGCTGAACAATCAAGAGAGAAGAAGTTCATGTGGTTGTTACATGGATGAAGTAAAATATCACGTGTTTAGCCACAGTAACTCTTCTTTTTATGTAATACCTGTGCTCAAAAAGTCTGAGGGCTTTCCTGTTTACAAGAGATAATAAACTTGGCCATCACAAGCAGTGTTAAGAGTTCTACTAGTACTTTCCACTGGTTTTGATAAGGTTTTGTTAAGTCTACAGACCAGCAACCAGACCTGGAGGTATCATGACCCACCAGAACTCACATCTAATCCTCAGCAATGAGTCAGCCAGCAGAGGGCAGCAAGAGAGAGCCGGAATCTAACTGTAGCTGTTCAAGTCACCATGCATGCCTAAGTGTTAGAGGCACTTGGCATGATCCTGGTTGGTATTAGTTTGAAAAGACACTGGATATGGTGGATGGAGATATGGTAGCAAAGATTTGCCACCGGGTGGTGGCTATCTCTCTGACTCTTGACTTCCATAGATACTTACATTAGGAAATCACACAAGTAACACTATATTGTTGGAAACAACAAAGCTATTGAGGTGTAGCTATTGGGAGATAATCTAAGTCAGGGACTGGCAAATTCTTTTGTAGAGCCTGTGAACTAAGAAGGGTTTTTATATTTTTCTTTTTTTTTTTTAAAGTTTATTTATTTACTTTGAGAGAAACAGAAACAATGCAAGTACGGGAGGGGCAGAGGGAGAGGGAGACAGAGAATCCCAAACAGGCTCCACACTGTCAGCATGAGCTCGATGCGGGGCTCGAACTCACGAAACCTCTCGAAACCATGAGATCATGACCTGAGCCGAAATCGATTTGGACGCTTAACCGACTGAGCCACCCAGGTGCCCCCTAGTTTCTTTATTTTTAAAGCATTGCTAAAAAAGAGGTGGAGGGGAACAATACCAAGAACAAAATAAAAATAATGAAACAAATCACAAAAACAAGAACGCTGTGATAGTTAATTGTATGTGTCAACTTGACTGGGTTGTGGGTTGTGCCCTGATAGCTGGTTAGACATTATTTCTGGTGTGTCTATGAGGGTGTTTCCAGGTGAGATAAGCATTTGAATGGGTAGACTGAGTAAAGCAGATGGCCCTCCCCAGGGTCAGCGGGCATCATCCAATCCTTTGAGGGCCTTAATAGAGCAAGAAGGCAGAGAAAGGGAGATTTTGCTTTCTGCCTTATGGTTTGAGCTGAGACATTGGTCTTCTCCTGCCCTCTGATGAGGGCCTACACCACTGGGTTTCTTGTATCTCTAGCTTGCAGACAACAGACTGTGGGATTTCTCATTCTCAACGATCCAACGAGCAATTTCTTTTATATATAAGACATAATGGATAATACAGATATAATATATCTCTCCTACTGGTTCTGTTTCTCAAGAAAAAAAAAAGCACAAAACACTTACACCATGCTTAATGGTGAAATGTTGAAAGCAGGCCCTTTAAGATCTGGATCAAGACCTAGGAATTCCCCTTATCCTCATATTCTACTGGCGAGTAGAGTAGAACAAGGGAAAAAGAAAAGCAAATCAAAATGTGTTAGGATTGGAAAAGAAGGAAAAAACCTTACAGGTCTGCATGGAAAACCCAACATTATCTACCAATAAATTATTAAAATTGGTATGAGAGTTCAGGAAGTTTTCCACATACAAAACCAACATGTGAAAGTCAATTGCATTTCTATTCATCGGCAATTGTTAGAAAGTGTAATTTTAAAAGATACCATCTTTAATAGCATGAGCAAATACCAATACTCTACATCTAGTAAATCTCACAAAAATTGTGAAATCCTTTTATGGAGAAAATTGTAAAACTTTACTGACTTTTTAAAACACCTACGTAAATGGAGAGACACCATATTTGTGACAGGAAGACTCAATATTGTAAATATATCAGTTATCCTCAAATTGATGTACATGTTTTAGGCAATTCCAATCAAAATCTGAACAAGATTAAAGAAAAAAAAAGCTCAGCAAATGATTTGAAAATTTGTTTGGAAGAGCAAAGGGCCAAGAAATGTCAAATCATTTTTAAGGAACAGACAAGCAGGTGCCTATTTGGCAGGAAGGTACATTTCCTCTACCAGATATCAAGACTTGTTATAAAACCATAGCAATTAAGATTAAATGAAAGAATTCCCACAACTCAACAGCAAAAACAAACAAACTATTTTTAAAAAACACCTCAACCCAGTTAAATAATGAGAAAGGACTTGAAAAGACATTTCTCCAAAGAATATATACAAATGACTAGTAGGCACATGAAAAGACGGTCAAAACCACTAATCATTACAAAAATGCAAAACAAAACCACAGTAAAATACCACTTCACACCACACCCATTAGGATGGATATTATTAAAAACAAAACACAACACAAAAGCAGAAAATAACAAGTGTTGGCAAAGATGCGGAGAAATTGGAACACTTGTATATTGCTAGTGGGAATGTAAAATGGCGTAGCCTGTGAAAACGTTTACTCAAAATCATTAAACATCAAACTGCAATCACACTTCTGGGTATATGCCCAAAAGAATGGAGAGCAAGAACTCAAACAGACATTTGTACACGTATAGTCATGGCAACACTATTCATATCAGCCACAATAGGTGGAATATTCACAAAATTATTGTTTACAGTATTCCTCAGTAGGTGGAAACAATCCTCATGTCCACTGATGGACAACTGGACAAACTAAATATGGTAGACACATACAATGGAATATTCCAAAAAGGAAGGACATTCTGAAATACACAGCAACATGGGTGAACCTTGACAACATTATGTTTGTGAAGTAAGTCAGTCACAAAATGACCGATACCATATGATTCCACTTATCTGAGTTACCTGAGATAGCAAATTACTAAAGATAAGAGTAGAATAGGGGTTACCGGGGCTAGGATGAGGGGGGAATGGGGAGTCGTTGTTTCATGAGGACAGAGATTCAGTTTGGGGTGCTGAAAAAGTCTTGGAGATGGATGCTGCTGATGGCTGTATATTAAGTGAATGTACTTGATGCCACTGCGCTGTACATTTAAAAATGGTTGATGGGTACCTGAGTGGCTCTGTTGGTTAAGCGTCCAGCTTCTGCTCAGGTCATAATCTCATGGTTCATGAGTTCGAGCCACGCATCGGGCTCTGTGCTCTAGCACAGAGCCTGCCTTGGATCCTCTGTCTCCCTCTCTCTATGCCTCTCTTTCTCTCACTCTCAAAAATAGATAAAAATATTTTTAAAAATAAAAATAAATAAAAACAGTTAAGATGCAGGCACCTGGGGGTCTCAGTCAGTTGAGCATTTGACTCTTTTTTTTCCTTAAATAGTTTATTGTCAAGTTGGTTTCCATATAACACCTGAGCATCTGACTCTTGATTTCTGTTCAGATCATAACCCTGGGGGTAGTGGGATCGAGTCCCACGTTGGGCTCCATGTTGAGTGTGGAGCCTGCTTAAGACTTTCTCCCTCTGTCCCTCTCTCTCTAAAATTAAAATTTTTTAACTGTTAAAATGGAAAATTTTAAGTTATGTATATTTTACTATAATTTTTGAAAAAGATTGGGTGATATGAGAGCAGGAATAAACAAACATATCAGTAGTGCAAAACAGAGCAGCACTACTCAAAGTGCAGTCTGAACACTGCTTGCCATCTCTGATCTGTTTGTCATGGGCCCACGATCAGTACAGACATGCATAGTAAGCATTTGGAAACTTGGATAGTAACTTGACAGAGTAAGTTTAAGTTTGTTGGATCTAGGGGCAACTGGGTGGCTCAGTCAGGTCATCATCTCACGGTTCCTGGGTTCAAGCTCTGTACTGGGCTCTGTGCTGACAGCTCAGAGCCTGGAGCCTGCTTTGGATTCTGTGTTTCCCTCTTTCTGCCTCTCCTCTGCTCGTGCTCTCTCTCTCTGTCTCTCAAAAATAAATAAACATTAAAATTTTTTTTAACGTGTTGGATCTGATAATAAAAAACTGGGGACTTTATTTTGTGTACCTTTTGAATTTCATTTTTCTAGCAATTGACTTTTATTATATTTACAAAACCATTGTTCTGCAATGGATTATGGGAAAAACTGGCATTCAACACAGAAAGTTTGAGAGGTCAGAGGAAAAAGAACAACTACTGACACATGGAAACTTGATTTCTGATGGAGTGGGGGAAAAAAGTAGAACTGGGAGCCGATCATCTTACAACAATCACAGAAATCAAATCCAGGCAGATTAAATACTTAAAAAATGAAGGATTTAGTACTTAAAATATGAAAGACAAAAGAAGAAATTCTCAGAAGATAATAGTAAATAATATCTTTATGACTCAGCTTGGGAAAGGTTTCTTAGACAAGAAAAGTTTGGCATGAAAATGAACAGCTTCTGTTCAAGTCACCATAAATAAAATGCAAAGGCAATCCCAAACTGCAAGTAAATATCTGAACCTACAGAACTGATGTCAGATTATAACCCTCTAAATCCACAAAGAGCTCTTATAAATAAAGAAAAAATACCAATGGCCTGTGAGAAAATAGAGAAAAGACATGAACAGACATTTCACAGCAACGGAAAAGCAGATGGTCCATGGGCATGAAGAGAATTTCCCATCAATGGCAAGCAAATATATGCAAATTATAACCATAATCAGACACAGGCCACGCCCATTCAACTGACAAAGTTTACAAGAATGAGATCAACCAAAATATTATCATTGACTTCTAGTAAAAATATAGATTATTATAATCACTTTAGGGGGGAAATTTGCATTATCCAGTAGACATGAAGGTGTGAGCACCCCTAAAATTAGTAATTTCACACATTGGTATATACTCTAAAGAACAGAAGAAATACATGTCTTGTGGGATAACTCCACAGTGGAATAGTATGTAGCTGTAAAAATGAACTATAGTGATTTGCATCAATGTAAATGAATCTCAGAAATACAATGTTTAATCAAAGAAGTCACAGAATATGTATTATTCTTTTTAATGATTATTTATTTTTGAGAGAGAGAGAGAGACAGACAGAGTGTGAGTGGGGGAGGAACAGAGAGAGAGGGAGACAGAGTCTGAAGCAGGCTCCAGGCTCTGAGTTGTCAGCACAGAGCCCAACCCGGGGCTTGAACCCATAAGCTGTGAGATCATGACCTGAGACAAAGTCAGACGCTTAACTGACTGAGCCACCCAGGAGCTTCTATTATATTCTTAAATATAGCATTAAGATAGGCAACCATGGTCTACAAAATCAAACAATATACTCCTCAGAGATTTAAGAGAGAGAGAGAGAGAGAGTGTGTGTGTAATAAAACTATAAAGAAAAGCATGGCTGATAAACATAGAATTCTGTACAGGTTCTCTCTGATAGAGGGGAGTGTTGGCTGGGGAGAGGCATTCAGAAGCTTCTAAGAAACTCACACTGTTCTATTTTTTAACTTGGGAGGTGGGGAAGTGTTTGTTTTACTATTCTTTAAGCCGAACATATGGCATATATGTATATATGATACATTTCACAATAAAAAAATTAACATAAAGGATAAAAGGCCTCTCAGCGATGGTGAAGGATGCAGGAAGAAGGTCAAATCCCCTGAGGGTGCGGGCAAAGGCTGGGCAGCCTGCCAAGTTCTGGACCTACAGGAAAATGCAGACCAAGAACCTGCTCAGAGTCTCCTACACATTTATTTTTGCCTCTCAAGCATTTTTTCCTTCCAGAGACTACCTTTCCCTGCAACCCAGAGGGGCTGTCTGGTAGGCATGTGACTCAGGACAGGTAACCAGGATACGTCTGCTTGTCTGGCCTCAGTGGCTAATACAGGAAGAAACAGAGGTCCCAAGCCAGCCCAGTCAGAGCCATCCATGTCCCTCTGTTGGAACAATCAAGAAAGAGGTAACATGACTATGTGCAAGTGCATGGCAGTCCTAGAGCTTCATGAAATCCACCTGAAAATGAAGCTAGCAGAGAAAAAAGCAGAAAGGAAGACTGGAGAGTCACAGGGGGATAGAGAGAGACAAAGTCATCATCCTGTCATTCGAGTGTCTTGATCCAGCCATTCCTGATACCCATTACATAGACAGCTGCAGATCTAGTTGCAATCAAAAGTGTGCTGCGGAGCATAGAATTTTGTATCAGGAACAGGGGTTTGCAAGTGACAAGCCCTAATGTGTGGAATTGGCTGTGCTGGGTGGGGAGCAGGGCCGTGTAGACTCCCCCTCCCTGACCAGGAAGTAAGCAATATCTGCTAAATGGAACAAAGCTGCTAAACTCTCTCCTGCTGGGTCTGGGGAGTCAAACCGCATGCCCGGTAAGGTCGGAAATTTAAAGAACGTATTTTTTGAAAAGCCAGGCTATGGGGTGCGTTGGCTACTTCTTCAGTCTTTAGTAAGGTTCTGTAACAGAAGGCATACTTGAATCTCGCTGGCCTTTCTGAAAGCAGGGAGGTGGGAAAACAGAGCCACGAGATCGTCCTCTGCCGGTGGCCGGTAATTCAACTGAGCTGAGAGCCAGAAAACTATCCTCTGGGATCGCAAAAGTCAAATCCCTGCCCAGGGCTAATGGTGGTACAAACACAAGCCAAGAGAAGGAAGACACGGTGGGAGATAAAAAGAACAACAACTGGAGAGGGCTCCTTTCCCTCCAGCAGCTCTTGCCGGGCCCTCCCTGCCTGGCCAAAGCGACCGTTCTCCCCACTGTAGACAGCCATCCACTGGGAAAGAGCCTGGGGGCAAGTGGCCAAATCAGCCCCGCCTCTCCCCCACTACTCTGTGTGTCCAGGGCAGAGGCCAAGTGGCAGGACATCTAAGTGGAAGCTGGGGGAGGGAAGAGCACTGAGATGGCTGTTAGCAGACAGCCATGGTGAGGACAGGGTCCAGATTCCAGAGCATGACTTGACTGGGCTCCAGTGCTGGTTGCCAGCTCATGGAGTTATCAGAGAACTAACTGCCCAGCAACTGTCTCCAAGTTTAAAGAGTCACACTGCCAGAGACATCCCAGCCCAGCAAACCACAGCATGCGATTGCTCAACTGCTGGGGCCAGCCCCAGACCGCTGTCCCCAGGTCCTCATCCAGTGGCCAGCGAGGGTATACAGTTTCCAGAAAGCACATTCTCTCTGATGTCACTCATGGAGCGTGAGGAGCAAGGGAGGGTCTTCCAGAGAGCAGAACCCCAGGCACCCCCGGATGATGGTGGAGAAACTCCTATCTTCCAGTAGATACGAAGTGGCTTCTTGCCAATCCTCTCCTGTAGAACATTGGACGAGTGTGCTGTTTCCCATATTCCCTTTAATAATTGCAAGTGGCTTTTATTCCAAGTATCTTATATTTTCTCTCGACCATTAAATCCTGGGGTGTTTAACCCGACCATTTACTCTGCATAACTGACAGATTATTAAGACTAACATGCAGACCCGACCAAGAGGAATGCGCATCCACCAGCTTGGCGGACACGTGGGCAGCTTGTGCCATGCTGGGGTGGCACATTTGTGAGATTGCTTCTGTGCTAGGCAGTCAAGGGGTACAGAGTAGTGGCTCTCCATTACTTTCTTTCTGCCCTATGATTAGTTATGCCCCCTCCCCGCAAAGATATGTCTAACTTCTAACTCCCAGTACCTGTGGAAGGGTCTTGGCAGATGTAATTAAGTGAAGGATCTCGAGATGAGATCATTGTGGGTTAATCAAGTGGGCCCTGAATTCAATGACAAGTGTCGTTCTAGGAGGACAAGACACCGACAGAACAAGAGAAACACAGAAGGAGCCGTCATGTGATGGTGAGGCAGAAACCGGAGTGATACAGCCATAAGCCAAGGAGCACCAAGAACTGCCTGGGGTCAAAACAGCTGGACCAGGCAAGGAAAAATGACTCCCCAGAGTCTTTGCAGGGGGTGTGGCCTCCTGACACCTTGTTTCCAAACTTCTGCCCTCCAGAACTATGAGCTAATACATTTCTGCTGGTTTTAGCCACCAAGTTATGGTAATTTGTCGTGCAGCCTTACCAATCCCATCCATGCCCAGACATTTTTAAGACTGTCCCTCCCCTGGTAGGACAGTCAATCACTATCTCAGACCCAGGTGACCAATCAAAACACCCCATCCCCAAGATCGCACTGTTTGGCTTGGGGACAGTCACTGCAATGGACTGTTTATCTGTACTCAAAATTCATATATTGGAATCCTAACCCCCCAGTGTGATGGTATTAGGAGCTGGTCCTCTGGGGCATGATTAGGTCACGAGGGTAGAATCCTCATGAATGGGATTAGTGCTCTTACAGAAGAGACCTCACGGAATTGCCTTTCCCCTTCTGCCTTGTGAGGATGCACTGAGAAGATAGCTATCTGTAAGCCAGGAAGTGGGCTCTATCCAGACACCAAATCTGCTCACACCTTGATCTGGAACTTCCCAGCCTCCAGAACCGTGAGAAATAAATGCGTGTTAAGTCCCCCAGTCTGTGGTATTTTTGTTTTAGCAGACCAAACAGACTAAGCCACATGACCCAGAGTAGGCAATTAGAGTTACATTTTGACTCTGTATAGCTGCTGGGAAAGAAGAATTTCTTTTCTTGAAATTGCTAGATGCAAGGACAATTTCTGTCTCTCCGTAGAGAGGGACATAGAGAGCCTGAGAAGGAAGCCAGCTGAGAAGGAAGCCGAGCCAAGGGGTATAAAGGGAGACGCATGTCTTGATGATGCTTTCCCTGACCCTACAAACACACATATCTAAATACAGATCTCCCGTTAGGACTTGTAGCTGGTAAATTCATCTTTCTTGCATGTCATGAGTCGAGGCTGTCACTTGCAAACCCTGGGTCCTGATTTGCACATTCTGTGAGACTTCGCTAATCTCCTCAGCCACGTGGAGCCCAGACTCAGGGAAGCATCAGAAGTAGAGGTCTTACCTGGTGACAGGGATGACGTTCCTGACATCTCTGGCTCTCAGGGTCTGGGCCACTGGACCAGCCTAGATCCACATAGCTGGCTAGCCAGCCAAGTGCCTTATTCAAAATGCTGAGGTGATCATCAGACTAGAGATAGAATCTCAGCCATCCCAGAGAACAGATTTGGCAGCAAGAAAATTTCAAGCACAGTCGGTAAAATCCCATTTTAACAAACAACGAAAACGTCTGCAAAATGGGAAGTTTTGCTTCTGTTCAGCTGGAGAATTAGAGTGAGGTACAAATAACCTCTGGAGCACTATGCTTTCCCTGGCCAGGGCAACATCACCTTCCCCCAAAGCTTTCTCCAAACCTTCGGTGCTCCTGGCTGAGGAAAGTCGCTGCTCACAAAAAATCCAATCCACCATGAATTAACAAGCAGCTACCCCCAAGGGACCCTATTTCCTCCCTGAAGCCTTAAATCTTGCTGAACTATCACCCCCTCCCCCAGGCCTAATGCAATAGTATAATGAATTCAGAAACCCCAGAGAATAAAGGACCCCAGGGCATATGCAAAAATACCGTGTATGCTGACAGCCCAGAGAAAAGAGGCAGCGGGGAAGAGGGACAGCCGTGCTTCCTTTTGCTTAGCTCCTTGGGAGTGAATTAGAAACAACTAACTGCTCTACACTCAGCTTACTGGCTGTGCAGCTTCTAAATGTCTGATTGTCAAGGCCAAAGCATGCTTCTATTAAAAAATTGGGTACACCCTGAAGAGTTTTCACAATGGACCTTAACTCGATGCCTCAGGCTTCCTGAGTGAGAATTAAACGTTTCTGAAAACACAGTCCATTCCTTTACCATTTGTAGAGCACCTTCTGCGTGCCAGCAACGCGCTTCTGTGCTTTGGCCCTGGAGCTGCTAATGGGGAAGCTGGCATGGGAAATTGTGATGGGAGTGCCAGCCAGACTTGGTCTGTGAGATGCTGCTGCCTGAGCTAAGGTTTGACAGACAACTGGAGATTAGCCCCACGAGGAAGGCAGAGGGTGAAGGCATGTCCCGAGGCAGGAACCTGCATCACCCCGAGTGGTGGGCATACCTGGAGTAAAAATGGAGAGGTGCCGGAAAGGTAGACATGGAGCTGGCCAGGAGGGGTTATGTGAGCTTTATCCAAAATCTTTGGGAGCACTGAAGTGCAGGAGGATGCCCTGAGCCAGCAGCATTAGAGGGGTGACCGTGGAAATAGAGGCAGTCCCTCAAGGGCCCTTTGCCATAGCTGTGTGGGAAGCAATAAAGGCTTTCCCCAGTGGTAGGAGAATGAGGGGAGAGGAGTTTCAGGAGTTGGAAGAGCTAGACTCACCAGAATATGATACCTGATTGAAAGCAAAGATGCAATGAGAAGGATGGATCCAAGATAATTACTAGATTTCTTTGTTCTGACATGGGCGACTGGAATAATGGTACCCATCCTGAAAATGAGGGGCATAAGAAGCCGGGTAAGTCTTGGAAGAGCCTGACGAGGTGTCTGGCTTTAGAATGCTAAGTGAGAGGAGACTGGGGACAGCCAGAAGCAGCAGTCCATGAGAGGCTGGACATTCAGGACCAGATGTCAGCAGGGAGAGGGGGGGAGGGGACGTTAGCTCATATATGGTTGAGGGCACCAAGGGAGAGGGTGAGAAGAGTAGTGGGTGGGACACAGAGACCCTGGGCACATTCAGGGAGTGAGTAGAACAGAGGGCCTCCATAGGAGATAGGAAAAAAATGTCCAGCAAAGTAGGGTGGAAACCTAGAGAGAAAAGTCACCTGGGGAGAGAGGCTCAAAATGTGTGGGTGCATAATGGTACCAAAGCCCTTGAAAGATGGAATCATGTTAGGGAAGAAGAGCACCAACTAGACCTCGAGAATGGCTGTCTTTCATGACGTTAGTCTGGGCATTTGATCATGGGAACATACACCAGATGGGTGATGGAGGATCGAAGGGGTAGGTGGGCAGTGTCAACAGCTAGTGTAGACAATTCTTTCCAGATGCCTGGTTATGACAGGAGAGAGAAAGGGAAACTGAAGGGAGAAGTTAGACAGAAATATGGGATCAAGAAGAGGGTTCTCTTCAGACTGGAGAGATTGAACAAGTTTAGGTAGTGATGAGAAATGGGGGTAGGAAAGAGGCTGAAGATGCGAACAAGAGAAAAGAATGACTGGAGGGAGGTTCCAGGGGGTGGTGGGAGGGTGTTGGGAGCACAGGAGGATGGTGGGCCACTGTTTCAGGTGTTTGGCACAGGGGGCCAGGTCTCTCTTTCACATAGGCTAGATTCCCTCTTCAACAAAAAAAGTGTCTGGAGGCAGATGAAATAATAATGGAAAGAGTAAGAGTTTTAGAATCAGGTAGACGTGGGTTTAAAAGTATCCTTACCATTCCCCTCTCTGAACGTGAATTTTTGGTCTACAAAATACGAAAAAATACATGCTTTGCAGAATTCACAAGGATTAAATAAGATGGTTAATGCCAAGTACTCCTGCTAGATTGTAAACTCCATTAGGTTCCTGTTTTGTTATTTAGTGCTCTGACTGCTACCTTGAGCAGGTGCTCAGCACATAGTAGGTCCTCAACAAATAAAAATTTCCTTCTTTATCTGTTAGGCAATATACCTCAAAGTACATTCTCTGTCCCTGGAGTAAGCTCCTGCTAGACCATTGGTATGTCCTTCTTTGACCCAACCAATCAGTGACTTGCAATAATGAGAATGGAATATTGATCCACACTTCCTTTCATTGAGCCAGGCTGTTACTTAACCTAGTGCTTTCAGGAAGGTATGCATCACCGAAGTTGAACTTTAAGACTAAAGAGCTGTTGGGGGTGCCTGGGTGGCTTAGTCGGTTGGGCGTCCGACTTTCGCTTAGGTCATGATCTCGCGGTTCGTGGGTTCGAGCCCCGCGTCAGGCTCTGTGCTGACTGCCAGCTCAGAGCCTGGAGCCTATTTCAGAGTCTGTGTCTCCCTCTCTCTCTGACCCTCCCCTGCTCGTGCTCTCTTTCTCTCTCCTAGAAATAAATAAAAATATTAAAAAAAGAAAAAGACTAAAGAGCTGCGGGGCCACATGGCTGCCCATCCACCCACCAAACACATGGCTTCATTTCTTTCTTACAGCCCTCCAGGCTCATAGATAGTCCTTGATGAGGTGGGGAGAAGGTTCCCTCTTCGATGTATGTAAGGATGAGCCCTAGGAGAATGGAAGGACACAGGGACCCTTCCTAAATCAGCCACCCCTGGACTCAAGATCACAAGGAAGACTGGCTCTCTGAAGACAACAGAGTATGGAATTTACATTGCATGTTGGGGAAGTTGTCAGAAGACTCAGAAGAAAACAAACAAACGAACAGAGCCAATGCCACTCTTGCGAGGAGGTTTGGGCAGTAAAGGGACAGGCTGCCCATTCCCTGTGGACAGGTAGTCTGACCAGCCCGCAGGAGATAATCATGCTGCCACCAGAGGTATTTATCTCAAACATGGAGCCAAGAGTTGTCCCTGGATTTTTCTAAAGAAGAAATCCATGAGCAACTCAGGCATCCAGTAGGAAGTAGAGCTCGGGTGGGCTAAGAAACTGGCAGAAGGAGCGGGCACTAGCAACTTCAGATTCAGGCCCAAAGTGCGCATTTGTGGCAACATGGCCCAGTGGCCGTGAACTGTTCCCAATTTCCACTCTCCCTTTCTTCCCTTTCATGAGAGAATTCATAAGTTTTAGTTGGGCATATGTAGGCGGCCCTGCCAGAGACTACATTTCCCAGACTCCCCTGTAGCTAAGTGTGCCCAAGTTCTGGTCAATGAGGGATACGAGTGAAAGGGCATGAATAGCTTCAGAGTTACAGCATTTGGAAGCAGGCTGTTTGCCTGCAGTGGGGAGCAGAAGGTAGAAGTAATGGTGGGCAGCTGTACCTAGGCAGAAGAGGGGGACGCCCCAGGGGATGGGAAGAAACCCAGCACAAGGAACCTGGGTTCCTGAATGACCCTGTGGAGCAGAACTGTTTACCTGTCCTGGACTGACCATCTACCTCCGAGCTAGTAGGTGAAAGAGAATAATACACTTCTTTTTTTTTTTTTTTTAATAGTTTATTGTCAAATTAGTTTCCACATAACACTCAGTGCTCATCCCCACAAGTGTCCTCCTCCATGCCCATGCCCCCCTCCCCCCACATCCATCAGTCCTCAGTTTTTGTCAGCATTCAAGAGTCTCTCATGGTTTGCTTCTCTCCCTTTCCCCCACCATTTCCGCCCTTCTTCTCCCCCTTGTTCCTCCGTCAAGTTCCTCCTAATCCTCCTATACGTGCAAACATATGATATTTGTCCTTCTCTGCCTGACTTATAAAACCTCCCCTCGGAGAATAATACACTTCTATCCTTTGTGAGCAAATGTATTTTGGGGTCCTTTTGTTACAACTTAGCCTGTCCCAAAGGTGCAGATAATAATAATTTTTTTTAAATGTTTTTATTTTATTTCTAGGAGAGAGAGAGAGAGAGAGACAGCGTGAGCAGGGGAGGGTCAGAGAGGGAGGGAGACACAGACTCTGAAACAGGCTCCAGGCTCTGGGCCGGCAGCCAGCACAGAGCCTGACGCGGGGCTCGAACCCACAAACTGTGAGATCATGACCTAAGTGAAAGTCGGACGCTCAACCGACTAAGCCACCCAGGCGCCCCATATAATAATAATTTTAGTACTGATGGTAATATTTATTGAAAACGTATAGCGTGCCAGGCACTGTTCTAAACATTTTGCAGATGCTATCTCCTTTAATCCACTCAACACTCCCTAGATAAGGGTTGTCATCCACAGGGAGATTTAGTACTTTATCTAAAGGTTCACAGCTACTGAGTGGCCTAATCAGTAGTCAAACAAGTACTCTGGATGGACATCATACCCATGGTCACTGTGCTTTTCCAAGCCTAGCTTTTTATACTTTTTATAATTCCTTGCCATCTAAAGGACACAGCTTGCTGGGAGCCACACTGGACTCTCTGGATGGCAGTCACAGCAAGGAAATGGCAGTGTTTGCACAGCTCCAGCCATGAGAAACGAAAACTGGTATCTCCTGCTACTACTACTGGCTCATGTTGGAAATGAGCCTGCTGGTATTGACCAGGCCTCACAATATTCCATATCAGACCCATATTCTGAACACAGATACCACATAAGGAAAAGCATATTCCTGCCTTTACAAAAGAGATTTTAGATGAGAGCTCTGTGGGTGATTGTCAAAAGCCTCTTCCTATGGGCCTTGCATATCAAAGACAATTGAGCCTGGCCCCAGGACAAAGAGCCTAATTTAGAGTTTAGGAACAAACAGGGGTAGAACTTAACACTTACAGCTTCTTCTAACTGGTGATGTACGGCAGTCCCTTCCCCAAGGCCTATCTTCTGCAAACACCCTCCCTTACAGGTGGCTGGGATGAGGATAGAAAAGAGTAGCTAACACATAACCCAAAAGCAAAAGGCTAACACATTTAGGGCCCCCGTGGTGTTCACACATTCAGCATCAAATAGGTTTCCACAAACAAACCAGTTCAAAAACATTCATCCTCTTAAGAACCAAACAGAATAATTCCTAGCCTAACTATTTACGACTTAACATATACATGTCATCCTATTTTTCATTAAGAACATCCTGTTATTTCCTTAGTTGTAAAGTTCAACCTCACTATGATTGAGGTAATTCACAAAAGGCTTCCCATTATAAAAATTTCTTTTTCTGATCTCATGTTGTTCTTGAACCTTTAAATAAAGACACCAAAACCGACAGGTCAGAGATGCCTGCCTGGTGATCAGAAAGAATCTCGGGGCTCTCTCACTCTCTCTCTCGCCGACACCGTCCATCCTTCAGGGACCCCTGGACCTGTCGGAGCCGGCCTCCGACAACAGCTGACTTTGATTAACTTTCCTTCAAAACCACCGCAGAACCAAGGCATTTAGTTTCTCTACCTACGGTTTTCTCCAAGGGAGCACAGGAAGGGGACCCCAACTATTGACCTTACGGAACTGCTGAGAGGAGAAAATGAATTTGTGCATGTTGAAGAAATGCTTTAAAAGCTAGAAAGTGTGGCATCCATGAAATATTGCCTTAAGGCACGCTGAGAAATACTTAAATCAAAATAAGAAAATGCACTCAAAAAAAATTTTTTTTTAATGCAAATCCCATCTCGCGATTTGGCAGATGGCCTCGAAAGGCTGTGGAGTCTGTCTGTAAGGAGCGGGGTACACTTGGTTTTGTGCTTCTGCCATCCTCAGCCAAATAGGGGAGAGATGAACTGAAATTAATAGAAAGACAGCATACCTGTGTGCCTGGCGTGTGCACACACAGAGCCTCACGTGTGCATGTGCATGCATGTGCACACACACACACACGCGTGCAGGCTCAACAGAAGAGAATCTTAATTATCAAGACCAGGAGTAGCAGCAGTCTGCACTGCCTGTGGGAACTGGCGGCGGGTAACAGAAGTTGGGGAGTGGGGGATGGGGTGGAGGAAGCAGAATGCTTGCCGTGTGAGTGGGGACTCTGGTGAACACGCAGCTCTAGCTGCTCTTCTGCAATTTAAGCCTGGCATGCAGACCTTTCAGAATCACACATGAAATCTCCCCACTTCCCAAGGATGCTCAGATTAATAAATAAAACATGTCAGGGGCCAGCAGGTGATCTCTGGGATCTAGCCTCCTGCAGCCAGAAGTCACATCCGGCTCTTGAAGATGCTTCATGGTTGTTATGGACAAGCCACCATTTGGCTCTCTCCCTGCCCTGCCTTGCTCTGCTCACCGCATGTCACCTTCCTCTTCCTCTTTCCTCACCTTCACTCCACCCACTGGTAAAGCCAGCTTTCTCTTTGCTCCCTACCCTCGGACCGCCCCTTCCCTTCCTTTTAGCTTGTACCCAGTTATCTTGAAGACACAAAGTAGCTTCCCTCCTCTGCGTGCCAATCAATGCCAACCTTCTCTCTGCCAACATAATCTCAACCCTCTACCTGCTCCCAACGCATGATAATTTTTGCACGCCTTCTCGGGAAGTTAAGGTGGATTACGGTTAGCTCTCAATTGTCCGTAATGAAGGAGGCAGACAGGGAAGTACAGATAGCACGAGAGAAGAGACACCCAAAAGTCACAAGGCTTTGCCTTTAGCGTTTGGGTCACGGGCATGCCACTGTAGCCATCTGTGCCAGTTGGTC
>NW_027532747.1:10605427-10617375 GCF_008692635.1 Crocuta crocuta
CACCCCCCATCCCCCCTCCCTCCCACCATGGGGACTGAGACAAGCAGATTCAAGGCCTGGAGAAAATCTTAAATAGGATTTACAGAGCTCAGCCTCCAGCCAAGGTGGAGGTGACGTCCTGACTCCTGCCTCCCCTCCACCTTTCCCTCCTCAGAGGTCCCTGCCTACACCCTGCAGGCGCCCAGGAAACTCCACCTGCCCCGCGTCTGCCGCAGTCCCCACAGCCACCCCCATGTCAGCCATTAGCTTCATCGGCGGCTCATCCCAGGCAGGCTGGTGGCCCAAAGACTGAAAGTTAAACTGACAGATTTCAATTTCACTTTCTCTGCCCTGACGGGACCTTGGCGTTCTCAGGGCACGAATACGGACCGAAAGGCCCCTGTAGGAGGGGGGACAGGGTGCAGAAACAGCACCCACAGCTGAGGTGTTGGCAGTCATCAGGTGCTACCTGACCTGAGCTGAGCCCTGAAGTTCAGAGGTCCCCCCAGCCTGAGAAAGAATTTCAGGGAACTTTCTGTCCTGCTCACCAGCTCGGCCCTGGTGCCCCTTAGCTGCCGAGTGGTGTGTATGTGCGTGTGCATGCGTGTGTGTGTGTGTGTGCGCGCGCGCGCACGTGTGTGTGTGTGTGTGTGTGTGTGTGTGATGTCCTGGGGCAGGGGAGGGGCTGTGCGGTGTTCTGTGCCCTCCTGACTTACTGTTTGTTTGGGACGTCTGGACTAGGACTACAAACAGTTCCTCTCTTTGTTTCCACGGCCTCGCAGAATGTGTGCTTCCCTCCAAAAGGCATAAAGGTCCCCTTTCTTCGGCGCCGCTGGGGCCTGCCTTTGGGGCCCAGGCTCGGGCCTGGTTGGGTCTGCACACCCAGCCCAGCCCTGTGCACTGGATTGGACTTTCGTTCCCGGCAGCCTGTGCTCACATGGCCGCCTCCTGGGCATGCAGCCAGCGCCTGTTCTTAAAGCTGCAGAGCCTCCAGGGGAGCTGGGATCCCAGTCCCCCTCCCCCTTCCCAGCCTCCCCCTTCCCTGCCTTCCTGCAGGAGTCAGCCTGCCCTCCCTGGAAAGGGGGGAATGCATCATGCAAGGACTTGGGGGGAATTCTGAAAAATCCTGATGGCTGAGTGGCAGCCCCAGAAATTCTGTGGTGGTTCATCCAGGAGTCTGGCCCTGGGCACCGTGCAGGAGATTCCCCCATGCAGCTAGTCCTGGGAATCATCTTAGAGCTTCTCTAACTTCCGGGTGCTCAGGAATCACTCAGGGGTCCTGTTAAAATGCAGATTCTGTTCTGGAAGGTGTAGGAGCAAGGGTCTGCATTTCCAGCAAGCTCCCAGGAGATGCAATTGATTCTGACCCCCAGACCACACTGAATAGCTGCGGTGATGGTAAAGATGATGTTTTGGCGTGATGGTGGGGCTCAGAGCCGACGGCCAAGAAAGAATCCTTGAAGATGTCTTTGGTGCAACGGGGCCCGTGGGCAGGAAGAGCTGCGCTGGGGCTGTGAGGAATGACTGGCTATGCACTCTGGAGTTGGGGAGGTAAAGGCAAAAGGGAAGTTTCCAAAGAGGTTTTCCTATGCTGAAGAAGACTCACAGGATACTGGAGGCCTAGCTGTTGTCAAGCTAAGGTTGTTTTCCCTCTAGCAAAGCATTAACATTAAGACAGGAGGGGGTTCCTGGAGAGATGTTGTCCTCTGTATTTGCCTCAAGTATTTGTCAGGGGGCTATGGATTAAGGAAATTTAATTTTACCTGCCATTTCCTTCCTGCCTTTGTCCCCCCATCACGATGGAGAGGAAGGTGATGTTGGGTTTCCAGGAAACTGAGTCTGCAGGTTTCTTGAGATTAGGCTGTTGATAAGATTGCCTTTTTCTCGTAATTTACTAAGGTATTTGTAAACTGATGGAGACTCATGTCCTGTATGACCACTGTCTCTATCAGGTAGCCGTTTGTTTTCTTTCCTTTCGTCTGTTCTTGGGCAGCTGGGAGTGCCTGAGGAATATCAAGCACATCCCACCTGTGCTTGTACTTTGCCCTCAGCCTGCCTTATGCTCCCTCATCAGTTGGATCTACATCCTGCCGCCCACACCTGGAGGCCTTGGGAAGCTTCTCTCTAGGTCTCCTCACTCATCCTGGTCGGCTGTCATGAGGGTTAACGGAGATAAGCATGAGGCCCCAGAGCAGCACCCAGTCCTCTGAAAGTACTCAGTAGATGTTGGCTCTTGGGATTTTGAGCTGGATGCCTCCTTTGAGGGTAGAACAGGATCTGCTTTCTTCCCCTTCTTCAAAGCCCTCGGAACTTCTCTTTTGCTCCAGGATTAAGCCCAAACACCACAAGTGTTCCCAAATGATCCCTGCGCACACCTGTGGCTTCACCGCCTCTGCCTCTCACACGTCTCTGCACCCCCACTTCAAATCACAGGTCACACACGTAAGCCCACCGCAGTTCCTCCTTTCATCTCTGGGCCCTTGGGTGACCCTCCCTAAGCCTGGTTCAGCCTTTCCGTCCTCTGTGCCACCTGGCTAACTTCTTCCCTTCCCTAATGGCTTGGCACAGGCGTGAGTTCCTTCAGATAGCCTTTCCGGGCTCCCAAGGACAGGAGAGGTGCCTCTCTGGGTTCCCACAACATGCCATCCTTCTTCTCCCAAAGCCCTGGGCATTGGGCTTTGTCAGTGTCGATTTACGGGTCCCTCTGCCTCTAATGGTTGGAAGCTCAGGGCAGTCAGAGCTCATCACGGTGTTAAATAATCTTGGAATGAACAAGTGGGAAAACAATAGAATGAATGGGTTTAATGAAAGGAATGAATGAATGAATGAAAGCTCTCTTTTATTACAGAATCAGAACCCCCATGTTATGCAATCCCACCCACCCAGAGTGCTATCTCTACCAGCCAGACCCTCAGGTGTAGCTCTGCAAAGGTTCCTAGTGACCACAGATCCTCATCCTCACCGTCTCCAGCCCTAGCCGTGCCCACAGAGCCCTGGTGTTGATCTAACTGACGTCTTATTTCTATTTTTTTGAATGCTTATTTATTTTTGTTAGAGGGAGAGAGTGGGCGTGAGCAGAGAAGGGGCAGAGAGAGACTGGGGTACAGAGGATCTGAAATGGGCTCCTTGCTGACCCCAGACAGCCTGATGCGGGGCTCAAACTCACGAACCACAAGAATCATAACCTGAGCCCAAGTTGGACAATTAATGGACTGAGCCACCCAGGCATCCTGATGTCCTATTTCTAGAGAACGAAATGTAAAAGGTAGTTGTTATGTTGGTCATAGGTCATAGAGGAGCCAGATACTATGTATTTATTTATTTAAACTTTATTAGACACGAGACAAAAAATGGAAATAGCCCAACTGTCTACCAACAGATGAATTGGATAAACAACACGAGGCATATATACACACCACAGGATCTACAAAAAGGGATGAAAGTCTAATATGTGCTACCATATGTATGAACCTTGAAGATGTTACGCTAAGTGAAATAAGTCAGACACCGAAGAACAAATATTATCTGCTTCTACTTATATGAGGTACTTAGAATAGTCAAAGTCATAGAGTCAGAAAATAGATTAGTGGTTACCAGAGGCTGGAGGAGAGGAGAATGGGGAGCTACTACTATTCAATGGGTCCAGAGCTTCTGTTCGGGATGATGAAAAAGATCTGAAAACGGATCGTGCCGGAGACTGCATGACATTGTGAATGTATGTGATGCTACGGAACTGTATGCTTAAAAATGGTTAAAAGGGTAAATTTTACGTATATATATTTTACCAAACACACACGAAAAGCTTTATTAGAAGCTGAAACTATGGCAACATCCTAACATGCATCCTTCAAGGGATGACTATTATTTTATTTTATTTTTATGAAAATTTTTTCTATTTTTATTATTTTTTTAAATGTTTATTTATTTTTGAGAGAGACAGAGTGCAAACAGGGGAGGGGCAGAGAGAGGGAGACACAGAATCTAAAGCAGGCTCCAGGCTCTGAGTCGTCAGCGCAGAGCCCGACACGAGGCTCAAACCCACAAACCGTGAGCTCATGACCTGAGCCGAAGTCCATTGCTTAACCGACTGAGTCACCCAAGTGTCCCAATTTTTTTCATTACTTTTTTAAATGTTTAATTATTTTTGAAAGAGGGAGAGAGAGAATGTAAACAAGGGAGGGGCAGAGAGAGAGAGAGGGAATCTGAAGCAGGCTCTGTGCTATCAATGAAGAGGCCCAACGTGCGGCTCGAACTCATGAACAATGAGATCATGACTTCAGCCGAAGTCAGATGCTTAACCGACTGAGCCACCCAGGTGCCCCAACGGGTGACTATTTATTTTTTTTTTAATTTTTTTAAATGTTTTATTTATCTCTCGGAGAGAGAGAGAGAGACAGCGTGAGCAGGGGAGGGTCAGAGAGAGAGGGAGTCACAGACTGAAACAGGCTCCAGGCTCTGAGCTGGCAGTCAGCACAGAGCCCGACGCGGGGCTCAAACCCACAAACCGCGAGATCATGACCTAAGCGAAAGTCGGACGCTTAACCGACTAAGCCACCCAGGCGCCCCCGGGTGGCTATTTATAAAGAAGCAAAGTTTCAGGACCTAGTCTGAAACATTTGGGGTACGAAAACATACCCCAGTCTTTTCTTTCCATTTTCCCTTGAGGCTTAAAACTGAAATGAAGAGCCCCAGAAGGCTAAACAGTGTGGACTACCAGAGGTACAAGGAATGTCAAATATTTACAGTTGGTTTCTTCAGTGGGTGAGATCTAGGCAAAACTGCTGGGGGAGGGAAATATTACAATATTCCGATAGCTCAGTGCATGCTTTGGAAAAGAAGCAGTTGCTTGTGTCAAAAGAATTTAGAAGTATAATCAAGCTATTGTTTGTAATTGCTTAGTTAAAATGAGTTCCCCTCAGAAAAGAAAAAAAAAAAGATTAAACCCAGGTGACTATTGTATGCCAGGTAATTGAAGCTATTTCAAAGTTAAGAAAAAGGAAGGCAATTGAATGGACTTAGTGGGTGATAGAAATAGGAATTCAAGCTGCTTTTTGCAGCCTGAATTAGATGTGAAGCTTCCAGAAGTGGCTGTCCCTGACAATGGGGAGGTTGAGAGATTAGTCCTCAAAAGTTGATTTGGACTCTGCTAGGAATTGAGCTTTCTGCCAATTGCTGAAGAGAGATCAAAGTCCACATTTTGTTTTGACTCCATGGAAACCTCAAGAAGAAACCCCAAGCCATCGGCCTATGGCCAGCACCCCTCAGCAGCCCAGGAAGTATCCATTAGGCAGGAAAGATCCAAGTCCCCGGCGGCTGAGTCCACAGAAGTAGCTGGGAAGGACGTGGATTCTGGTCTCCGGCTCTTCTGTTCAGGCTGGGTCTCTGCCTTCATGGGCCCCATACAACTTCCCCTTTCTGCAAAGCACACTTGCACCTCTGATCTCCAGTCTGCTTGACCTCTCGAAGAGAAACAGGCAGGGAGGTGGCTAAGTATGACAATCTGTACCTTATAGCTGGCGGGCGAGGCCCCCAGAGCGTAGCAGGGCTGAGGTGTGAAGACCTCCCGGTGTCAGACCCCCTACAGGTCCAGGGAGGGACACGGGGGTGGGCTTCATCACTTCCCTCATCTGCAGATCTCAAATCAAACTTTATTTCCTGCAGAAGTCTCTTTGGCCCCCTAGACCAAGCCGGCACTTCCTGTTATAAGTTCTCATAACTGCCAAACTTTTCCTTCAAAGCACTCATGACTTTAGGGAGCTCTAAATTCGTAAAATTATTGATCGTCTGATTCTCCCACTAGATCTTAAGCTGCACTAAGGCAGGAAGGATGCCTGTTTTGCCGGTTGCCGTGTCTCCTATTCTTAACAGTCCAAACAGGGACTGGTGCATAGTAGATGTTCAGTAAATGCTTGTTGACTGAGTCGGTCAAAAGGAGCCAGAGGAGAAGGAAAGGGAGTTCTGCGATATTTCACTGGGGTCCTGAAATTCAACTTGCACCTATGTTATTTTACTTTATTCCAAAATGATACTAGAACAACTCCCATTTCCAACTGTGCCAACAATTATAGTAACCATTTATTGAGTTCTTACTGTATGCCACGTTCATGTTTTATCTCATTTAGGGGCTTGTCTCATTGGAGCTTGACAACGAGGCTCTGGAGTCGGCACTATTGTTACTCCCATACCAAAGATGAAAACACCGAAGCTCTGAGAAACTGGCTAAGTGTCTTGCCCATGGTCATATAGACATCGAGTGGCAGAGCAGGGATTTGACTATTGCTGGGTTTTGGCTCATAAACTCCATGAAGGGTCTGGAGCTCAAAGGGGTTAAGCCACCTGCATGAGGTTACACAGGTAGGAAGCCACAGAGTCAGGTTTCAAACCTCAAACCAGGTCCAAAAGCTCGCTCTCCAAAAGAATGTCTTCGTGGCCCAGCGAAAAATGTCATTTTATTTTATTTATTTTTTTAAATGTTTTATTTATTTCTAGGAGAGAGAGAGAGAGAGAGAGAGGGAGTGACAGACTCTGAAACAGGCTCGAGGCTCTGAGCTGGCAGTCAGCACAGAGCCAGACGCGGGGCTCGAACCCACGAACCGCAAGATCATGACCTAAGCGAAAGTCGGACGCTTAACCGACTAAGCCACCCAGGCGCCCCGAAAAATGTCATTTTAGAAAATGGCTAGAGATGTCCGAGCAAGTGAGGCCACCAGGGTGAATGGGACCCAGCAAGTCCATTTCCACAGAACAGAAGACTGGAAGTTCTTGCTGAATGGTCTGGCCTCCCAATTCCAGTTTGCTACCCACTGCACATTCCTGTCTGCCTCTGTCTCCGGGAAATACCTTTCCTCTGAGTCCCCCCAGCCTGCAGCCACTAACTCAGATTGAACTCTTTATCTAGGACCAAAGCCTGGGGGCCGGGGAGGGTTTCCTGTGACCTCCCAGCAAATCTCCTTGGCTTCGCAGTGCCTGCCTGGCACTCAGCCAGCCTCTCTCTTCTGGAGTGCCAGGGTCCCACGCAGCTGGGAGTTCCCGAAAGTCTAAGCAACCTTGTCCCCTGTCTTAGGAACAGAGCGGCTCTTGAGTTCATTCTGCTGGCAGAGCAGAGGGAAATCACGGCTCCTGCTGGAAAGGGGCCCACCCGAAGGGAGATTTCATAAGCACGGCTCAGATGCAGCACAAGGCACCCATGGTATTTAGAGTTCTCAAAAGTACGCTGCTCAGCCACAAATAACGCCATTGTCACAGCAGAACTTCCTGTTTTGCACAAATCGACCATATTAAAAACAGAAAGAGGCAAGAGGCTGGCATTCATTGTGTCTGCCTGGTGGTTTGGGGCATGTTGACTTCTGGGGTGGTTTAGAGGCGAAGAAACATGGGGGTCGCAGCGCCACCAACCTTCCTTTCTGCTGCTGACTCTTCCAGCAGCCCGGGGCCTGACCGTCACAATACATTTCCTGACTGGCCCCCGTGCTCTGCTCATACCCCCATAGTCTCCACATGGCTTCCAGACCAATAGTCCCCAGGTGGTATTGTTGGTCACATCATCTATTTGCCCAAGACCCTCTAGTGGCCTTTCCAAAGACCACAGAGCAACGTCTGAAGACTTAGCAGAGCATCTGAAGCCCTTCTCTAGTGACTGTGACCACATTTACACAGACCCTGCTTCCGGGGCAGAAACCAGAGTGGAAGCAGGGTACAATTTAAGAGGCCACCAAAGAACTCAGTAACCAAAAGTGCTGATTTTAAAAAATCAAAACGAATGAGAAAAAAACCCCGCGATGAACAAAACACCAAAATTTCACATGAAGACAGGGTCTGACCCTGCACTTGTCCCAGCCCATCAAGGGCCTGTTCCCTGTCTCCCACCCTCCCGAACCCGGTTCCTGACCCCTCTCGGTCTGCTTTAGTTTTTCATAGCATTTCTCACCTTCTGATGCATCATTCTGTGTACTTCTCGCCAGCTGCTGTACTAGACTCTAAGCTTCACGAGAGCAGGGCCTGGTGACCTGTGGCCGACTCCCAGAGTCTGGAACCGGGCCCGGTGTGCGGCACATACTCAATTATATTTGTCAAATTAAATGTCTTCAGTCTAACTCCTATGTGCAGCCTCAGCACATAAAGCAGATAAATGAAGATTTTAGTTAGTATGAAACTACCTTGAAATTCATATTAATTACTTAGGCAGCTGAAGGAAATGTTTTATGTTCACTTGAACATAAAAATTTGAGAATTGATATTATGGACACATGTGGGCATCATCACACAGCATCCTCATTTTATTTTATTTTGTTTTTACTGTGTAATTATTTTGAGAGAGAAAGTGAGAATGCATGAGGAAGCATGAGTGGGGGAGAAGGGAGATAGAGAAGAAGAGAGAGAGAGAGAATCCAAAGCAGGCTTTGTGCTTTCAGTGGAAAGCCTGGCATGCGGCTTGATCCATTGAACCATGAGACCATGACCTGACCTGAGATCAAAAGTAGGACACTACTCTTGTGCATTTTCTTTGCACAATCTCAAGAGAATCTTGACTGACCAAGATAAGCTGCTGAAATTGTAACTGTTAAAAAAAACAACAGGGGTGCCTGGGGGGCTCAGTCTGTTAAGCATCTGACTTTGGCTCAGGTCATGATCTTGCAGTTTGTGAGTTTGAGCCCCGCATCAGGCTCTGTGCTGACAGCTTGGAGCCTGGAGCCTGCTTCAGATTCTGTGTCTCCCTCTCTCTCTCTACCCCTCCCCAGCTCATGCTCTGTCTCTCTTTGTCTCTCAATAATAAATATATGTTTAAAAAAATTAAAAACTGGGGCGCCTGGGTGGCTCAGTCGGTTAAGCGTCTGACTTAGGCTCAGGTCATGATCTCACAGTCCGTGGGTTCGAGCCCCGCGTCAGGTTCTGTGCTGGCAGCTCAGAGCCTGGAGCCTGCTTCAGATTCTGTGTCTCCCTCTCTCTCTGCCCTTCCCCTGCTCACTCTCTGCCTCTGTCTCTCAAAATAAAATAAAGACATTAAAAAATTGTTTTAAATTAAAAACAAAAACAACAACAAACTTTAAATGGGTGAGTTGTGTGGTGTGTGAATTATATCTCCAATAAAGCTGTTAAACAAAACAAAATTGTTCCCCTTGCAAATCTCTAGATAAATGAAGATTTTCTTTTATGAAATAGAGATGGGAGGAGACACTTCCCCACAGTCTGAATGAAAAGCTATCAGGCTGAAAAAAAGCTTAATGTGTCAATGCTCTCTACCATCTTGAAATTTAGCTTATAATCTGTCATAAGTATGTTCTTATTTATTGCAATCAAAACAATTTTTTTAGTGTTTATTTTTGAGAGGGAGAGAGTGCAAGCAGGGGAGGGGCAGAAAGAGAAAAGGAGACACAGAATCTGAGGAAGGCTCCAGGCTCCAAGCTGTTAGCACAGAGCCTGACGCGGGGCTTGAACTCATGAACCGTGATATCATGACCTGTGCTGAAGTCAGACGCTTAACTGACTGAGCCACCCAAGCACCCCATTACAATTTTAAAATAGTTTAAAATAAGGGTATCTGGCTGCCTCCGTCAGTAGAACATGTGACTCTTGATCTCGGGGTTATGAGTTCAAGCCCCACGTTGGGTGTAGAACTTACTTAAAAATAAATAAATTCATAAAAAACCTAAGACTTTTAAAAAACTTAATAGACTTTAATAAAATGTTATAATTAATAAAATAAAATAGTTTAAAATATATCTCAAGATAGAAATTTGAATATTGAATCACTAGTTTTAGCTGTGCACCTAAAACTAATACAATGTGTCAATTATACCTCAATAAAAAAATGGAGACTTGGCTTCACAGAACTGAGGACCACCTACTTGAAGTGTTTCTGATGAACAGGTTTCTGTTCTGAACAGTGTTTTTGTCCTGCTTATTCCCTGCAAATAGCTCTCTGGGGCAGAAATTCCCAGCCCAAGCGCTGTGCCTGGCATACAGCTCATGCTCAAGCAGCGTTTTGGTTTCGTTTTGTTTTTCATTGGCTTGCCCCCTGTCTTGATTTGATCTGGTGAGTCCTCAGTGTCTATCTGCTTTTGAGCTTTCTGGTAAAAATAAAAAGACATGCAGTTTTTATGTCAAAGAGTCATAAACACCAATGATAACAATTAACATGCGTTTAAACTCTCTGTCATGAGACCTTACTTGGTTTCCTTCATTCAATGATTACAACTCTGTGCAACAAGTGCTATCCTTATCCCCATTTTACTGAAGAAGAAACTAAGGCTGCCAAGTTTCTGAGAAGAAATTGTTACTATGGTCACACAGCCGGGAAGCTGAGAGCTGGCACTCAAACTGGACAGGCGGGCTCCAGAGTCAGCATGCGGATGATAGGAAGCCACTGGATGGGCCAATGGGAAGACAAGGGAAAGAGAAATACGAGAAGAAAGCCCAGAACTGAGTCAGGTAGAGGAGGAAAGTGCAAAGGAATGGCCCAAAATATAGGCAGAAAACCAAGAAAGAGAAGCATCACAGAGTTCAGGGGGAAATGACTGGGTGTGTTGAGCATGGAAAATAGTTTCTCAGACTTAGGCATCATGGGAACTCTTGGGAATCTTAACAAGAGCCCAACGCGGGGCTTGAACCCATGAACCCTGAGATCATGACCTGAGCTAAAGTCAAATGCTCAACCAACTGAGCCACCCGGGTGCCCCTATGGCTAAATACCTGTGTGCTGAGGGGGCTGTCCTGTGCACCATAGGTCATTAAGCAGCATCTCTGGACTCCACCTGTTAGATGCCAGTGGACCCCTCCTCTGAGTCATGATGACCCAAAATGTTTCCAGACATTGCCAAATGTCTTTGGAGACAGAAGCTAGGTTGGAGTGAGGAGAGGAGAGAATGGGAGGTATAAGGGGAGAGCCGGAAATGAGGGGGGAGGCAGGGTCAAGGGGTCATCTGTTGTTGTCTTTAAAACCAATATATACCTAAGAGTTTTATATAGATGTGTATGTATGTATACATGTATATGTGTATACATATATGTACACTCACATACATATACAGGTATGAGTTATTTTCACATATATGTTAAGTTACTCTAACATATGCACGTGTATTTTATATTATTATTATATGTTGAAGTTTTAAAACTCTATATGTACATATAAGAGACAGCAGAGAAAGTCTATAGGTTGATGGCAATGATCCAGGGGAGAGTGAAATTTTGCAGTTGAAGGAGAAAGAGAGAGAGAGAGAGAGAAAGTAGATGTAATTTTCTGGGACAGGCAAGGAGTAGGATCCAGTCCATGAGTTGAGGGCTTTGAAAGGAGTGTACACTTACTCCAGTGTAAGAGAAGAAAGAGAAGCCTGTTGCAGAAGTAGATGTAGGAAGGTGTGTGCATTTGGCGGCAGCAAGAGGAGGGAGTTCCCATCTGTTGGCTTCTATTTTCCCGACCAAACATGCAGCTCGGTCAGCAGCAGAGGTGGGATGGAGAGCAGGGAGGAGGAGGGAGGGAAAGGTTCAATACTTGTATTGGAGCAAAGCAAGCCAAAAGGAGAAGAGGCAGTGCTGATAGCCCATTTGCAGTCTGAGCCCAGGGATTTGAACTGAAGCCAGCCCATGTGATGTGAGGATTCGCTCCAGGAACCTCATCCGTGCTGGTGTCAGCATGGAGCAGGTGGATGAGGCCTCCGGGGACCAGCAGTAGCTCCCTTAGGCAGCGATCAGGAGCCAAGTCTCAATGCTTGGTTGTTCTTCCTTTAGCCAGAGGAAAACGTGCACCTTCAAGATCAAGAACCAGGGTGGGGTTGCACAGCACCCTTTCATCCCCAGGAGCAGGTGCACAAATCTCCCAGCCCGTCCCCCAGCCTCCAAGCCCCCGCTCCGTACATGCACCTGTGAGCCCTGACTCTGCTCCACTAAGCTGTAGCCAAAGCCCCTGACCCTCCACATCCTGCCAGTGATGCCCTCCTCCTCTGCAAGTCCTGCCTGCCCCCCCCCCCCCC
>NW_027532747.1:10617479-10624811 GCF_008692635.1 Crocuta crocuta
AATCACATCCAAGGACACCTTTGGACACCACTTCCAAGGACACCACTTCCAAGACACAACTTTGGCTACTGTTCCCAGTCCCAGTGAGAGGGACAGCAAATTTGAGCAATGATCCTGTGTAGGAATCAACATGCAAAATTCTATACCTTATGATCAGCTCGTCTGAAAAATGAGGCAAGTCTCCCAGTAGACACGAGACAAAAGGAAATTCCAATGAGAGAAATTTCAATTCACCCCAACACCTCCTTCTGGAATCCATCCATCTTCCCCTAGAGAGCATTCTGGAATGCTGATCACTTTTTTTTTGGAGCCAGGAAGTCAACTTTGAAAAATGATCTCTGGCAGCTTGTTTTGACTTGATTCACGAATGATTCAAGAAGCCGACTTTATGGTTTCTGTGACATTTGGAACACCTGTGATGTCAGGCTATTACTCCCACACCGGGGAGTGGATGGTGTTCGATGTCCTGGTCATATCATTATAAGGGCATTGGAAACACTGGCTTTCTGAAGATCTCCACAGTGTGACTGTTGACCAAGCTACTGGCAAGGGAGAGCCTAACTTCATGCAGGGGTTGTCAAATGTGAACACACATCAGAATCCCCTGGAGGGCTTTCTGGGCCCCACCCCCAGACTTCTCGATTCAGTAGACCTAGGGCATTTGCATTCCTAAACTCCTTGCAGATGCCGCTGCTCTGGAAACCATACTTTATAGCCACTGGCATAATGGAAGAAGATAGCCGTTGGTTGGCATTAGATTCAAGTTTGAATCCTGGTTCCATTGAGCTATGGAAGCCTGGGCAAGTTACTTCACTGCTCACTTATGAAATTGGGATCATACTGTGCACTTGTTTTGAAAATCAGAGAGAAATCATGTCAAGTCCAAGGCCCTTAGTAGGCAGGCAGTAAAAGAAAGTGGCAGCTATTTTTAATCACTATTCTAACACACCTGCACAACTCATAGTTATTTGCATCAGGCATTCAAGACAAGCATCGACTTGGCCTCAGAAGTCGTGAGGAGGTTACTGAATTGGTAATCTCTCCACCCTCTCTTCCTCCTCTTCTGAGCATCCAGGCACCGAAATAGCCCCCCCCCCCAACGCCCACCAATGCACTTCCAGCGATGACATTGGCAAGCGGAGGAGATAACTGATCACTTTCACATTTTGTAATATTTTAAGTACATTATCTTTAAAATCTAGGTCAGGATGAAAAATGAACTTGGGCTCATGAAATGTTAGAGCTGGGAAGAAACTTTAAAACCATCTAATTTTCTTGTTAAAGATGAGAGAGTTAAAGGCGAGGAAACAGAGACCCAGAGAGGGGCAGTGACCTGTGAAGGTGGCACCGCAAGTCAAATGGCAGGTGTGCTGACTGCCAGCTCTGGGCTATCACCTCCTGATTCTCAGCCCATGGGGGGAGCATGGAGAGAGGTCATTGAAAAAAACAGCCCAACTGACCCAAAATGTGATGCTTTCATGAATAAAATTGCAAATGCCCTGGGCAGGTAGGGAGACCCAGGAATTCTGAGTATGAGAGATTGTTGTCCAAAGGCAATGGTTATATTCCCTATGGGGACAGATCACAATCTCTGAGGGAAAAGGGGCATTTTTTAACACTTATCAGCATCAAGCCCTTGCGTGTTCAAAAGAGTTTGGAAACACTGACCTTATGCCACGTCTCCTCCCTACTTAATTTTTCATTTAGTAGATCAGAAGGTAAGCCAGTTTCTTTGCCTTAATGCTTCTAAAACTACTTCCTGTAAGCAGATTCCTTTTGCTCTTCAGCTTCTGCTATCTTCCTCTAACATTACGCCCCACATGCAGAGAGATCTTGCTCTGTGCCCAGCCCAGAACAGACACCCTTCACTTTTATTTACCTCATAAAAATGAATAAGCTGAAGACCAATTTGCATTCAGTTTTCTCTTGTTCCATTATTTTCTGCTGTTCAGAAGCCTCTCTTATTTGCCAAACACTCCTTAACTGCTGTGGTGGTTCAAAGATAGCCCCTTGCTTTCAGTCAGCAAGCGTGTGTTGAGCATGCCTTGTAACTATTGGCCACCGAACCCCACGGATGATTCGATGATCGACAAGAATGGGCCCTGTCCCTGCTCTTGATAGTGTCCGGGATGCTTTCTGGGAAATGATGTCTTTCTGGCAAAAGGGCAGGCATAGGCAGCTGGGGTGCTCGAACTGGCTCAAACAAGCTTGGAGAAGCTGATCGTTAACTTCTCAGGGATTTTGTGAGCTGGTGGTTAAACTCTGCCATTATTCCAAATTAAGTTGTATAAACTTATAATCAACTAAATTGAAGACAAAGGTACACCCTCAAAGCTCATCACAAAGATGATAGGAACACACTCAAAAAAAGTTATCATTTCCCAACCATTTTAGGATGTTTTACCTTGGTCCTGAGGTAATTTACATCTGTATGGTAGAAATGCTACCTAATGATGTCCCACTGGGCACTTCCCAACTCTGCTTCAGCCCTCACGTCTGTATGGTAGTAGTATTTACATCCCCCAAATCATCAAATGCTACAAACTAGGGTGTGTTCCCCACCCCCTTAAGAGCTGGTTGTTTACTCTGTAGTAGCACACCGCTGCATAAAAGTGACATAGTATAAGGTAGAAGAACCAAATGAGTAACGTAGACCATTTGGAGGAGGTGGCTCCGATTGGTCCTTGAATGCTAAGTGGAGACAGATGGGACGAGGGGTGATGGTGGGTAAATCTGTCTACACACCTGTCTTGAGGGGATTGTCAATATTGTCTTCGGAGGGAACGATGCAGCTGTTTGTTTCAATAACAGGTTTATCGAGATGTAACTCACATACGTTGCCTCTTTAAAGGGCACAACTCAATGATTTTTAGTATATTCACAGACTCGTGCAACCATCACAATTCACTTTAGAGCATTTTCATCACCCTGAAAAGAAACCCTGGTACCTATTAGGGGACTCTCCCCATCTCCCCCCATCTCCCTCCCCCACCCACAATTTTAGGCAACCACTAATCTACTTTCTGCCTTTATAGATTTATGGTGTTGGTTTTTTGTAAGCTGACACAGAAACCAGAAACTATGAGTTAATCTTGGAGAGCATTTCATGGGTTGCATGCCCTGTGCCAGTAATTTACCCCATTTTCCCAGTGTGAGCTTGATAAAATGGCCTCTTGACCGTTGCTGACTCACCCCTTCACAGCGGGCCAACTGGTTTCCCTGGGAAGGGGCAAGGAGAAACAATTCATACAGGTAAGCTGAGTTGTCACTAAAGATAGCTCCGGGCTGAAGGTACAAGCTGTGATCTTGATAGCTGAGGAATTCAGAGTAGCAAGCCAGGGTGCTGCTCACATTAGCTGTGACCTGATGTAACTGTACACCCAAAACATTCTAAGGACAGACAAGCCTCTCTGGAGAACTGTGCTGTGGTCAGTCTCCAGACATTTCTGAGAAAGCCCAAAGCCTGTACAGCTGTACAAACTGTTCTATCGATGACTTGGTGGCCCCAGGAGGAGTGGAAAGAAGGTCTTACTTCCTATTTCCAACAGTGCATCACTTCATTGGTTCAGGTGGCCATTTGTGCAGTATAACTTGAGGGCATGATGAAGACATCACCTATCTTAAAAGAAATGCCCATCTCCAGCCTACAATAGTGTCTGGCATCCCTATCATTCCTGAGTTACACCGTCATCCCCAGAGGCTACAGGTAAGAAAGATTCTTGTGATGTGCACTTGGGTCAGGTGGCTCAAGCCAGCAAGATGTTACATTGGGGGGCAGGGATTGCACACAGGTGTGCAGTGGGATGTTGAGATGTGATGTATGGATTGAGGTGGTGAGCAATAGTGATCATTCTAGGTTATAAAGGTAAGAGTATATTTTGGGGAAAGATGGGTCCAGATGAGAAACTGAGGAAGGCGGAATGGGCCAATGGAGAGTACCACTGAAGAGACGTAGAAAGGAAAAGGTCTTGACATTTAGGGAAAAATATGGGGCATTTGCTCCATCCCATCTGGTTCCTTCAGCCACCATTTTCTCTCTGCAATCTTCTTCCTCTCCTCCCATCCATATGACAAATAATTGCAAGTCTGTATTCTCTGCCTTTGATCTCCAGCTGTTGCCACATAGCTCAACTGAATAAAGCATCTCTTTTGAAATCCACAAAAGAAATTGATTGAACTGTGTTTCCTCAATATTTTTTTAAGGAGGCTGGGCTCTGTTAGGAGAAAAACACTCCCTTGGGAAAAAAAGAACATGGAGTGCATTGAATGTTCACTTTCCTTCACGCGCAAAGATGTGGTGAGCACGCTCTTACTGGCCACTTGCCTTGTGGCGGGAGGTGAGATAAAGAACTGTAAGCTGGAAGTAGGGGATCTTGAGAACCAGCTCCCTCTCCCTCCTGTGCCCTCCAGGGGACCGCATTTCCCAGCCAGGACTCTTGCAGATTCTCCGGGCAGCAGCTTATTAATTTCTTAGCAATCATCACTGTTTTTGTGATCTTAAAGTGCTCCCACCTGCGTCTACAGGCTCCTAAAGTGCTCCTTCTGAATGGTCACGCTGTCTCTGGGACCTGTCTCCACGTGGGCTGCTGTTGCTATTTTTGTGTCTGTTGTAGTTGTTGCTGTAAACTGTGGTAAAAGGCACATAACATAAAATTTACCACTTTTTTAAAAAAATTCTAATGTTTATTTATTTTTGAGAGTGAAAGAGACAGAGTGTAAGAGGTGGAGGGGCAGAGAGAGAGGAGACACAGAATCTGAAGCAGGCTCCAGGCTCGGAGCTGTCAGCACAGAGCCCGACGCAGGGCTCGAACCCATCAACTGTGTGATCATGACCTGAGCCAAAGTCAGACGCTTAACCGACTGGACCACCCAGGCGTCCCCAAATTTACCGCTTTTGAAGTGTACACTTCAGTGGCATTAAGTGTATACACAGTGTTGTGCAAACACTAGCACTATCTACTTCCAGAATGTTTCATCACTCTAAACGGAAACCTCATATCTATTAAACAGTTCCTCTCCCCTTCCCCACCCCCCTCCCAGCTCCTGGCAACCACTAATTTGCTTTTTCTCTCTATGGACATTACCTTTTCTGGACATTCCATATAAATAGAGTCATACAGTGTATGGCCTTCTGTGTCTGGCTTCCTTCTTGTAGAGAACACTTCAAAGTTTGTCCACATTGTAGTGTGAATCAGGCCCTTGTTCCTTTTTTATGGCTAAACAATATTCTATTGCATGGATTGACCACACTTTGCATTTCTGTGGTTGCTGCTCTGTATCTCATCTACCCACATGCAAAGCTTGGCCCCTTCCTCCGTTTCCACAATGACCCCCACTCACAGTTTCCTCCCGGGAAGGATGAGACTTCATAGAATTCTATGAGAGTTAAATCACACGTATCAAATAAAATGACCCGGGGCGCCTGTGAGGCTCAGTGGTTTGAGTGTCCGACTTCAGCTCAGGTCACAATCTCGCAGCTTGTGAGTTCGAGCCCCACATTGGGCTCTGTGCTAACGGCTCAGAGCCTGGAACCTGCTTTGGATTCTGTGTCCCTCTCTTGTTCTGCCCCTCCCCTGTCATGCTCTGTTTCTCTCTCTCTTTCTCCAGAATAAATAAAATATTTTTAAAAATGACCCAAAGCACCCAACAATTAGTGCTCAGTAATATGTTACTAATGCTTTCAATATGAATATATGAATTCCTCCTAACCCCTTTTTCAGTTGTATCCATCCATATGTTTTACAAGATACCTTTTTTAAAAAGTTTATTTATTTATTTTGGGGGGTGCAGAGAGAGAGAAAGAATCCAAAGTAGGCTCCATGCTGTCAGCACAGAGTCCGATGCAGGGCTTGATCCCACCAAGGGTTCGAACCATGAGATCATGACCTAAAATGAAACCAAGAGTCGGATACTGAACCGACTCAGTCACTGGGAGCCCCTGCTTTATAAAATATCTTAAATGCAATGAGGGGCTGATAGCAGAGAAAGAAGGTGCCTGGATTTGGTACTTAACAAGCATGGTGTTGAACACCCCCCCCCCCAAGGTTCCCCATCTGTAGGCCACGAAGCCAGAGGGTCTCTGCTACACAGTGTCAGCAGCAAATTCCTGAACCACATCTATGGCAAACATTCTCCAGTGCTGAGTGGCCACCCTTCCCCTCCCGCTGGCATGACTGTTTCTCAAATGTGTGCAGTCGCTGTTGGGATGAATGCAAGGTAACGCATCCAAAGCGTTTGTCATCATGTGCTTCCTCATCTAGCAAAACGCACAAAACCATTCGTCTCGGGTGGAGGCCCTCAACTTTGGAAAGGTCAGAAGCTACCAGCACACAATGAAACCAAATGGAACTGAATCCTCTCAGTCCGAATATCAAGCCATTAACAGGAGTTGATCGAACATCTACTGTGAGTTCGGTACTCACAAGCAACATGGTGGGGGGCGGGGTGGGTGGGAGTATGAATACGCAGAAGGTAGTTTCTGTCCTGCAACAGTGGAGAATGTCTGCACAAGATTGTAGGGAAGGAGGGGCGCCTGGGTGGCTCAGTCGGTTAAGCGTCTGACTTTGGCTCAGGTCATGATCTCCCAGTTCGTGGGTTTGAGCCCCGCATCGGGTTCTGTGCTGGCAGCTCAGAGCCTGAAGCCTGTTACACATTTTGTGTGTCCCTCTCTCTCTGCCCGTCCCTCACTCATGCTCTGTCTCTCTCTGTCTCAAAAATAAATAAAAACTATAAAAAAAAAGATTATAGGGAAGGAAAAAGACATTTTCCTCTACTCTTCCAGGTTCTTGACTGAGATACCCCCTGCAATGAAAGAGAAATTATATATATATATATATATATAATTTGTGTGTACTGGGGCCCCAAAGATATGACTCAAAGAAGTGACCAAAGTGGGCAGCGGGCAGTGGGCAGCTTTCATATGTTTCAGATAAAGAAACAATACCTTTGTGAAGAGTTGACAGGATGAACAGGTTTGGGTTTGGGGGCAGAAATTGAGTGAAGAAGTAAGAGGTTTGTTCACACAGCCTTCTCAGCCCTGAATTCCCTATCTCTGCTGGTAAGGAGGATGCTCTCTCCGGGTGCATCCCTTTGCATGGGGAACTGATTTACTGCTTTCAGGGGGACAGAGAAAGTTCAGAGTGTCCTTACACTGGCTGTTTCCTCAGTAACTTTAATTCAAAATAATCAATATGCTGGAATGGCGCCCCTTTGGGGCAGCTGGCCCTGAACCCCTTCAAGATGAGCCGTTAAATTAGCCAGATGGATACTAAATAGACTCAGCGGGGGCTGAAATCCTCAGGAAAGGCTTCAGGGAAGAGTCTGACTCAAGGG
>NW_027532747.1:10624869-10655863 GCF_008692635.1 Crocuta crocuta
GTCTGATTTGGCAGACATGGTCAATTCCTACGATGAGGAGGTCAGAGAATAGAGCACCAGAGTTGCAAGGGTGACTGATGGGCAACCGAAAGCGTGAAGTTCTAGTGCTGTAGACGGTTGAACGAAAGGGGTGTCCCAGGCAGCTCAGGCTGGCTGGGGCGGGAAAGCCTGGGGCCAGGAACAGTTATTCCAGACCGCAGTTTCATCACAGAGATTCCGCCAGGGATGAAACAGGAGTCTACTCATAGTGGTCTCTTTCTCTCTCTTTTTATTTTTTATTTTTTTATTTTTATTTTTGTAATATTTTTATTTATTTCTAGGAGAGAGAGAGAGAGACAGCGTGAGCAGGGGAGGGTCAGAGAGAGAGGGAGACACAGAATCTGAAACAGGCTCCAGGCTCTGAGCTGGCAGTCAGCACAGAGCCTGACGCGGGGCTCGAACCCACGAACCCCGAGATCATGACCTAAGCGAAAGTCGGACGCTTAACCGACTGAGCCACACAGGCGCCCCTTTCTCTCTCTTTTTAATGTTGATTTATCTATTGAGAGAGAGACAGAGACAGAGACAGAGACAGAGACAGAGAGGGAGAGAGAGAATCCCAAGCAGGCTCTAAGCTGTCAGTGCAAAGCCCAACTCCGGGCTTGGTTTCACAAACCAGGAGATCATAACCTGATCCGAAACCAAGTATCAGATGTCTAACCGACCGAGCCACCCAGTCATAGTGGTCCTCATGGTGGTCTCTTCTGACAGGAAGTGAATGTGCTTGCCCTCTCTACCAACCTCCTTCTGCCCTGGACATGCAAATTTGAATTGCCCAGACAGGCTATGGACTTTTGCTTAGTTGCCAGAACTTTTTGCATTATTTCAAGGTTCAGGGAAAGACCTATGCCCCCTGGGAATGGATAAATGAACGGGAAATTCGCTAAGCTGGTTTTATAGATATCTTCCCATACTGGACGCTCCTTAGAACAATAGCCCTTCAAATGACAAAGTCCACACTGGCCACACCTTTCTCCCCCTCTCGTTGGGTGCAAAGGTGGAAGGCTGAGAGGGAGAAATGTTTACTTGGCGGATTTACACCCAAGGATCCAGCCTCTGGGGCTAACCCTTGATAGTCCTTGACAGCTCACCCTAAGTGACCTTGGAGGATGGGGCCATTACCACCCTCAGCATGTATATTTCCTGGGATTCTGGCCAGAATAGCACAGAGCAGACAGCGTGTCTCCACGAGAAGCCGTGGGCATCTCCCTCTTCCTACTTGTCTTTAGAGCTGACCTGTGTGATTCCTCTAATGGCACCAGGTTGGGGGGCTGGGGCACTGGTCATGCACTCCATGGCCATCAGTGGACTCTCTTTCTTAACACCAACAATCTCCTACCAGTGGCTCCTAGTTTCCTAACGAGGCTGCCCCCCACAACCCCAGAGCCTAGGCAGGAGATACTACCCAACTCTCAGGAACATCTTGTTGTCCTTAGCTTAGATGAGGAGAGATGCTCATGGTCAAAGTCACTTGGCGAAGTTTTAAAAAAAAAAAAACACAGGCAGGCAGTAGCTCAGGAGGCAGAGACATCTGAAACAGGAGAGGGTAGCATGTGGGGACATCACTATCATTCAACGGCCTCCCTTCCCCTCTTCTTTTCTGGGTTGAGAAAACTGGGGTGCATGGAGAATAAGCGATCCTTCCTAAGATCTACCACTAGGACCGGGACCAGATTAGTTCCTAATCTGTGGGGTTCTCCCCACAAGAACCCCACGCCGTTTGGAACAAGCCTGGGATAAGACGTTTTCCTCTCTGTGCGGCCAGGCAGTGGGCAGGGAGGAAGGGCTCCCTGGGCACAGGGTTCTGCAGCTGCCGACTCCATACCTACCCGATCAGATGCCCCTCCATCTTCTCGGCCCTACCCACGACACGTCCATGATGGACGGACCGATTTACCCCATCATTGTATTGGTGGGGTTATAGGGAGCATCAGCTCGGGACTGTCCCAGATTATATCTGCTGTCCCAGAGTATTATTACTAGCGACGTCTTTCATTTTTAAAATGTCCTGCATTGGACAATGCACTCCTTGGTCATCCTAGTTACGAGGGACAGGTTTACATAAAGCATGCAAGGTAGCTTAAGCAAAGTGAGGTTCTGTAGTCACGTCCACGTGGCGGTCAGGTACAATGGGAACCAGAGACTTGCACTCAATGTGACCCTTCACTATCTGTCCTTTCTGCTTTCCCCCGGCTCTGCGGCTTCTGTTGCCTTTTCTCTCTGCACTACCATCCTTGTCTTCGTGACACAGCTGCCACCAGCTCCCGAGTTGTACATTTGACAGCTTCCATCATCAAAGGGTCACCGACGATCTCAGGTGTAAGTGCGCAACTATCCCAAAGAAGGGACTTAGGGCCACACTGTGGGCAGGAGGGCCAGGAGGCTTCAGAATGTTCTAACTCTCTGGGGAACCAGAGAGAGAATGGAGGAAGAGGCGGTTTTTAGAGGAGAGAAGGGTGTAGAATATATAATCTCTTCAGTGTCCAACACAGACAACATCAAGTAGTTATTGAGTGACCCAAGTGATTACTTGGCCATAATTTATGTACCAGAGACGAGTCCTATTCCTTCTCAGTCCCCCAAAGAGATGTCATTCATCCTGGAGCAGGAGGGGGAGGGGCTTCCTTGCTCAAGGGAGGGATTCCTGGGGAAAGATGCTGGTTCCCAGAATGCATGCGGCTCTGGTTTGGAAGTCCCCTGCCCCTGAGGCTGTGCCTGTGTGTGTGTGTGTGTGTGTGTGTGTGTGTGTGTGTGTCTGTCTGTCTGTCTGTGTGTCTGTCCCCACCTGAGGCACTGGGGGTTGAAGTCCACTGTGTCATGTAGCATCGCTCCTTGAGGGTGACCCTCTGGAAAAGAGGCCTCTCCCCTCTCACCCTGACTATAGGCCACATCTCTGCCCTTGATGAGCTCTGCCCCAGGTCCCCATGTGACAGCAGCAACAACAATAACAGTGTAGAACACGACCCCCCAGGGGGCTCCTTGGCTTTTCGACTCTCTCTCCCAGAGGCAGAGCCCCTAGCACGCCCTCGTGGATGGAGGAAGACCCTGGAATGTCTGGATCTAGCGAGGTGCCCCCAAGAAGGGAGGAAATGTGTTCTCCATGGGCGTGGGGGCTCAGCAGCACATTCAGACTGTCATTTTATTGGGGCACCTGGCTGGCTCACAGGTAGAGCCTGTGACTCTTGATCTCAGGGTCTTAAGTTCAAGCCTCATGTTGGGTGTAGAGCTTACTTTCAAAGAAAAAAGAAAAGAGCTCAAATTGTCATTTTATTAAGTAACCCTGGAGAGGTGAAGCTGAGGGTAATGCTCCAAATTGTTGTTTATTTCACTTTTCATGTATCTTTTACTATAATTTCCTTGAGGGCAGGGTCTCTGTTTTCTACATTGTGGTAACCCCAGAGCTGGGAACAGCATTTGGAACGGACACTGAATTCTCGGTAATTTCGGTAATTACTTGCCGTTCCCAATGGGGCCCTGTTCTGCCTGCCTTCCGGCTTGCCTTCTCTGCTTAGAACATTTTCTTCTGGCCCTTTGCCTGCCTACCCCGTCCTTGTCCTGGGAGATCCAGTTCAGACGTCCCCTCTCTAGGACACCTCCTCCAATTCCCAGGCTGCGCTAGCGGCTCCTCCCCTGGGCTGGCTCAAGGCCCAGACCATACTGCGCTATTGTGGTTGCTTGTGGGTCTGTCTCCCCCACTGGGCAGGGACTTCCGGATGGCAACACAATTCCTGGCACACAGTAGGTGACCAATACATCTTTTTTGAATGGATAAAGATGATTTTGCAAACAATGTTTGATTCTAGGCACAGATCAGAGGACTAAGACATTGGTCAAGTCCCTTGAACTTCCTCGGGGATTGACTTTCTCAATCTGTGACAAGGAGATCAGGTGACAAGATCTGTTTATGTCAACATTGTAGCAAATTGCTAGACTCCTTCTGTGACTCTGACTTTCAAAGGTGGGTCCTGTGAACTGCACCTGCTTTGGACCCTGGGATCAGTCCTGTCCTTAGTCAGGGGGAATTTAAGGAAGGATAGGTTCTTTCTTTATTTAAAAATGCTGGACCGCCTGAGTGACTCAGTCGGTTGAGTGTCTGACTTTGGCTCAGGTCATGATCTCGCTGTTCGTGGGTTCAAGCTCAGTGCAGAGCCCACTCTGGATCCTCTGTCCCCATCTCTCAACCTCTCCCCTGCTTGCGCTCTCCCAAAAAACAAATAAATATTTTTAAAAATGCTAACTGAATGTTATGGACAGAATGTTTGCACAAACTCCCCTGTCCCGCCCCTCATTCATACATTGAAAATGGCGCTTTGGGGAAGTAATTAAATTTAGATGAGTTCATGTGGGTAGAACCCTGGGCCTATGGGATTAGCGTCCTTATCAGAGACACCAGAGGGACGCCTGGGTGACTCAGTCACTTGAGTGCCCGACTTCAGCTCAGGTCATGGTCTCGTGGTTCGTGGGCTCAAGTCCCACATCAGGCTCACTGCTGTCAGCTCAGAGCCTGCTTCATATTCTTGTCCCCCTCTCCCTCTGTCTCTCCCCTGCTCATGCTCACTCTCTCAAAAATAAATAAAATATTAAAAAAAGAGACACCAGGGGCGCCTGGGTAGCTCAGTAGGTTGGGCGTCCGACTTCAGCTCAGGTCATGATCCCGTGATTCGTGGGTTCGAGCCAAGCATCGGGCTCTGTGCTGACAGCTAGCTCAGAGCCTGGAGCCTGCTTCAGATTCTGTGTCTCCTTCTCTCTCCGACCCTTCCCTGCTCACACTGCCTCTCTCTCTCTCTCAGAAATAAATAAAACATTAAAAAAAAAAAAAAAAAAAAGAGACACCAGAGAGCCTGGTCTCTTTTTCTCTTTCTCTACCATGTGGGGACACAGCAAGAAGGTGGATGCCACAAGCCAGGAAGAGAGTTCTTACCCAAACCCAAACATGCTGACTCCCTGATCTCAGACTTCCAGCCTCTAGAACTGTGAGAAAATCAAATTCTGCCACTCAGTTCATGGTATTTTGTTATGGTAGCCTGGGTTGGCTCAGTAAGATATTGCGTGATGGGGAATCTGAGCAAGTACAAAATAATTACCCGGCAGAGCTGTGGATACAGCGCTCTGGAGCTGAGGGAGTAGGCAGTCTACCCGGCAGAGGAAGAAGGAAACTATGTGGGCAGGCATTGCAGAAGAGCCCTTGGGACTGGCCCATGGACAGATGCAAGAGTTTCCTAAGCACAGATAGAGAGGGAAGACCCACCTGGGTGAGGGCAGGGCGAAGGGGTGAGATTTCCCAACCTATTTAGGAGGCAGGGCAATCAACTGCTCCCTTAACTTTAAAAACCACACCCCAGCTGCCTTGAGAAACACAAAATCATAGACCCGTCCCTAATATTTGATACAGAAAATGAAATACTGTGAGTATAGAATAAAGCAAGGCTACGGGAGAGGAAGCACAGCTTTGTGTTCAATGTGAACATCCACATCTTCAATCCCACCTGCAACTCCAGTGTACAGCACATATGTTTGCACGGGGCAGCAGCGAAGGTGAGGCTTGTAAATGGGGAAATGCAAGGAACATTTGGTGGCAGGGCAGGATAGCGACTGCCGCAGACAGAGCAGTGAGGACCACTGCCATGGCCTTAAGCGCTGACCGTTAGCGCTGGGGGCTAGGGGGGCGGAGAGGAAGAGAGGGGCTTGAGATGGGTGATGGAGGAGAGGATTGTTAAAGCATGGAGTTGAGTGGATGGGGGGCAAGCCGGAGCTCAGGGACTTGGTCCAGGCAGCACCCCTCACTCATCTGACAATATGTACTACTAGTGCGACTGTATGCCAGAGACTGAGCTGAGCACTGCCAGCTGAGCAAAGACCAGCATAAGGAATCCTCCTAACTGCATGGAACTTGCATTTGAGAAGGGGGAAGATGGGGAGCAAGCAAGCGAATGAATACATGAACAAGATCATCCACTTAATGGTCAATGCTGGGAAGGAAATAAGGAGGGGTGAAGAGACAGGGTGGAAGGGGGTCATGGAAATCACTCTAAGATGAGACTGCTGAGCTGGGTCCTGAGCAATGCTTTAGCAGTGAGCTATGGAAAGATCTGAGGCAGAGCATCTAGAGCTCTAAGATAGGAATAAGTGTTTCTTACATATTAACAAAAAATTATTTAAGAATAAGCATTGCTGGTATGCCCATTCTTAAGTTGACACAGAAGCAAGGAGACATCGCCATTCCCCAGGAAGGAGCTTCAAGAAGCATAGTCTCCTTTCTCCTCTTCTTGCTTGTCCAAAGTCGGACATATGGAGGCCCAGTCTTTTCTGGGTCTTTCTCTCTTTGTTCTATAAGAGTGAGGCAGACCACAACGCTCAGTGTGGTAGAGGTGTAAATGTGCTTAGAGCAGGCTCACAGACAAGACTCCTTTATACTGTTCCCCCTGTGCAGATTTAGGGTGGAAAGTGGGGGTGGGGCACATGATGCCCGCCCTCTTTCGGAATGAAGGATGCCCACCTGTAGTTCCAGCAAAGTTGACCAAAAGCCCGTGTTGGGGACAATGGAGCCTACATCGAGCATGAGCTTCCCTGGGATCCTTAAGTCTTCCTTAAACTGGTTTCCAACACTGAGGGGAAGAGGGGTGATTAGTTGGCACCCTCAAACCTCTAGGAGCTGGTCCCAATCTTACAGAATACCAGAGTTTCACACTGAGGGCTGGAAAATGTTGAATTACAGGAGTCACAACCTCAATAGGTCAAATGTAGGCCATACGCTCACAAGAATTGCTGGCCTCCCTGGCCCTGGGACCTAAGAAACCTTTCCCTTCACAAAGGGTGTGATGAGGTGCACTTGGTTCTCAATGGTGTCCCTGAAGTGACCACAATGTCAAGCTCCATGAGGCTGCTTCTTAGAAGGCCCGCAAATGCAAGGCCAAGAGCAACTGAGTAAAAGCAAAGTGATTTGGTCAGAATAGTAGGGGGGAATGTCACATGGGCCACACCTCGGTCATGTACCTCTTTCATGGGAAGAGGGTTGCCTGTCTCACACTTTATTTTGGAATTCCTCCCAAATATGAAAGGATTTTTGCATGCTGGTGGTCCAACTGACAATTACCCTTCACATGCTCTTTCTAGCACGGCTTACCTCTTCTCTGCTTTTCTAGATCCTAGTCAGCTGTGGTAGTCTGAAAATGGCCCCCAAAGATGTCCATGATCTGATTGCTGTAACCTGTGAATATGTCATTCCCTCACAGAAAGGGGACTTTGAAGATGAGATTAAGTTAGGGATCTTGAGATGGGGAGATTTTTCTGGATTTTCCATGCAGGTACAATGTAATCACAGGGTCCCTATAAGAAGGAGACAGGTCGGTCAGAGAGAAGAGAGGAAATGCAACAATGGGAATCAAGTTTGGACAGATGGTCTTTGAAGACACAGGAAGGGTCCACGAGCCAAGGAATGCACAGTCTGGACTCTGAAAGAGCACGTAGACTCAGATTTCCAGAATCTGTAAAGGACAAGGAAACACATTCGCCGCTAGAGCCTCCGGAAGGAACACAGCTTTGCCAACATCTTGATTTTAGTCCATAAGACCCATCTCAGACTTCTGACTTTCGGGACTGTAATAAATGTGTGTCGTTTTAAGTCACAGAATCTGTGGCAATATGTTACAACAGGAAAAGGAAACTAACACACAGCTAAAATCCTCCAACCTTTGGAAAGTCTCTGTAGGCCCAGACCTGAGGTCTTCAAGGACTGTGTTAGTTTATGAATGCCTATTATTTTGCTATTTAGGCATTCGAAAGTCAAAGCCATGCTACTGTGGGATAGGGCTACCATTTACTTCTCGAGCATGTCCCTTGGGTTAGTTGACATGGTATTTCTAGAACACAGAGTAGGGCTTTACCTATCATGGTGAGCGAAAAATAAACTATTTTTCCCCGGACTTCTTTGTATTTCTCAAGAGAATGAACACTGCATGAAGCACACAAAAGGTACTCATATATTTGTTGACCATTTTCCTAATGTTTAAAGCATTTTCAGCGGGACCCTTCCTTTGGCATTTGGTTTCACATTTATAGTTGAGGGCATTTTTAAAAAATTAATTTATTTATTTTGAGAGAGACAGAGATAGCATGAGTGGAGGAGGGGCAGAGAGAGAGGAGAGAATCCCAAGCAGGTCCCATGCCATCAGCACAGAGCCCAATGCAGGGCTCGAACCCATGAAGCCATGAGATCATGACCTAAGACGAAACCAAGAGTTGTGCACTTAACGGACCGAGTCACCCAGGTGCCCTTATAGTTGAAGACGTTTTGTAGGAGTTTGGGACTGGTTGGCTAAAACAGGGGAAGCCATTAAAAATGGCAACACCTTCTCTATAAACATTTCTTTTAAAACATATCAATGTGTAATCATTCACCAGATTTTGATGGAGGGCCAAGGACTTGGTGTGTGTGCTCAGAGGAGTTTCCGCTAGTCACACTTGCCCAAATAACATACAAACCTCATCTGTAATTTCCAGGTTGGGTCTCTATAAAATGAGGTTCCTCAAAAAGTTAAACAGAATCACATATTTCCAGGTATATAAAAGGGTTGAAAGCAGGGACTAAGGTATCTGCACACCAATGTGCATAAGAGCATTGTTCATGATAGTCAAAAGGTGGAAACAACCTAAATGTTTACAGATGGATAAATGGATAAACAAAATGTGTGATATACACATGCAATGAGCGCCACTCGGCTATAAAAGCGGAATGAACATTTGTTGGATGGCCCTTGAAAACATCATGCAAAGTGAGATGAGCCAGTCATAGAAGGAAGAATATCATATGATTCCACTTATATGATAAGTGCCTGGAAGGGACAAATTGATAAAGACAGAAAGTGGAGCAGAGGTTACCAGGGGATGGAGGAGGAGGTCACAGGGGGTTACTGTAGAATGACTACAGAGTTTGTGTTGGAGATGATGGAATGTTTTGGGCACAGATAGTGGTGATGGTTATTATAATATGGTGAATGGATTTAAGCCACTGAACAGCACATTTACAAATGGTTAAAATGATAAATATTATGTTTTATATACTTTATCACAACTTTTTAAATTTTTTTTTTTTTTCTGAGAGAGAGAGAGACCTAGCATGAGCAGGGAGGGTCAGAGAGAGAGGGAGGCTCCAGGCTCTGAGCTAGCTGTCAGCACAGAGCCCGACATGGGGCTCGAACCCACAAACCACAAGATCATGACCTGAGCTGAAGTCGGACGCTTAACCTACTGAGCCACCCAGGCGCCCCATATCACAACTTTTAAAAGTCATAAAAACAGGGGCACCTGGGCGGCTCATTTGGTTATGTGTCCAACTTCAGTTCAGGTCATGATCTCACGGTTCGTGGGTTCAAGCCCCGCATCGGGCTCTGTGCTGACAGTTCAGAACCTGGAGCCTGTTTCAGATTCGGCGTCCCCCTTTCTCTCTGTCCTTCCCCAACTTGTTCTCTCTCTCTCTCAAAAACTAACATTAAAATTTTCTTAAAAGTCATAAAAAAACATTCAAATTTTTTCTCTAAAACTATTCTAGTGTAGTAATATGAAATGCAAGCATTTCCCCCCCCCTTTGTTTTTGCAGAAGGCTCTTTAGTACATCATTGTTTCTAATTATAAAATATTCTAAAGACCTTAAAAGTTTATTAGCAGGTGATTTGTTAGAAAACTAATATGTATCCAAAGTATGGACAGACATTAGAAGTCAGGTTTATGAAGAGAGTTTGCTGACACGAAGGAATGCTTATAATATAATATTACGATAAACAAGGGAGAGTAGGGGCACCTGGGTGGCTCAGCTGGTTCAGCGTCAGGCTCTTGTTTTCAGATCAGGTCATGATCTCATGGTTTTTGAGATCAGGCCCTGCACTGGGCTCTGCTCTGGTGCATAGAGCCTGGTTGGGATTCTGTCTCCCTCTCTCTTTCTGCCCTTGCCCCATCACACACATGCTCTTGCGCTCTCTCTCTCTCTCTCTCTCCAAACAAATAAATAAACATTAAAAAAAAATTTTTTTTTTTAAAGTCAGAGTATACTATTGTGCTTAGTATGATTCCCAGGTACGTTCAAAATAAAAAGCCCCCAGGACACCTGGCTGGCTCAGTCAGTGGAGCACGTGACTTTTGATCTCAGAGTTGTGAGTTCCAGCCCTATATAGGGGGTAGAGATCACTTAAAAAAAAAAATCTTAAAAAAAATTAAAAACCTATATAAGAAAACTACTAGGAGAAAGTACTCCAAAAAAGTAACAGAGGTTGCCCCTACATGGTTGAAAAGATTACTTTCCCCCATTTCTTCATTACTTCTCTGTACTTTCCAGTTTTTTCAGAGAGCATGTTTTACTTTAAAGACCAGAAACCAAAACCCAAAAATGTCCGAAACCCCCAAACTTCAGTGTGGCATAGTCCTTGCTTATTTGGGGGTCTGCCACATCCTCCCTGGTACAAGGCTCTCTTCTTTTCTAACAGCTGCTACTTTAATCTCTTAGTTGTTGAGGTCAATCTAGTGTTTTCGAAAAGAGGCCTAGGCTCCTCCGCAGAAATGCATACATACCCGTTAGTGACTGAATGAGTCAAAAGACAGAGAAAATAAAGGGCTCCAAGGAGGAGACCCACTGGGGGGAGGGGGGAGGAGAAGGAAAGCGTTTCATTCTCCCCCACTGTAACCTCACCATGAAATTAGGTTCTAAAACCACCAGAAGTTTCTGTTTTCAGTATAAAAGCAGACGACAAGTCTGCTTGAAAGTAAATGTAAGGTCAAGGTTATTAAATTCAGTTTTGAGTTCCACTGCTCACTAGCCTACCATCCAAAGTAGGTTTGGTGGACCTACTTTTTGGTGGACATTGATATTGCCTTTAAAAATGAAACGAAATAGTTTTTAAAAGCCTGCCAATGTTTATTGCACCAGACAGACCCTATAAGCAGGGTCTGTACTGTAGGATGTTATTAAAAAGAAATTTGTATATTTTTATTCTATTTACTCTGCCATCTGTGATTCCCCAGCTCCTGCCGTGGCCCTGTGGCCTGGCATATGATACCCTTGCCACGTGTAGCCTCATGACACTGGGCATTTGCAGTGTCCAGAATTTCCGGGGCTGCATTGTGCCTTTTTGTTTTTGTTCTTACTGCTCTGTCTGCCTGGAATGCCTTCTCCAGCCCTTGCCCCTTCCCACACGTCTTTCAGTACTTAACCCTCGTATGGCCATCCCTGTGAAGCTTCCTCCCCTCCACCACCCCCCTCCCCTGGTCCTAGTGGGCTTGAACCACTTGCCCGTTTTCCCCTCCACTAAGTTCCTATCAGAACCCCCCAGACACTATTGCACACTCTTGTTCCCATTTCTGCCCCCTCTTTTTGGGTCCTGAGCTTCCTGAGTGTAAGCCTGTTTGGGATTCATGTTTATAACCCCTGTAAGTAACCCCAGGCACACAGGCTCAGGAAAGAAGGACTCAGGAAAGACTGTTGAGTGAATGAGAAAACCATCCACCAAGCGAATGTGGGTTACTTCTTTGGTGGTGGCAAGAATTGACTTAAAATTACAAGATGTATTTGGTCGGGAGTAAGGGGCAGCCCTCACTCCATTCCCATTTCTCTGTTCCCACGTCAGGCAGCTCCAAAGTCAGGCCATCCTATCTCTCAGACTCAATGAATTGTCTCCTGATGAGTCCCTCTGTGCCTTGACAAGTCACCCCTCATCACCCAGGCTCTGCCCTGTGCCTGCCCCAGGGGGGAGGAGACAGATCACCTGAGCATGCCAGGAGAAAAGTGTAGGACTTTTTTTTTTATCATCTCATTATTTTAAATTCTGATTTGTCCTGTCAGATGATAATAGAATGTTTGTACCATTATTAATAACTCGTATTTAGCACTTATACTGTGTTTCAGGGGCTGTTCTAAGCCCTTTACATATAGTCACTAATTTAATTCTCAGAACAATCCAATAAAAGAGATACTATTTTTATCCCCAATTTTCAGAGGAGGAAACTGAAGCATAAGGCTAATAAATTTGTTTCATGTCATAAAGCTGGTAAGTGGAAGGTCTGGGATTTGAACTCAGGCAGTTTGACTTGATAGCTCTAACTATATTCAAACCCCTGGTTATGCTGCTTGTATACATTAGCAATGTAGTATATAACTACGTATTATACATATTAAATAATATGTATATAAAGGATGTACTTGCCCAAACTTTTTATTGGTGAGAGTATACAACGAAAATAATTACATTCTGTAACTTTTTTCAATCACTGGTTATGCCAGAGGTTGGTGACATTTTTATGTCAAAGGCCAGAGAGTAAGAATTTTAGGCTTTGTAGGCCAAGAGGCAAAATCAAGATTATACAGAGAAGCATATAACAAATTTTCACACGTTTTTATTGAGGTCAAAATATAATAATAATTGAATATTTCAACAGTCTACTAATGAGAAGAATGGAATTTTTTTCTATGGGATAATATTTCACTTACGTGGGGCTCAAGTTGGTATTGCCCATCATCAGGTCTATAAAAACAATTCTTAACTTGTGGCCCTCAGACAGACAGCAGATTCTGCCTGCAGGCCATAGTTTGCTGATATTTGGTGCCACTGTTGCCCAAATTAGTGCAAATTTCTCCGTAACACAGGCCCAATTATCTTTCCAGCTTTGATCATTGCTGCTCCTCTTATGATTTTTTTCCCCATCCAGCTGGATTGCTGGTATTCCTGGGGCATTTTCTGGTTTCTCCTGCAAGTGCTCGTGGTCTAGTAGAACAAGCAGAAATTAAGAAGATCTGGGTGCAAATCTGGATTCTATCACTTTACAACTCTATGCCTTTGAGCAAGCAGGCCTCTTTGTGCCTCAGTTTCTCTCTGTATGTAACCTGGGTTTTAAGCCTCAACATATTGTGGGCAGAGACAGAGTCATCAATTTTCCTGGTATTCATCCCCATCTTCTCATTTAGAGCAGTTTGGTCCTTGTCAAAGCTTCCCTCATGACTGCTAGGGATCCTACTTCTAGAAGCCCATGCCTGCTGGGCACCACTGCTGTCCAGCCAGGCACCGTAAACTCTGCTGGTGCCCTGGGTCCAGACCTCTCCCATGATGTCAGAATGGTTTGGTCAGTCATCTGGGGTGACTTGGGAAGGTGGTTGCCTTGTCCTGTCTACTGTTCACATTAGAGGGGCGCTAGAGCAATCTACTTAGGGCCCAATGTTTAGGAGGTCCCGGTAAGATAATCCTTCCATGTTAGCATCCACGCTACAGAATTAAAAGAGGAGAGTACTGGAGCCCCAGCCAGGAGAAGCCTCAAAGACGCCGCCTGGAGACTAACTCTAGAGCTGCCCTGCTTCTCCAACGACCCTGACTTTCTTCTCAGAGAAATTTCTTAGTGCCTGGCTGGGCTGCTTTTTCTCCTGGGATGTTCACTCTGGAAGTCTTTAGAGCTCCTCTGAAAACAGTCCTCTGTTGAACTTATTCCACCCTTTCACTTGGACTTGACGTAACATCCTTCCAACTAGTACATGTCCCAGGGTCAAGAATAAAAGCAAAGATTTAATTGCAGCTTTCTTGTGCATTAAATAACAGCTTAGAATAAGCATACAGAGCTTGCCGTCTGCCGATACACACTGCTGAGTTCCTCTTTGTTCTTTCGTCTCATGTCCTGGTGACCTGGCTCCTCTCACTGCAGATGACATGGCTGATGGGGGCAGTGTCCCCATATGCAGCCTTCTCAGAAAACGTTCACTGGGGGGGTTTCGCAGATGCAAGTGTGAGCAGAGTATACCGAGTCTGTAGCGCCCATTTCCCCTGAAGGCTCCAGATGTGTCTGCCTGGTGTGAACAGCATCACCTCTGACAGCTGCAGACCTCACCTGTCCGTAGCCTCAGATGCTTTCCCGCACTGCACAGCTGTGCTGTGTTATTTCAAGCCATGGTTCCGTGTGGTCTGGCCTGTATTGGGCAGAAGCAGATGTTCCCAACCTGCCGTGGTCCAGTCCAACAGGGCCACATCTGTGTCACTACCATTCCCTCATAGGAACCAAGTGTGCAAATATACTTTTAATAGCTGCCGGATCCTTCATCAACAAAATATGTTTTATTTAACCATTCTCTTATTCTTAAGCAAATATGTCATTTTCAAATTGTTTGCTTTTGTAAAGATTGCTTCAGTGAATATATTCGTACATGAACCTTTGTGTCATTCAGTATGAAAGGTACACAACAATGATGAAACTGAATGACAAAGCAGGCACTGTTTGAGTCTTGGCCATAATCTCCCAACCAAAAGAAATTTAGAAGGCCCTGCTCTTCTTCTGGTAGCTGAGTTGACTTAAAACTCAGTGTGGCCATGACACCACAATTCTCTGTCAGTTTTCCAAAAGACTGCAAGGCGTAAAAGGGATTCTTTGGGAGGAGACCAGCCCATAAGCGGAGTTCTTGAAAACTTAAGGAGGCTATCTGTGTTCCCGAAATGCTCTTTGCAGGTCATCATTGGATAGGAGTCAGCATAGTCCAAGGACTTCTGATGAGAGGCTCACTTTCTTTTCTAACGTATTTTGTTCTTTCAGGTGTCTTGTTATTTAAATAAGTTTAATTAAATAAAATAAACTGCAGCCCATTTCATGGGGGGGGGGGGTGCGGATGACATCAACCCCAAAATGACTGGAAATTTCATCACAGAGTAACCTTGGGATATTTCTGAGGTTTGTTTCCTGCCCCCATGTTGTACAATCCAAATGCATTCTTAACTTCTCCAACAGAGGTGATAGTTTGTTTGCAATCACAATACCACCACTTTGCACATTATCTCATTTGATTCTCGGAACAATACTCTCAAGTACAAACAGCTATTTTTATTATCTCGGTTTATTAGAGGCAAGAGGCTCAGGCTCAATGATATTTAAATGGTTTCTGGTCGATTTCCCAGTTTCCAGGCAGGCCTCTGGCTAAACACGGCCCCTGTTGTCAAAGTATGCAAACCTAGCAGATCAGCTACTCAAGCACGGGTTCACTCATGGGGGTTCTGGCCTTAGCCTCCCTCCCTGCTCTCTTTGATACCTGGATATAGTCTTCATGAGTCCTTTGGATGTACTGTTGGCTCTGTCATCCAAAAGGAGGAAGATTTCTTTGAGCAAAATGAAAAGGAGAGAGACCAGCTGGTTTAGGATCGAAGAGAGGCAGTGGAGTCGTGAATGTTACAAGAATTAGGAAATGATCACCAGACCCACTCTAGAGAGTGTCTGGCTCAACGGAAGACACGAAGACATGCTGGCTGGGTTTGTTTAAAACAGGCTTCTGGGGGAGGCGGGNTCAGGTTTTCAGTCCCACAGACAATGTCTAGAGGCAGCAAACTAGTGGCTGCAGCTGGCCTACAGTCACAGTTGAACTTGAAATATTGCCAACCTTTAAAATCATTACTTAATATTACTTAGTAATCTGGATTTTGGGAGTGCCTGGGTGGCTCAGTTAAGAGTTTGACTCTTGGTTTCGGCTAAGGTCATGATCTTACGATGTGTGGGATGGACCCCTGCATCAGGCACTGTGCTGACGGCGTGGAGCCTGTTTGGGATTCTCTGTCTCCCTCTCTCTCTGCCCCTCCACTGCTCTCTCAAAATAAAGAAACTTTAAAAGATAATAATAATTTGGATTTTGATATTTCCTAAAAAATTAGAAGACTGGGCTATGGTTGGCCAGCATTCCTGCGTGGCAGCAGCTGACGAGTGTCTGACTGCCACTTTGAATGAGGTGTGTGTACTGCCACCACCACCACCCCCACGTACTCCCCATGCCCAGTGGCTGCTTCATTTTACCTCTCTGGCCTATGTAAATATTAGAGTCTGAAATCTTTGAAGGAAAGAATATGATCCTAATGCACTATACGCACTTAATAGTGAATAAATTCATGATATCTATTGAAAAAGAGGCCCAAATTTCTATTCCTTCTTTATCAGTCCTTAAACGTGCATTCCTAGAATGCTGTGGTTAGTGGCAGGCACCTCAGCTTTGGAATCAGAGAGTGGGTTTGAGCCCTAGCTCCAGCATTCATGAGCTTTGTGATGCTGGGGGAGGCGGGGAGGCATGGTTTACATAGAATGGTTCCCCAAGTGGTATGCAATAATCCAGGGAATAGCAGGGAACCGATCTTTGGGGTACACATGGAGGAACAGAAGGTGGGAGGAGGCTGAGCTTCCTAGCTGAATCTCAGAGAAGCTCAGGATGTGAAAACATCAAATGCCGCAGAGGATGTGAGAAACAGGGCTGAAGACAAGGGAATTAATTCAAAGTCTGAATATGGAAAAATTGGGCCTTCCTATTTCACCCCATCCCTAAAGCAAGGTCTCTATCACCCAGGAAAAGTACTATCAGATTCCACTCTTTTTTTTTTTTTAATGTTTATTTATTTTTGAGAGAGAGAGAGAGAGATAGAGAGAGAGAGAGAGAGAGAGAGAGAGAGCATGAGCGGGGGAGGGGCAGAGAGAGAGGGAGACAGAATCTGAAGCAGGCTCCAGGCTCTGCGCTGTCAGCACAGAGCCCAATGTGGGGCTCGAATTCACCAGCTGGGAGATTACAACCTGAGCTGAAATTGGACGCTTAACCCACTGAGCCACCCAGGAGCCCCCAGATTCCACTCTTAAAAAAAAATTCAGTATCTCTGGAAGGAGGAAGTCAGCACACTGTAATATTAAGGACTGCTGGGCATTTGAAGCCTTACAAGCCCATGCACACAGAACGAATAATATTTTTGGAGTGTCACTCCTTTTTTAAAAAAATTAATTAGTTAATTAATTCTGAGAGAGAGACAGACAGAGAGAGAGAGAGGAAAAGAGAGAATGCCAAGCAGGCTCTGCACTGACAGCGTGTGGCCTGATGAGGGCTCTAATTCAGGACCCCGTGAGATTATGAGGAGCTGAGATCAAGAGTCAGATGCTTAACCAACTGAGCCACCCAGGTGCCCCAATGGAGCGTCATTATTAATTAAGAATAGACAATGAAGAATCTCCAGACACTTCAGGAAAAGGCTTCATAATGAGAGAGAGAAACTAATGGCTGTTAGCTGAAAAAATAGATGTTAGCAGAACGTGTTGTGGTAATCATGTCACGTATATGTAAATCAGACCATCACTGTATGTGATATGTGTATATCACTATATGCCTTAAACTTATATAGTGATGTACATAAATTATTTCTCAATGAAACTGGGGAAAAAATGAAAGTAAACAAGAAAAACACAAGAAGCTTGGAGGAAACAATTATTTGAAGAAGAGAACCCAAATCAAAGCAAATTGAACTAAAAAGCTCCAGTTAATATATTCAGAAAGATTCGTGAAGCTGTTTCATCCACAAAAGAAGAACAGAATGCTATGACAAAGAACAAACAAGATGAGCTGTTACAAATTAAAAATATGCCTGATAAAGTTATGAAAGAATCAATAGAAAATGTGAGAGTTAAATTATGGTACTCTCTGAAAGTAGAACGAAAAGAGAGAGATTTTTAAAAAGTTAAGAGAAAGGACATAGAAAATAAATACAGGATGTTCAATATCCAATTAATAGTAGATTGAGAGAAAGAGAGCAAAGACAACCAAGGAGGAGAACAGTATCAGGGAATTTTCCAGCACTGAACACCACACATCTTTAGATAGAAAGGGCCCACTGAGTGGTAAATACAGAGTTTGAAAAAAAGATCTTCTTAGTCACATAATCTGATTTTAAACATCAAAGTTAAAGAGAACAATTGGAAAACTTCCAGTATAAAAAAACATCATCTATAAAGGAATGAAAATAAAACAGAGTTCTCACGGGCATCCATGGGTACTGGAAGGCAATAGTGTAATGCCTTCAGTATTCTGTAGGAAAATGATCTTCAATCTATGATGTTATACTCAGACAAACTATCATCCTACTGTAGGTGCGGAATAAAGATCTGGGACAAACAGTGCTCAGAAAATTGATGTCTCACACACCATTTCTTAGGAGGATACTTGAAAATATGCTACAGCAAAACAAAAGCATAATCTAAGAAGTAAGAAGATACGGTATCTTGGAAAATCTAGAATTGACCCAGGAAAACCATTACAGGAAATCCTGTCATGTGAGCAATGCAGCAGGAGGTTGGTGGACCTCAGCAGGAAAGGCTTAAAAACTCAACAGAATACCTGACTGGATGAAGAAGCTGTTGAAAAAGAGCAATAATAAAGAAAAATGCAACAAGAGAAAAGAAAGACAAAGAGAAAATCCAAGAGGAAAAAAATGTTGTACTGCAAAATAAAGAACAATCTTCATAAACATTTTGCCTCTTCAGAAAACAATATTTATAGAGTCACAACAATGTAAATGCTGTTTAAATGCTTTTCGTGTTTTATGATCAGTCTGTGGGAGAATTAGTTACCAAGAAGAGATTGCAAATATTCTCATACTTCAAACTGTATATGGCAGAGATTGGGAGGGAGACACGAAAGAGAAGTGTAGGCATGCTACTACATTCATCTTTTTTTCTGAGCAGTCAGGAGATCACTGCCCTTAGCTGATGGAATAAGAAATAAAGATATGTTAATGTAACACAAGAAACCTATAGAAAAACAAAGTTATGTGACTATATAAAGAGGAATGTGGGTGTGGGTGAAAATGGGTTCAATCCTCATTTACCACGTGAGGAGGAAAATACTGAGGCATAAAACAATCAATAGTGATAAAAGTAAATTACTTAAAGGTATAGAGACGACACCAGAAGATATATCAGAAAGAGATAAAATGATTATTTCTGAGGACTGGGAAAAAGATGAGGTGGGACAGAGATATTTTCGCCTTGCTTGTCTCAGCCCCCTGCCATGTTGCTTTTTTACCCACTCCCCACCCATCGCCTCCTTCTCTCCTTTGTCTCTAGCCCTCTGGCCCCATCTTGTCTATTTATTCATTTAAAACCTTTGTTTGTTTATTTGTTGGTTAGCTGTTTGGTTGTTTGATTGGTTGGTTTAAAAAGTCAACTAGTACCAAGGCATAATCTGACTCAAAGTCTCCATGACTATCCGATCCCAAACTAGAGTCTTCCGGCCGTTACATAAAATAGTCCCCATTTTCTCACAGAGTCTGTGGGAGCTTCTGGAGGTGTTCTGAGCTTTGCAGATAGAGTAACGAGGACGTGCAACAGGCTGAGAATGGCATGGGCAGGATGATGACGTTGATAATGATGATTCTGATTCTGTAAATCTGGCACAGAGAAAAAAATGTGTACTCCCTCTTTAGTTTTTTTTTTTTTCTAGTTTTTATTCCTGTGTAACAACTGACCACAAACTTAAGCAGCTTAAAACGACATCCATTTAGTATTTCACAGTTCTGTAGGTCAGAACTTGCCAGATCAAATGGGTTACCTGTTTAAGGTCTCACAAAATTGAAACTGAGGTGCAGGCCAGGTGGGGCTCCTATTTGAGGGCTCTGGCAAAGAATCTCCTTCCTGTTCACTGGTCCTTGCAGTAGAAGGGCTGAGGGCCTTGTTTTCTCATTGGTTTTTGGCAGAAGGTTGCTCTTAGCTCCATGGGGCTGCTCTCAGCACCTTCCCGTAGAGTGTCCTCCATCTCAAAGCCAGCATCGGGATCTCTCTCTTGCATGGACGTCTCTGTACGCTTCAAGTCTCTGCGACTTCTGCTACCAACTAGAGAAAACCCTCAGCTTTTCAAGGGCTCATTTGATTAGGTTGGGCCCACCCAGATCATCCTAATCTTGAAGTCAACTAATTAGTAACTTTAATGACATCTGTAAAATCCTTTTGGTGTCTCAGATGACATAAAATCACAGAAGCAACACCCAAGGAAAAAGATCACAGGGCCATTTTATCGTTCTACCACACTACTCAGAAAATGACTGTTTTTTTTTTTTATATACGATGTGTTTTATGATAAAAATAACATAGAAAAGTACAAAGAGGAAGTTTCAAAATACCCACCCCAAATCTCACCAGAAACGACATTTGGAATGTATCATCTCAACAGGTCCTTGTGCATAGAACCCGAGCAGCCAGATTGATAGACAATAGTGGGGTTTTACTTTGCAAATTACTTTTATTTTTTATTTTTGGAAATATTTTTAAGTAATCTCTACACCCATTGCAGGGCTCGAACCCACAACCCTGAGATCCAGAGTCACCGCTCCACCAACTGAGGCAGCCAGGCACCCCTGCAGATTACTTTTAAGTAAAACGATTAAAATTAATCTAGAGGCGCCTGGGTGACTTAGTTAAGCATCCAACTTTGGCTCAGGTCACGATCTCATGGTTTGTGGGTTCAAGCCCTGCACTGGGCTCTGTGCTGACAGCTCAGAGCCTGGAGCCTGCTTCAGATTCTCCCTCTCTCTCTGCCCACTTCCCCCACTGCTGCTCTGTCTCTCCCTCTCTCTCTCAAAAATGAATGAACATTAAAAAATTTTAAAAATTAATCTTACAGAAAAAGAAGTGGAAGAAAATAGAAATTGTTGAACTTGAACTAAATGTTTCAATAGCACAAAAATTCTTACGATATCCTCTTTAAAGATGAGAAAAACTGAACATAATAATCATCAAGAAGTTGCAATTCTGCTTGCTTAAAAAGCTGCAATCCATGCATTTTCTTAGAATGATTGTTTCCCTGCCATTAAAGATGAGTAAATGTACTTCCTTCCAGGTCCTTCTGCTTCAACTTTTCCCTCATTTTTGTTAGGTATATAATTACTTCTATAGGAAAAGACTTTGCAGTGTTTACATCATTTTGCTCCTCAACCATAAATTCCACAGCTGTTTAGTCTTAATTATGTATTTAAAATGTTCAAAACTAATCTTCAGTATTTTTTTTTTAAAAAATCCTTAATTCTCCTTGGTTGACTGTATTTCAGTATAAAGGACTTTTTTTTCAAGAACGTGGAAACCCTGAGTTCTTTCATGTTCGAGAATGACTGGCAATAGCCTTTATGCTTAATGGACAATTTGGCAGGTTATAAAATTTATGAATCATACCATCATGCTCCTAACATTTGTAGACCTTGCTTTATTGTCATTTAATATTAGGTGTGGCTTCTGCTTATTTTTATCTGCTATATTTTATTATTGATGACTCTGAAGAAATTTTACCTTGACAGTGAGTGCTTTCTATCTGCTGACTCAATTTTCATCCCAATTAAGTTCCTTCTATTGTTCCATTTGTTCTGGGCACTTCTTCAGGCATGCCAATTACTCATAAACTGGATCTCCATTATTTATTTTCCATAACTATCACATTTTATAATTTTTAATATTCTTTGTTGTTTTCCATATTATTCTATTATGTTTTTACTTGTGTTCATTCTATTTTTGGCTTAGTCTATGTTTTAATAGATTTTGAAATGTTTGTTTATTTATTTTGAGAGAGAGAGCAAGCAGGGGAGGGACAGAGAGAGGGAGAGAAAGAACCCCAAGCAGGCTCCACACTGTGATCACAGAGCCTGATGTGGGGCTTGAACTCAGCAAACATGAGATCATGACCTGAGCCAAAGTCAGATACTTAACTGACTAAGCCACCCAGGTGCCCCAAGTTTGGGATGGTCCCAAAATTGCTTTCCTCTCTTTCCTTTCTTGAGCTCTGCCACTTGGTTTCATTGTCTTTTATTGCTATATAATTCTTTATTTGTACCCCTGAACCTCCTCTTTGAGATTTTTCCTCTAATTTTATAATTTTTGTAATTTTATTTTGTAAATTTTCTTTGTTGAAGAATAACATGGAAGGGGGGGAAGAAGAATACTGAGGCACTTGGCAGCTTTCTTTGGTGTGTTTCCAAATCTGTTAATTTCCTCTCCATGAGGGAATGTCTCTTAGATTCTCAGGTTTGGGCACTGAGGGTGGTTACTGAGGCCCCAGCAAGACCCTCTTGGTCTAAAACTCTCTGGATTATAATCCAGCAATCACCTCTCCATCCCTTACCCTCTCATCTCCAGGAGACTCCCTTGGCATAGAGGTCAGGTCACAGAAATAGAAAGAAATGAGCATCCACCTGATTTCTCCTTGGCTTTGACCCTCCCTCCTATCATCCTGGTTCTTTGCAACAACATTACCTATTTCTCCTGTGAGGTCCTTGGATCTTGTTATTCAAGTCTAAATTTCAGTTATTTGATCCTAAATATATATCAACCGATGAATGGATAAAGAAGATGTGGTTTATACATACAATGGAATACTACTTGGCAATGAGAAAGAATGAAATCCTGCCATCTGCAGCAATGTGGATGGAACTGGAAGGTATAATGTTAAGTGAAATAAGTCAGGCAGAGAAAGAGATACCATATGGTTTCATTCATATGTGGATCTTGAGAAACTTAACAGAAGACCATGGTAGGAAGGGAAGGGGGGAAATAGTTACAGAGAGGGAGGGAAGCAAACCATAAGAGACTCTTAAATATTGAGAACAAACAGAGGATTGATGGGGGTGGGGGAGGGGTCAAAGTGGGTGATGGGGACTGAGGAGGGCACTTGTTGGGATGAGCACTGGGTGTTATATGTAGGCCAATCTGACAATAAATTATATTTTAAAAAAGTACATTTCAATTATGTGGATATCACTTCTACAATTTTTGTTTCATCTGCATATCACCTCTATTATAATCAATGTTCTTCCTTGAATCAATTCCCAATTTTTACTTATTTAAAAAGGAGGCATATCACTATCAAAAATGAAAAGCCAGGATCATTTGTGATAAATAGGAAGTAACTATTAAAGCAAATGCACTGAAACAAAATGATGATAGTATGTTCTACCTAGACACAGTTGTCTGCTGGAAGTGGAGTCTGAGGGCTATGCATTCCTGGTTAGAAAGAAATTATTACAAATTAGAAATAAGTTAAAGACCATTGGCCCCAAACCAAGACTTTCTTCCTGATGTAATCACAAGTGAAAGAATTCTAAATGAATCACTTTTTGTTCTGTTATTTGATATAATCAAATGATTGTCCATGTACCACCTAAACTTATTTCCTGTTCCCCAAGTAATATAAGGCCTCCTTGCCTTTGAGAAACCCCGCTCTCATTCAAGGATCAGTGATTTGCTCCCTGGGGACTTTGACACTAACATCTAAGAAAAGGTGTTTCCTGCTTAAGGCTGGAGGCAGTGTATATTGGCTCTCAGCATTTTACCAATTTCAGTGCAGTTTTTACAGTATTTGGCAGGCAAACTTCATGGTTTGTGGTTTGAGGTTTTGAGAGTTTCCTTGTTTCATTAAAAAACGGGGCTTTTTCTGTGTTTTTGCTTTGTTTTTCATTGCTTCCAGCAGATTTGGGGGTGTGGGGAGGCTGGGGAGGTCGGAGGTAGAAATACCTTCACTCTCTTTCACTGGATCTGTATGCGATGTGCATGCCTCTCTCCCACTGTGCACTAGCTGGCACAGCTCCACACTGCCAGAGCTCAGGCCAACTCAGCCCAGCACTCCACGTCTGCCACACTCAAGGATTTCTAAGCCTGTAGGTACTTATCTGGGATACCAGAAGGTAGAGTGCGAAATTGCCTTAATGCCGCCGCCCCCTCACAGAACTTCCTTCCCGTTTGTGGACTCAAGGTGTGTGTGCCTTCCCAGCATCCTTTCTGAGAACAGTGGCCATATGTCAACTTTAGCAGCGGATGGGTGTCTTCCAAGAGTATGAGCCTTACACCCCCTAACTGTTGGTCTCTGTATCCTGCAGCCAATCTCTTAAATTTGCTACATTTACATCACACAGAGGAGGTTCTGATCAGGTCAAAGACAGAATCAAGATATTGATGATGTCACTTTTGGCCTTTTCAAAGAAGTTCTTTCTTCTCTGAGCATTTACCTGAGTGTTTTGATAGAGTCCGTTAGAGCGGGGCAAGATGTGGTTAAGCCTCTGGTGTTCCCCAAGTCTTATAAATTCAAAGGTGAGGAGCTTCCTGCAGGAGAAATGAGATCATTAAACCCTAAGGGCTCACACCAAGTGAGGTCCCCCTTCATTTTGCTTCCACCCTTCCGCTCATGCTAAGGATAAGTGAGGCCACAGCATGGAGCCATAGACACAGGCCCACAAGATAAAGGGGTGATGTGCACGCCTTTGGATGTCCCCCATTCTGGCACCTGAAGCCAGCAAGGCTTGTGAAAGGCAGTTTCTAAAGGGAACACATTTTCTTTTCTTTTCTATTTTTTTTTTTAATATTTTTATTTATTTCTAGGAGAGAGAGAGAGAGAGAGAGAGACAGCGTGAGCAGGGGAGGGTCAGAGAGAGAGGGAGTCACAGACTCTGAAACAGGCTCCAGGCTCTGAGCTGGCAGTCAGCACAGAGCCCGATGCGGGGCTCGAACCCACGAACCGCGAGATCATGACCTAAGCGAAAGTCAGACGCTTAACCGACTAAGCCACCCAGGCGCCCCAACAAACACATTTTCAAGCTTTTTCTCTATTACTCTTCTGGGCCTTAGCAGAACCCTGCCATTCTCCTGGACACCTTCCCTTTCCCAGGCAGACTTGCCCCGGCTACTTGCTTATCTATCAGGGCCAGAAGGGACGGGGGTATTTTCTTTAATTCCAGCAGCTACATCCAGACCATTAACCATTGTCTCATGCACTTCAACAACTTTTCCTCCGTGGATTCCAAGCCATCTTCTCATATCACTGTCTCGTTAGTTACGCCCCTCCCACCCATTTTATTTGGTGTTTTCGGCCACTGATTTATAATTTTTCTTCCCACCATACCTAGCATCATCATTACCTATGAGAAGTTGCTGTTGTTTCAAAACTCCAGGGTGCTCTTATTTCTCTTCTTCTGCTCTAATGGTTGCACATTACAGTTGTACATTCCAAAACTGGTTCTATCCCTTGAGGACCATTAAAAAAAACATCCCATGGGGCACCTGGGTGGCTCAGTTGGTTAAGTGTCCGACTTCAGCTCACGCCATGATCTTGCGATTCGTGGGTTCGAGCCCCACATCAGGTTCTGTGCTGGCAGCTCAGAGCCTGGAGCCTGTTTCAGATTCTGTATCTCCCTCTCTCTCTGACCTTCCCCTGCTCACATGGTCTCTCTCTCTCTCAGAAAGAAATAAAAACCATTAAAAAAACTAAAAAAACCCCCAAACATCCCAAAGTTCAAGCCCCATTCTAGGTGCGAGGGATACTGAGACGAGATGACCAAGAACCCCCGAAGCCTACAAGTGAATCCATGCCTGCTTCCAGTCCCTCCCCACTCTCTCCAGCCACAGGGATGGACTAGGTTCCACAATGAAGGACCTTGCCCACCTAAAGGTAAATGTCTCAGTGAGCTCAGGTTCCTAGCCCCATCACTTTTTTGGAGATTCTATTCATTGGTTCTCCAACCTCTGCCCCATCCACCTATCTCATAACCACTCAGACATGTCCCAGGATGTCTCATCTTAAAAGACAGGCAAATAGGAAATTACCATTAGACTATCACAGTCATAACTGCAATAGGCAAGACCCACCAATGGATGCTAAAATTAGTGGGAGAAAGTTTAAGGAGAAGCCAGGTATTTGCGTAGTCTACAAGCACCTCACACACTCTCCCTATACTTATTAATTACAATAGGAAAAGTAACACCATTAGAGTAGAGAGATCTGGCAAGTGCTGCCTTAACCAAGTGTTCAAGGTTAACACCACAAGTAATATGAATATGAACTTCCTGTACCTCTGATATAGAGAATTGACAAAGAGCACATCACGTCTGTGTTACTCTTGCCAAAAAATGCATAACTTCAATTTAATCATAATAAAACATCAGACAAACCCAAATTCAAGGGCATTCTTCAAAATACTTCCAGTGCTGGGGCACCTGGGTGGCTTAGTCAGTTAAGCGTCCGACTTTCGCTCAGGTCATGATCTTGCGGTTCGTGGGTTTGAGCCCCGCGTCGGGCTCTGTGCTGACTGCCAGCTCAGAGCCTGGAGCCTGTTTCAGTCTGTGACTCCCTCTCTCTCTGACCCTCCCCTGTTCATGCTGTCTCTCTCTCTCTCTCTCTCCTAGAAATAAGTAAAAACGTTAAAAAAAAAATTTTAAAAACAAAATACTTCCAGTGCTTTTCAAAGAGTTAAGGGGTCATTAAAGGTAAGGGAAGACTAAGGAACTGCTGCAGACTGGAGGAAACTAAGGAACCACGACAACTACATATAACGTAGGATCCTGAATTGGTTACTGGCACAGAGAAAGTGTTACGGAATCTGGTCTGGATCACCCGGCGGAAGAACCAAGCAGCACTCAGAGATCTTGGAAGCGGGAGGTTTGTTTTACACCGGTGGGCTCAGACGAGATGATTCTCCAGAGATCTGACCCTGGAGCATTAGCAGAGGGAACAATTTATAGCCTGTTACTTCCACATTCCTCATTTATCAGGGACAGGTGTTTGCTTACTAGTCCTGTCGGCCATCTTACAACAGATTTTCCCTATCAAAAGGGCATGGTTGTGTTTCAATAAAACTTTATTTATGGACATTGAAATTTATATTTCACATAATTTTCATGTGTCATGGAATACTCTTCTTTTAATTCTTTTTCAACCATTAAAAATTAAATCATTTTTATGGAAAAAGTGGTGAAATCAGTTAGGTCTGTAACTTAGTAATATTGCAGCAATGTTAATTTCTCAGTGTTAATGATTAAACTATGGTATGTAACATATTAACATTAGAGGAAGCTGAGTGAAGGGTATGTGGAAACTCTGTACTGCTTTTGCAGCTTTTCTGCAATTTTAAAAGTTTATTGAAAATAAAAAGTAACGAACAAAACAAAAAAACCTCCCTGGGTCCCTCCAGCAAGGGCCTTCCCTTCTCTATTTTCTTTCATGGGCAAACTCCTTGAAAAATATGTCCTCACACGCTGTTTTTACCCCTTCACCTCCCATTTGCTCTACCAAAACTACTCTGGATATTGTCACCAATGGCACCTAAGTTGACAAATTCATGGGATCTTTCCAGACCTCATCTTATATGACCCCTCAGGGCATGTGACTCATCTGACCTCTCCCTTCTTCTTGAAACACTGGCTTCCAAGACACAAAGCTGTGGGTTTTCCTTCTACACTTTCAGCTCTACCTTCTCATTTCAAAATCTCAATGTTGAAATTCCTTAGACTTTAGTCCTGGGCTCTGTTCTTCCTTCTGCACATATTTGCCCCAGGCGATCTTATTCATACCTCTGGCCTCAAATACCATCTATCCACCAGTGATTCCCAAATTTATATCTCTATCCTAGGCCTCTCTGCAGAGCTCCAGACTCATATATCCACATAGCTACTTCATATTGGACTTGGATATCTCAAAATAAAACTTCTGATCTTCACTCTGATATGTGCTCTTCCTTTAAATAACCCCTCTTGTTAAATGATACCACCATCTCCTCCCATCCATCTAGTTGCTCATGTTAAAAACTTTGATGTCATTTCAAGCACCCCATTTCCCTCACCCAGCAAGTCCAATCCTTTATGAAATCCAAAATACGTATCCAGAAACATTCCATGTCTTCCTATGTCTCCTGCACGCACTGTCATCTTCTGCCCAAACTAGAGTGATAATCTCCTCCTGTATCCCCTTTTGCTTCCTCCAGCCCAGGCTACAAACCCTAATCACAGTGACCTTTTGAAAATAATATTCCGTTATATCATTCTCCTGTTTATATTCCTTCCATGGCTTTGAACTTCACACGGGAAAAACTCCAAAAATATTAATAAGGCCTACCACATGCTTCATGACTGGGTCTCTGCCTCCCTCTCTGGCCTAATCTCTTACTCACTGTGTTCTAGCCCCCTGGCTTTCCCTCAATCCCTAACGTATATAGACTCTTTGCCTGCCTCAGGACTTGGTATCTACATCTTCCTAAAATTCCCCGCCCCGAAATTCACTTGTGAAATAGTCAGGGCAGGCTAGATTTTGCTTTGGTAGCAAATACTCCCAACATCTTGGTAGCTTATGCCTAAGAAGATGTATTTATTGCTTACATCACAGTGTGATGTAGGTCAGGGAGGCTCTTCTTCAAGAGGAGACTCAAGGGTTCAAGGTTCTTATAAATTGTGGTGCCCCATATTTGAAAGTCAGCCTTTGTAGCTGCTGTGGAAAAAGAAGAAAGTGTGAGGATTATGTAGGGGGTCTCTGGCCAGGCCTGGAAATGGCACATATCGTGTTTGCCCACACCTCACTGGCCAGATCACAGTCACATGACCCTAGCCTAACTGCAAGGGGAAAAAAAAGTAGTCTTCCTGTGTGTCCAGGAAGAGGAAATGAGATTGGTGAGCACCAGGCCAGTTTCTGCCACATCCTGGTTAAAACCTACTCATCTTTAAAGAATCAGCTAAAATAATACTTCTTTATTAAGGCCTTCAATTTCCTCCAACCTAAAGTAGGTTGATATATTTTATTATAACAGCCTATAATTTTCCTTTACAGCATGATCACAATGGAAAGTTTGCATTTTGTTATGTGATTATTTAATATTTACTTCCATTTCTAGACTGTAGGCTCTATGAGAGCAAGAAGGATTACATCTGTTTGGCTTCCACTGTTTCTAGCATCTAGCACATTACTTGTTACATAATTGGTGTAAATGTTGTTGAGTGAACAAATGAACAATTACACACAGTCATTCCCTGGCTCCAGCTAGCACAGTACTTGCGGAGGAGAAAGTCAGGTAAGTAGGCAGTCATGGTTTAGTGGGATAAATGTTCCAGGCCGGTAAGCCCAGGTGGCTGAGGCAACCTGAAGGGGCCGTCAAGCCTTCTCTGCTTTCTCTTTTCTGACAGTCTAATCCAGGAGTCTGCAAACTATGGCCTGCAGGCCAAATCTAGTTTACTGACTGCTTTTTATAGCCCAAGAGCTAAGAATGGTTTTTACACTTTTAAATGGTTGAAAAGAATTAAAAGAAGAAGAATACATTGTGTCACATGAAAATTATGTGAAATTTAATTGCAATATCCATAAATACAGCTTTATTGGAACATGACCATAGTGCTTAGTTTACTTATTGTCTACGGCTGCTTTCGCACTACAATAGCAAAGTTGAGTAGCTGTGAAAGAGACCACTTGGCCCTTTACAGAAAATGTTTGCTAACCTCGGATCTAATCCATGCTGAGTTTAAAAGGTCACTTCTTTGTGAGTTACATCCAAGTGGCCATCGTTAATCCTCCCTCTCCCATTCTCAGGTCTACTGGCAGAAATTAGGCCCCCATAAATTCTGTGAAAATTAAAAAAGGGGAACCTCACTAAACTGGAGTCAGGAGGCAAAAAGGGGGAGTGTATCACTCCACAGCAATTACAGGAAGAGATTGGCAATTACAGATTCCAATAGAAGAATAGTCAAGAGGAAAGAATGATCAATTACAGGGTCCAACAGGGAAAGATGTACATTGCATCTCCTACAAGAAATCAACTATCCCTACAACTCAGCCAATGAGAAACCATCGTCACCTTGAACTCTTGCTTTTCTCCAGTGGACTTCCCTTCAAAAACAACCCCTGCCAACCTCTTCCTCTTCCACTAAAAAATTCCTCTCCTTTGTTTAGTGGACTTGTCTATGATTTTTTCGTAGCTTGCACCTCCCAAGTTGCAATTCTTTGATATTCTTAAATAAACCCATTTTGCTGGTAAAATAAATGGCTATTTTTTTCTAGGTTAACAGTTCTATATTTGCAACAGTATTCTTGTCCTGTTATTTTTCTCCTTCTTCAGTCCATCCTTCTCACTATAACTGAAGCTAACTTCCAAGAGAACAGCTTTGGTATTATAGCTACTCTTTGAGACTCGCCAGCCTGGACTAGAGCACAGTACAAAATCTGCACTGCTTAGCATGGTAGTCAAGGCTCTCCATTGTCTTTCAGCACCTTGACTTTTTAGCTGTTTCTCTTAGGTCATATTTCCACCCAGCCGTATCAATCACTTAACCCATCCTTGCCTTCTCTACCGCCAGGCTGAAGCTCACAGCTCATTTCTGCATGAAATGTCTGCTGCTGGTATATCTATCTAACCCATCCTTTAAGTTGGTTATCTCAAATTTCTCCTTGCCTTAAGAGCTTTCCCCGCTCCCCTGCTGAGAATAATTATTACCATCTGTGCAATTCTCTTAACAGTTTGTACCACTGTTTTGTTTCAAACTCTGCTTTATATTTCCTGTGTATATACAGATTGTTTCTCACATTCTATTGAACGCTGCTTAGGGGAAGGGACTGTATTCTGTTTTATTAATCTCTGTATCCTTTTGATGACAAAATGTAAATGTCTACCCTTTGCAAAAGTCCTCACCAAAAGCTGGGCTTGTGAGTTTTGGCAATATCTAAGAACTACCTGCTTTTACGCACAAATTCCACTTAACTTGTATAAAGCATATTAGGGCAAGTAACATCTGTTTTAAGACACGCTGTCTTCTAGCTGGGCACACATCCGTGGACCGCGGCTGGGACCCTCAGGTGTGTCCGCAAACACGTGTGTGAGAAGCTCTTCCCTCTAGGCCCCTCCTCTGTCCATTGTGATTGGCGGACCAAACGTTCCAATCAGCCCTCCCCGCCTCTTTCAGCAATAGCCAATCACAGGCTCCGAGCGCCTCCTGACTACTAGACACTGTTTACTAACAGATCGAAGCTGGGGAATAAGGGGTGTGACCGTTCTGGGGAGGTCAGGGAAGGGAAGGTCCTGACTGCGCGTGCGCACCAGCGGAAATGGGCGGGGCAGAATATCAGGTCTCACCAATCAGAGCGGTCGCGTTTCTCCCTCTCCTGCCTCCCAGCCAAGCAACAACAATTCGAGGAGCGGGGCGGGGCGGCCCCTGAGGCATCAGAGAGGATTGCCCAATGAGAGCCGCCGTTCACAGATGCGCGCGCCCTGTGCCCAATAAGCGATGGCGGCTAGAATGGCTCCTCTACCTTGCTGACTGTGGGCGGAGCGGCCAGGAGGAGGAGGCGGCAGAGCAGGGGGCGGTTTGGTTGCGCGGTACTAGCGGTGCCCGCCGAAGGGGGAGGAGGCGGAGGAGCCAGCCGTGCGGCCAGAGC
>NW_027532747.1:10655919-10768932 GCF_008692635.1 Crocuta crocuta
CCGCCGCATCCCGGCTCCTGGGGCTGCAGCGCGAGCGGCGAGGGGCCGGGCGTCCGTTGTCTCCCGGGTTCCCGCGTAGGACCCCGCAGGATCAGAAAAGGGAGAAGATGGAGGAGGGCGGCAGCGGCGGCGGCGCCGCGGGGGCCAGCGAGGACGGCGGCGCCGGGGGAGAGCAGCTNCCCGCACAGGTGACAGCTCTGTCACTGCATCCTGACCCGGGCGAAAGCTGCGCCTTCCTCAGTGTAGGGCGAAGGACGTTTTGTTTGGGAGCCTGACTTGCTTCTCCTCCCCTCCTGTCCTTCCCTAGAGGTGGTGCCGGTGGGGGTTTGTGGAACCATCCCCTCGGGTGCCGGGGTCCTGTAGAGATAAAAGGGTGGCTGTTCCCCGGGGAATTTCGTGAGTGCAGAGTCTTGTGAGGTAGATAGGGATCGCGGGCTCCAGGATCTGTCTGAGAGCTTCTATTTGCAATTATCATGAAATACTACACTTGGCCTTGAATTCTTTCAAAGGTCTCTTGAGAAGAAGGTTCTGTAGATTTAAAGCTCTAAGTGAAAGCGACTAACCAGCCCGGTGAAGCGCTCACGTTCTAATGTTGTGACGTTTGAGATCACTTGAGTTGTCCCAAGCTTCACACTTGTGAGATTACTTTATTCGGTGTGTGGGTCCGAGTTGTTCATTTTGGAAAACGGTTATCTTGGCCGTTTTCAGTACGGTTTGGGCTTAGATTTGTGGAGCCCAGTCTCGTATTGGAGAGACTTTTTCATTCCTGGACAATACCTTTTAATACATTTAACGAGTTCGTGATTACTATCAAATGTTCTCCTGCGCATCTCTTAGGGTTTATGATTCAGCTTCTCTGGCATATAAAGATGTAGATACAGAGCTTATACAGCAGATATCAGGGGCACACCTAGTACACCTTGTTACCGTTTTGAACAGATTGTGGAGTTAGGTCTGTCACCTGTTCTTTTCGTTTTTGTTATTTCTAAGGAGATTGCTGGTTAGCATTCCACTGAGTGCCAGTGTGGTGACTTAATTTAAGAGGGGTGTCAAATGCATGTTTACTTACTTCAACATCTTTAAACTTTTTTTTTTTTTTTTGGTCGTTGTGAATTTCTTCTGTATCCTGAGCTAGTTATCCTATAATCTTTTTGAATTCCTAACATAACCTGTGTGGGTTTGGTTGGTTTGATTTTTTTTCTCTCTCAATTTAATAGACAGCTTATGTTTTGAAAGAGCCATGAAGTGAGTTTTTTCAGTAAACATTTATTCAGTATTAGAATCTGATTTGTGCCAGGCAGGCTCGGTGTCAGGTGCTCTCTGGTGTGCAGATTTTGAATTTCTTTCTTTTCTTTTCTTTCTTTCTTTTTTTTTTAAAATCTTATGTAACAATTCACTGATTTATATGTGTAGAATTGTGCTGTATCACAAAAGCTACATACACTCCTCAGCTATTGGCCATGCGACGAGCAGCTTTTTGCTAAGTGACCAAAGAGCACCATATTTGTTATTAGCAGTAGAACACTGGTCAGTTTCTGGGTTTTGCAAACAATACTAGTTTTGGAGAAAACAGTGAGTACTGCTTGACTTCTCCTTCTCTGCTAACCCTGTGAATCATCACCTTCAAGTTTGCATTTTAGAAATTTTGGTGATAGATCGTGAGATTATACTGAGTTCATTAGTACTGCTAACTGTCAAAGGAAATGAAGAGTCATTTTGATTTATTGCTGAACACTGGGACAACTGACCGGATACAGTGGTCAGAAATACTGTTAAAACATAACTTGAAGGGTTTGTTCATCTTTAGCCAACTGCACATGATGCTATAATAGGCATCAAAGTAATTTGATCTGAGGTGGTCCTTTGCTTCTCACAATGTGGACAAGCATTGTAGCCGTGTCACGTCAGCAGCTGGTGAGTGCCCATTTGTGTCCAACACCATGTTGTACGCTGTAGAATGAATGAAAAGGCAGTGAGTGTCACATGGAAAGTGTTCCAGTTGTGTAGACTGAGTAGCATGGTATACCTGGACATGGAATTGGAAGACAATTCTACATCCTAGCTCTGCCACTTACTCATGGTGTAGACTTGGGCAAGGCACTTCAACTCTTTCAGACTCACTTCTCTCATCAATGAAATGGGAGAATTGAATGAGACCCTGCTGGAAAAGTGCTAAGCAGTTTGCTTGGCACATGTGAGGTCCTCAGGAGGTGTTGATTGGATGTAAACCTGAAAATCAGTTAATGATGGTATCTTTTCTGAAAGTGTGCAGATTGATCCCATGTAACTAAGAAAAGAAATCACTTATTTGGTGCTTAGCCTACATCACATTGCTGGCTCTCATCTTTTTCTGTGTATATCTTGCCTTCTGAAGTGGAGTGTAAACTCTGCATGATCCTTGCTACTGCTTAGCAGCCTGTGTATATCACTTCAGTAACATTTAACATACAGTAGTGTAATAATGGATTTACTTGTCCGTGCTAGACTGTAGGGTTCTTGGAGGCAGACACCATGACCCTTGTCTACTTTCAGCCCTCGGCATATAGTATGGACTCAAATATTTGTTGAATGAAGTCATTGAATAGATGAAACTCCAGGACCAAGCAACAACCAACAGTTTATTGTATTTCCTAGTACCTTGTAGATGTTAACTGGCTGATAAATTGATGACATTAATTGTAAACGCGAAGAATGAGGAGTCAAGGATTGATTAAATCAGTTACACATACATTTCCTGACACTTTCTGTTTTCTAGGCGAAATGGCACTGATGATACCAAAAATGACTAAGCAGATGTCTTTCCTTCTGATAGTAGGGGAGGAGGCCATGGGAACCAGTAATTAGGATATATTGTCATAATTATAACAACAGAGGGATATACAGAGTATAAAAGTAGCAAAGAAGAGGTTAGGACTTTTAGGTTTCAAATAATCAAATCTCTCTGTTAAACAGCAACAAGAACAAAAAAAGAGGGAGGTATTATCGGAAAGATATTGGATTATTTTATTAACTCATTTATTCAATAAATATTTCATTACCTCTTAATCCTGAGTGCTGTTTTAGATAGTGGAGTTACAATACAGATATGGCCTTGTCATTGGAAGGGCAGAGTTGCATCAAAAATCCATTGACACGGAGACATATATTGTTTGTACTCCCTCCATCTTAAATATTTGCTTGTGTCTTAAAAAAATTTCTTTTAATGTTTATATATATTTGAGAGAGAAGAGAGGGAGAGAGAGACAGAGCATGAGTGGGGGAGGAGGCAGAGAGAGAGAGGGAGATACAGAATCCGAAGCAGGCTCTAGGCTCTGAGCTGACTGCACAGAGCCCCATGTGGGGGCTCAAACTTACAAACTGTGAGACCACGACCAGAGCTGAAGTTGGACACTTAACCGACTGAATCACCCAGGCACCCCAAATCTTTGCTTATTTTTATGTGAAGGCTTCATGCTTATCCATTGCTGTCTACCTTCTCCCACATGGGAAAAATCATACTTGCTGACAGACCCCAAGGGTTACATCTTACAGCTGTAGGTTTTGGAGAAATACTGCCTTTTTCACAACTTTGAGTATAAACATTTCAGGGAAGGATCTTATTGACCTGGCTTTGGTCAGATGCTCACTTTCAGATCATTCAGTGAAGGCCAGAGAATGGAATCATGATTTACTAACGTGACAGCTACTGTAGAGAACATGTGGATGGGAGTGAAACCAAACTCTTAGAAGAGGAAGGGTTGCTGGGAAGACATTTCCTTAGATGTCCTTCATTAAGAGAGAGAGCCTAACACTAAGGAGACAGTCAGGGAAGGAGTGTTACCTACCTATTGCTGTGTAACAAATTACCCCAAAACTTAGTGGCTTAAAACAACATGCTTTCAGTGAGTCAGAGATCCAGGAGTTGCTTAGCTTGATGGTTCTGACACAGGGTCTCATGAGTTTGTAGTCAAGATGTTGGCTAGGACTGTAGTCACCTGAAGACTTGTCTGGGGCTGGGGAGTCCCCTTCTAAGACCTCTCTCTCCCTCATGTTGTTGGCAGGAAGCCTCACTTCCTTGCCACGGGGACCTCTCCACACTGCTGTTTGAATGTCCTCATGATATGACAGCAGGCTCCTGTAGAACAGGCAGTCGGAGAAAAAGAGCAAGGTGGAGGCAGCAGTATTTATTAAATAGAGTTTTTGAAATACAGTTTACATATCATAAAATACACTTGTTTTAGTTGTGCAATTTAGTGAATTTTAGTATCTTTATAGAGTTCTGCAACCATCATCACAATCTAATTTTAGAACATTTCCATCACCCTGAAAAGAAACGTCTTGCCCTTTGCTATCAGCCACTCCACATTATCACCACCCCTCCCCAGCCTGAGGCAACTGCTAATTCTACTTTCTGCCTCTGTACCTTTGCCTAGGGACATTTCAAGTAATAGAATTTTACAATAAGTAGCCTTTAATTACTGGCTTCTTTCACAGAACTTAGTGCTTCATCCATGTTACAACATGTATATGCCCTTCGTTTTTTTAATTGACAGATACCTTCCCATTATATGGATAAGCCATATTTATCTGTTCATTAGTTGACCGACATTTGGATTGTTTTCACCTTTTGGCTATTGTGCATAATGGTGCTATGTACATTTGCATACAACCTTTTTTTGTGTGGATCCATGTTTTTGTTTCTTTTGGGTACATTCCAAGAGCAAAGTTACTGGATCACATGGTAGGTCTGTGTTTAACTTTGTAAGTTTTCCAAAGTGGCTTTACCACTTTATGGTCCCAGTAGCAATGTACAGGGCTCCGGTTTCTCCACATCCTTGTTAACACTTGTGATTATGGTTTTGCTTGTAGCCATTCTAGTGAGAAGAGGTGGTATCTCATTGTGGTTTTGATTCGTGTTCCCTTAATGATTAATAATGTTAAGCGTCTTTTCATGTGATTATGGGCCAGTTGCATATGTTTAGAGAAATGTCTCTTCAGATCCTTCGCCCAGTTTTTAACTGGTTGTCTTTTTATTATTGAAATGTGAATCTTTATGTATTCTCAATACAAGTCTCTTACCAGATATGTTCTCCCATAAAGTGGGTGTCTTTTTGTTTTTATTTTTTTTATTTTTTTCTTCTTTTTTTTAAATTAATTTATTTTTTCTTAAATAGTTTATTGTCAAGTTGGTTTCCATATAACACCCAGTGCTCATCCCAACAAGTGCCCTCCCCCATGCCCATCACCCCCCTTCCCCTCTTCCCCACCCCCATCAGCCCTTAGTTTGTTCTCAGCATTCAAGAGTCTCTCATGATTTGCCTCCCTCCCTCTCCCCAACTATTTTTCCCCTTCTTCTTCCCCATGGTCCTCTGTTAAGTTCCTTCTAATCTACCTATATGTGCAAACATATGGTATCTGCCCTTCTCTGCCTGACTTTTTGTTTTTATTTTTGATGGCATCCTTAATAGGCACAAAAGCCTTTAATTTTGATGAAGTCCGATTTATCTCTTTTCTTTTGTCTCTTGGCTTTTGGGTGTTGTATCTAAGAAACCATTGACTAACCCAACATTCAAGAAGATTTATACCTGTTTTCTTCTAAGAGTTTTATGGTCTTAGCTGTTATATTTGGGTTTTTGACCCATTTGTTGAAAGACTATTCTTTCCCATTTTACTGTCTTTCCATCCTTGTGGAAAATCAATTGGCCATAGATGTATGGATTTATTTCTAGATTCTCTTTCCTTATGCCAGTACCACATTGTGCTGACTACTGTAACTTTTGAATGAGTTTTGCTCTTGGGAAGTATGAGTCCCCCAGTCTTGTTTTTCTGTTTTCCGAATGTTTTTTGTCTATTCTGCGTCCCTTGAATAACAGTAAGAATTTTAGGATTATCTTGTCAATTTTTGCAAAGAAGTCCACTGGCATTCTGTTAGGGATCATCACACTGAGCCTGAAGGTCAGTTTCAGGAGTATTGCCATCTTAGCATAGTAAGTCTTCTGATCCATGAACATGGAAAGTTTTTCCATTCATTTAGATCTTCTTTCATTTCTTTTAACAACATTTTGTAGTTTTCAGAGTAAAAGTTTGTATTTTTTTGTTCATTTTGTTCCTAAATATTTTATTCTTTTTGATGTTATTGTAAAAGGAATTATTTTCTTGATGATTTTAGTTTCTGTTCATTGTAAGTATATAGAGATCTAATTTATTTCTGCATGTTGATCTGGTATCCTGCAAACTTGCTGAACTAGTTGATTAGTTCTCATAGTTTTTTAGTGGATGTCTTAGGATTTTCTACGTAGAAGATCGTGTTATCTGCAAGTAGAGATGGTTTTACTTCTTCCTTTTCAATGTGCATGCCATTTATTTATTTATTTATTTATTTATTTTGCTTACTTGCCCAGGCTAGAACCTTTAGTATAATATGATCAGTAGAATTGGTGAGAGCACGCATCCTTGTCTGGTTCCTGATCTTAGGGGGAGAAGGTTTAGTCTTTTTCCATCTTTCGCCATTATGTATGAGGTTAGCCTTGGGTTTTTCATAGATGCCCTGTATGAAGTTGAGGAAGTTCCCTTCTTTTCCTAGCCTGTTTCGATGTTTTTTGTTTGTTTGTTGTTTGTTTTTTTAAATCATGAAAAGGCATTGGATTCTGTGAGATACTTATTTTGCATCTATGCAGATGATCATGTGGTGTTTGTTTTTTGTCTTATTGGTGTGGTATTTTACATTAATTAATTCAGAGGTGTTAAGCCAATCCTGCATTCCTGGGATAAGTCTCACTTGGTCTTCAGTCCTTAAGTCAAGAGGGATTCAAGTGTATTTGGGGAGAATAGCCTTCTCGGTGGCAAGTAGCCTGTTGTATCAGACCCACCATTAATCTCTACTCCCGGGCAAGAAAGAATCTTGAAACCTCAGCTTCCTGGAGACATAAGTGGTTTGGTAGGCAGGATTGAATTCTTCCTGTGAAAAAGAAGCTGATGTTTGGTGAAAACCCCTCTCAGGGACAACTCTAACATAATAACATCATGTGTTGATTGAAACTTTACAGTTCAATCCATCATGGAGAGATGTCGGTCCCAGAATGCAGTGGGAGGGAGGGGTTGTCACAGTTTTTTCCTCTGAGCTCCCATAATGATTTACAGATCTCTTTATGCACCTCCAAGGTGAGAGCGCTCCTACATTCCTCTGGTTTGTGAAGGAAGATGAATAGGGTCTAAAATAGAATCTTGCCCTAATTATGTTTGTCCCTAATCATGTCCCTTTGGGTTCAGTTGTTGTTGTCCCTCCAAATATCAAGTGAGTTCTCTGGACTTAATACCTTCCTAAAGTATTGAGTGAGCTGATGATCTCACTTTTTTTTTTTTTTTTTTTTTGTAAAAATGTAGGCATTCTCCCCTGTGACTGCAGACAGAATAGGGAGGTAAAGTTCCCAGTGTTTAGTACAGTACTTGGTATTGCAGTTACTTTATTTCACACTCAAGTTTTTGTGTAGGTGTGCTTCTTTTTATAACCGGTGTGTTCCTGACAAAAAAAATTGTGTAAATAATATTTTTCTGTATCAAACTATTTGGAATATAGAAGGTGAACTTGCTCCTTAAAAGAAGTCTGAGGTTAATTCTTGAATTAAAACTTAGTTTGATTGGAGCACCTGAGAGGCTCAGTCGGTTAAGCGTCCGACTTTGGCTCAGAGCATGATCTCACAGTTTGTGAGTTCGAGTCCCACCACAGGCTCTCCGCTGTCAGTGCAGAGCCTGCTTCGGATCCTCTGTCCCCCTCTCTCTTTGCCCCTTTCCTGTTTGTGCTCTTTCTGTCTCAAAAATAAATAAACATTATTAAAAAAAAAAAACCCTTTTGATTAAGTTATCCATTGGTAAGCTTTGTCATTACTTTGTAGATTTGACCTTACATTGGTGTTTTCTGACACTATCCTTACAATTTAGGTAGCTGCAAATAGATAAATGATGGGGCCTTGTGGCAGGCTGAATAAAGCCACCCCAAGTCTCCCACGATATCCATGCCCTAACCTGCAACCTGTGAATATATTTTCTTACAAGGCCAAGAGACCTTGCAGGTGAGATTATCCTAGGGGGCCTCATGCAATCACAGGGTCCTTATAAGAGGGAGACAGAAAGGTCAGAGTCAGAGAAGGGGATGTGACCGTGAAAACAGAGCTTGAAGTGACAGCATTGCTGAAAGGGGTCCATGATCCAAGGAATGTGGAGAGCTCAGTTATCACCTTGCTTTTAGCTCGGTAAGATCCAGTTTCAGACTTCTGATCTCCAGAACTGTAAGAAGACAAATTTGGGTTGTTAATAAGCTATGAAGTTTATGGGTTTTTTTTTTCTTTCTGTTTTTACAGCAATAATAGGAAACTATTACATCTTGCTTAAGATTGGGTGAGCCAAGAGATAATTTTGCCCCAAGCCTGGATAATTGGGTAGGATAACAATGTGAAGCAGGCAGTTATTTAAGCAACTGTTTTAGTAGAAGATGGTAACAAGTGTTTTTCTTAGTAGAAGCAGAATGGTGTCCTCTCTAAGGAATCCCCAAGAAGACATTCCTTTCTGATCTTAGTACCGACCCTAGCTGAGCTGCTTCTGACCAGCTGTTCTGTTTTCCAGAGGAACGCTGTGAAATGGGTCCCTCTTTTATCAAGTTAGCGCTAGAAAGCTTCACGACTCAAGCCTGTATCACATGAAATTGTGGTCTGGCGTGCATCTTGAGTCTCTTTCTAGTATCATTTTTTGTCTCTAGTCTGCCTTCTCTTTCTGTTTTCGTTCTTACGCTTTAGTTCATCCAAGTAATTTGCCTCGAATCTTTTCTGGATCAGGAGAGGATTTAGGTAAATATATAATTAAATGCATTTATATTCAAACACATATATACAAAGCATAAATAATATGGGCAATATGGGAAGATATTGGACTTTCTCTTCAGTGTTTTGCTTCTTAAATAAAATCTCTGTCATATGGTGCTCGTGCTATTTTTATATTTCTCTTAAAAGAAAAAAAGTGAGGTCTTTATTAACTAATAGCACTTGATTTTTTTAAAGAAATGATAAAAATGAGAGAAATAATGAGAAATTAATAAAATAGAGGCATACTTTCAGAAGCGAATTCTGTTGGCAGAGGGTGGAGGGCATACACAGGGCTGTCTTTGTACCAGGCAGTTTTCTACATTAGTGGAATATCCCTTCATCAACTGGAAAATTCAGTCAACTGAAGCACTCTGTCCTCTGACCACATCAATACCGGAGTGGAATTGTATGTTTTTCCTCAGGGAAAAACTATTCAAAATATGTAATAAGGACAATGTTGCACCTCAGATCTAAATATGATGCTGCCTTAAGAGGGCATGGACACTGAATTCTAGCAGATTTGCAGAAACACCTTCCCGTGAACTTGCCCCCATATGTCCTTTGTATGTCCATCATATGTACGTTATAGATATGGCTGGGTTAGGACAAATCTAATGGTGCACGTCCAAATCAAATCATCGCCTAATTTTGCCATGTGTAAGTTGGGCAAAACAGCCACAGTTTTATTCATCCATTAAGGACTGTTGAATTCCTCCTTTGTGTCTGGCACCGTACCAGAGGCTGGGTTTTAGCAAGGAACAAACTGTATGGCTCCTGCCCTCACTGAGCTAAATCTGAGAGAAAGACCTTAAATACATAATCATACAAACAGCCATATGATTGCAATTGTGATAACTCTGGGAAGAAATACAGGGTTCTGGGGTGCCTGGGTGGCTCAGTCGGTTAGGCATCTGACTCTTGATTCCAGCTCAGGTCATGATCTCGTGGTTTTGGGATCGAGCTCTGCGTTGGGCTCTGTGCAGATGGTGCAGAGCCTGCTTGGGATTCTCTCTCTCTCTCTCTCTCTCTCTCTCTCTCTCTGTCCCTCTCCTGCTCTCTCTCTCCCTCTCTCTCTCTCAAAATAGGTAAATAAACATAAAAAAAAAAAAAAAAGACACAGGGTTCTGTGAGAGAGTCTAACAGGGTGGCCTGGCATCACGTTAGGGGTGAGAGAAGGCTTCTGTGAAGTAGTAACATTGAAGCTGAGGCCCTGGCTATCACAGGGTGGTGAGTCAGGGGAAGTGACACAGATGGCCCTAATGTGGGAAATCGCTTGGCACACCAGGGTTACTGGAAGACAGGCCTCTGTGCCTTGGACATTACATCCAAGCAGGTGAGTCACAGGAAATGAGGCTGAAAAGGTAGCCAGAGCCATTTTTTGCAGGGATTTGTAAGTTGTGATGAGTGCTCAGGTGTTATCCTGAGTGCAGTGTGAGGCCGTGAAGGATTTTTCCGAGATGAGTTTTGCACTATAAAAAATGGCTCCCAGTCTCGTGAGGAGAATAGGCAGGAAGACTGTGCAGAGGGAAACCAGTTAAGAGCTGTGGCAGAAGTTCAGATGGAAGGTACAGTTTGGATTAGGTAACAGGTTAAGAACTGTGAATATGTTTGTGATGTATTTAGGAGACAGAATCTCAGCAGAACTTAGTGTTGTATTCATAGGGGGCTTTCTGGCTGGAACAAATGTGTGTTTGAAGGTGCTCTTTGTTCAGATGGTATGTTAATTTTCCATTGCTGTGAACAAATTACCACAAATTTAGGGGTTGTAATAACATCCGTTTATTAGCTCACAGTTTGGTGGGTTAAAAGTCCACCCAGCATGGCTGAAATCAAGGTGGTACCCATACTACTCTTATCTGGAGACTCTGGGTAAACATCCACTTCCAAGCTCATTCTTGTAGTTGGCAGATTTTGGTTCCTGTAGTTATTGGCCTGAGGTCCCGGTTTCCTTGTTGGCTGTGAGCCGGGGGCCTCTGTCAGCTGGTAGAAGCCATCTGCATTCTTTCTCATTTGGCCCCTCTCTCTTCAGGCAACGGAACGTCAAGCGCTTTGCGTGCTTTGACTCTCTGACTTTTAGATCTTCTTCTGTAATCTCTAGGCCTATGTGATCAGGCAGGCCTACCTAGGTACTCTGCTCATCATAAGGCCAACTGATTTGGGACCTTAGTTACATCTGCAACAATCCCTTATTGCAAGGGTGTTATCATTCATTCACTCAAAGGGCAGGAGATCATGCAGAGCATCATGGGGGGGCTCATCTTAGAACTCACAGATGGTAAACCAGGCATGATATATGTGGGGGTGGGCAGAAAAGATAGGATCCAGTTTTATGTGGATCAAAGCAAGTTTGAGATACGTTTGACATATTCTGTGTGCCACTTAGTAGGTACTTGCATCGACTCATTTAATCCACACAATAACCTTATGAAGCAAGTATTATTACTATGCCAGTTCTCCAGATTGGGAGGCTGAGGCTTAGAGAGGTTCTCTGGCCTGTTCAGGGTTACCCGGGAAGTAAGTAGAACTGGTTTTGAAACCCAGGCAGTGTGGCCCAAGTCCCATTCTAAGTCTCCGTGCTTTCGTTCATTAGTAAGGTGTGGGTCTGAAGCTTGGAAAAGATGTCTGTGCTGCAGGTGACGATCCTAGCATTGCTGGGATTTAGGTGACATTGCAGGCCTAGGTGGAGGTGAGGTCATTTTAGGAGAGACTGTAGAATGGAGAGAGGAAGAGGATTCAGAAGTGAGCCTTGGGCAACTCGACAGTTCGGAGGATGTGTAGGAAAGGAGGTGCTGCAAAGGGACACAGAGAGGGAACAGCCAGAAGAAAAGCCAGGAGAGAACCTTGTGGAAGCCCAGGGGGAGTGGTGCCTCATGGGCACGTGTCTGGTCCGACCGCCAGCTCACCACCTTATCTAGAGTGGCTGTGGCTGCGAGTTGGCAGGAGCAGCCAGAGCGGATGGGCTGAGGAATGGATGCAAGGGGAAACAACTTTGAGAGATTTGGTTCTGGAGATTAGAGAGACAGACTTAGACAGGAACGGGGGGTTCGAGGTGGGTATCTTTGGTTCTTTTAATGTGAATAGTGTTAGAACATGCTAGATAACACTAGTCTGAATCCATTACAGAGAGAGAGATTGAGATCGAAAACTCCACAAACGCAAGCAGATAGCTGACGGCAGCAGGGTCCCTGAGAGGAAGGGGACACGAAGGGGGAGCAGAGATTAGCCTCTGATAAGAGAATGCCACCACTTCTAGGATAATCAAAGGGAAAAGGGAGAGGATACAGGTGCCTTTGTTGATTTGGTGGCAGGAAGATATGGGAGTTTTGAGCTCAGGCATATATTTTTTTTTCCTTCGCTATGAATTGTGAAGCAAAGCCAATTCTTTATTCAAGAAGAGAAAAAGAATTCCATTGTTTAAAAAAATTGTTACTCTCGTCCTTTAAAACTTCTTAGATCTAGAAAAACACGCAGAAAGTTGACACAGAATGTGCCTGCTATAAGATGAGAGTTTACAGAATGGAGAACCGCTTGCGGAAAAGAGGTTTTCAGGCCTAGCCATTGAAACGCTTCTGTGTGCTCTCCCAGAGGTCAGTTCTCTGAACATGTTCCCTGAATCATGCCAAAAATTCTTAGTAAGCATAATGTTCTTTTTCTTCTTTTTGAAGTGTTTTATATTTAGTTCAGTTCTTCTAAGTTAAATTTATTTGGTATGCGTATTGGAAAAAAGGCTGTTTGTTGCTGCTTTATAAGCATTTTGTTTTCTTATTGACTCCATTTTCATGCTGGCCCAATCGTGTCATTCCGAAATCAGTTGGCTAAGTAAACATGACTGTTTTATACACCGAAAGTACAGTGAGTCTTCAAGGTAAGTGACCCTGGCAGTGAGAGAAAAGTGGGCAGCATTGTTTTAAAGTACACAGATATTAAATATAACTTTGTTCTGCCTCCAGCAAAATGCTGTCCAGAGACATGGTTTGAGGCCCAACCACAAATCTAAACAGCTTCAGAATAGCCTACCTCCTGGCAGTTAAAAGGAACCTGATGTGCTAACTATTTAGCGTGTTTTCCAGCTCTCATATGCTCCCTAGCACTAGGCTAATTGGAGCCTGTGGACAGAGGTTAAAGATGTTTGATTTCAGAGTTATGTATGTGCCGTGAATTCCGCACTGGACACTCCCCAAAGTTAGAGCTTATCTAATAAATTGTTTTAGAAATAGTTTAGTTCCCCCTGACAAAAAGAAAGAAAGAACTGAAATAGCAGAGGAAGATTTGTTTCTCACTGCATACAATTGTCACCTTTTGACTGAAACTAAAATTAATCCAAGAAGCTTATGTTTTTGTAGTGTCGAACAAGAAAAGGCAAGATTTCATAAGAAAAGTTGTTTTATAACTTTATTAGGTTGGTCTCAGCAATTAGATGCTAAATACACATTTCCTAGTTGGTATATTAAAAATAAATCCAAGCATATTAAATGAAGATGTTTGAGTCAGAATGTGCTCTCACACCTCTTTTTGAAATCTTCCACTTCCTCAGAGAACTTACTCCCATTCTCTCCCGCCCCTTTCCCTCATCCTCAAACTCTCCTTCCTACGAACACATTTGAATCGTCTTGTTAAAAAAAAAAAAACAACCAAAAAAAAAAAAAAACCCACATCTTCTGTGGCCCTCAAGTTTTTGCTATCTATCGTTCTCTTTTCCACCCGGTTTTGAAAGAGTAGTTTATACAGCTGTTTCTACTTCTTTATCTCCCATTCATTCTTTGATGTGCAGAGGGCTTCCGTCCCAATCCGTCCAGCATGAGGGTCCCCTCTGAAGTCACTAAGGTCGCCTTGTTTTCCTGATCCAGTGGAAACGTCTCTGTTTCACTTAACCTCTTTCAGAGCAGTTGGTGCCCAAGTGCTGGCACTGTCTTCCCTTTACCCAGGGACTCTGTGCCCTTCCTCCTGATTCCTTGTCTCTAGCCTCCATCTCTCTGCGTGTCTTGTAGATATTGGTAGTCTATCATCAGCCCTCTTTTCTTGTAAATGTACATATTGTTCCTGGGAAATCAGTCATCATCATGGCTTGAACTACTATCCAAGTCTAGTTTCAGCTTAGCTGTCATCAGTGAGTTTCTGATCAGTCATTCCCAGATGCCTACTGAACATAAAACAGGCGGGAAGCCCACAGGTACCTTGCACTCTCAAGTTGAATAACGCTTCTTCCTCCAGCTTTCCCTGTTTTTTTTCATGGGGCTGTCATTCTCCATCCCTCCAGGACCCTAACTAGAACCATCCTGGACTTCCTCCTTTACCTTACGTTCTTCCTGCCCACCCATTTGCTCTCCCTGTTGTGTGGTTTTAACTCTGAGGTGCCTCATTTAAATGTTTCTTGCTCAGCCATTGCCACTACCACAGTCTTAGGTCAGTGTCTAACCTGATGGCAATACTTATCATTTATTGAGCTTTGAGCGTTAGGAAATCTGCCGAGCATTTTGTGTCTCGTTGAATTCTGAAAACGTACACATGTGCTTAGTATTTTCCCTGACACCCGTATTGCCCAAGTCCATTATTTAAAAAAAAAATTAATGTTTATTTTTGAGAGACAGAAACAGAGAGGCGGAGACAGAGCATGAACAGGGGTGGAGCAGACAGAGAGGGAGACACAGAGTCGGAAGCAGGCTCCAGGCTCTGAGCTGTCAGCACAGAGCCTGAGGTGGGGCTCGAACTCACGAGCCTTTGAGCTGTGGGACACAACCTGAGCCGAAGTCGGGCGCTCAACCAACTGAGCCACCCAGGCGCCCCACAAGCCCATTTTCTACCTGCCTCACTCTAGAGTCCAGTCGTAGCAAACAGTTGTGTGTGGGCTTCGACTTGCTACCATTTGATGGTGTCTAATTTCAGTTACACGTGCTGTACATTTTCACTTTCTGCCCCAGGACTTTGACTCTTACTGTAAGGTTTAGCACCCTAGTGGGAGCTGGCTTGGCAGGCGCAAGTGCACATCCCAGAAATGTACGGAGTGAATGTCCCACTGACACCACCCTCACTTAATGGGGGATGACGGAAGCTGATAATAAATCCTTCTCTGTATTGATCCGAGAGTGGAAAATCTGAGGGGCATGCCATACATTCCTCAAAAGGTCCAGATTAAAAAAAAAAGTTTAGATTAGATTGAGTTGATAACGCATCTTTGTATTGGCTTTTCCTTCTTCCCATTCACTCTCTTGAGTTCTTCCTCATTCTTTCTTACTGGGATTACGTTCCAAACAAACCATGTGCACATGAGCCCCAGCTAAGCCAGTACTTCACTGGCTCTAGGAAGCATACTTCAGATGGGGTCTTGGAGCCGAGTATGTGTGACAGAACAATTACTGAGACTCCGACCTGCAAGGCATTGGGCCTGGCATTGAACGGAAGGCGAAGCATTGGGTCGTGCCACAGCTCTGTGACTTGAGTGGTATGGGGACAGTGGTAATTATAAAAGGACTCTGGAGTTGACCTCTTTTACCATTGGAAACTGAAAATGAGGGACTGACAGACGTAGGCCCGCCAGCTATCATTGCAGGACACACTGTGAAAAGACAGCCTCCATGGCAGCATTTGAAAAGATTGTCATTGCCTGCAGCCTGAGGACAGCTGATGCTAAGGAAGCAGGCCCCGGATTTAATCCTAAGGGCGGTAGAGCGGTATATCTTTTTGGGTGGGTTTGTACTGTGGCAGGAGAGCTAACTTGAGAATGACGTTTCCCAGAACTCCCCTCCGGCTTCTGGGTTAGCACTGGCCACAGAAATATTTTGGGCAAGATTTAAAGGCAGAAGTGAAGCAGCAGCCGTATTCCTTTTACATGTGAAGGTTGGTACTAGGCACTGCTGCGGCTCCCACACGTCGTTGCCAATCTGCTGTGTCACATTGTTGGCATGCAGCAGCTTTCACCACCCGGCCTGTAGCTCTTTCAGCTCCTGTTGGTTCACCTCCATCAACTTCTTAGAATCCTTGGTCACAGTGTGCAGCTTTTCCCCAGGTTGCCTGCATCATCGAAGTTGGAGGCGTGGAAGGTATGAGAGACAGACAGGTTGTTAACTTCATGGGTCCCAGCTTGTCTTTGGGATTACAGCCTACCCTTGCTCCTTGCTCCTTCCCACTTCACATTCACCTTTCCTTTCCACTTGCTTGCCCTGCTCTGTTCAGACCCAACTGGACCCTGCAGAAGACACAAGCAGCAGTATTACATAGACTGTTTAACTCTCATACCTGTGTGCGATCAAACCCCTATAGAAGTCCTGTATTCTATATTGTTCATATATACACCTTGCTTCTCCTGTATACCCTTGTTGGGTATTTGGGGTCAAAGTCAGCACCCTCAGATGGAAAGAATCGCACCCTGAGATCCCTGATGGGAACATCTGGGTGGATAAGCCAGATGATTTTGGACCCCTGAATTTCCCTGATCCTCTGGACAGGCAGAATCAGTGCCTTGTTAGAACAGAACAGCCCTCTCATTTGGACACCATGGAAGGATCTTATTGAGGTTCGTGCCTCCCAAAATGATGCTTGTCCTCTTTAGAATCTGCCCCACCCTCTACCCTATTGCCTCTAGAACTAGACGCAATCTTTGTGTAATCTAATCGGGGATATACTTGTTCTGGGAGGAAATACTCAGACAGATAATTCCAGGACCTGGTTAATAAGTGCCCATAGGAACTGGAGGAGTATATGGGGGAGTGGAGTTTGAAGGTATTGGGCCAGGAGTGGCAGAAAAATAGGGGTGGATGGGAGAGAATTTATTAACATGGGAGCACTATTCATAAGTCAGGATTTAATATCTTAGTAACCTGGTCCTAATATACTGCAGGGATAGTTTCTTGAAGCTTGGCCATGAATATGACCTACAGTAAATTAGAGAAATATGCAAGAACAGCTTTGGCAGAGTATGAAAGTCAGAAGTTTGGGAGAAGAAAGAATATTAGAATGGATTTATTATATGCGACTAGAGAACATACTATCTGATCATGTTCCTTGGGAGGGTCCAAAGAAAATACGTCACTCACCAAGGTAGTCCAGAATGCACTGGTGATGGGAAACAGGCCGGGTTGATAGGAGGTGCTACCATGGAACCGGGTTCCCTCGTGCCCCCTAGAAATGATAGGATTCTGGAATAACGGAAGCCAGATGGTGGTACTTACCATCAGGGACAAGGTAGATGTGATTGCCATAATGGGCGAAGTAGTACTCAGGGGGCCTTGACCCGCAGAGATCTGTGGCAATGGCACCAAAAAAGATGGACAACCAACCAGGTTGTTAACTTGATTAAGCCCTGCATCTCGGAGGGATCTGAGCCTTCACTTGCTTGCCTTGCCCTTGGACTGGGCCAGATGCCTCTTCAGCCTTATTTACCAGGCACGGAAGCAGCAGCAAACCTCCTAGTAAATTCCTTCAGTTGAAGATAAGGGTCTCCCTGTCACCATTATATAGTAGCAACTAGCTCCTCCTTGAAAGACTCAGAGACTAATTTATTTTCTTCCAGCTTTATTTGAGATATAATTGACATGTAACGTCATGTAATTTTAAGGTGTACAATGGAATGGTTTGGTACACATGTTCAGCAACAGAGATGGGAGCGAATTTGAGCTATATTCTATCAGTTGCCTCTGAAGCAGCGCCTCACATCATTTTCAGACTCTTTCAATCAGGCTTTGACTCATTTTGCCCTGACAGTGACTTCTCTGAAGTATGCTCACCGCCCATCTTTTCCTTTCTGCTCCAGGGCTTTTCCAAGGCCCACCCAGCAAGAGATAGTGGTGGGAGGGCTCAGAGGCTTATTCAGTCTGGAAATGCCTGGACGTTAATGCACCCTCTAGGACAGCCCTTAACTAGAGAGAGTAGGAGCCAGTGGAGAAATGCTTCTCGTTGTCTTTGCAGAGGCCATTCCAAAAGCTTTCTAATCATTTTCAGAGAGTCTGGCAAGATTAAGCTCCAGTTGCCCACAGCAATGAGCATCTCAATATGGTACCCTTGTATTGGCTCATGCTTCTTTCCAGTTTCACCCTCTGTGGTCCTTTATCTCTCCTGACAATTAAATTGTCTCTATACAAGCCCTCTGTGATGCTCTGCTTTTGGGAGGAACCCAGGTTCAGACAAGTACAATTTGTGTGTGTGTGTGTGTGTGTGTGTGTGTGTGTGTCCCTACCTACCCATCCACCCAACCAACCAGCCAACCACGAATTACAAATAAGAGGCTTAGAGTGATAGAAATAATTTCTCAGTGCAGCTTTAGTAACTGTTGGAGACTGAGTTTATCTGAAGCCAAAACACATGCTCTTCTTCCTTGATTATTCTGCCTCCCCACATTTGAAGATGAAATCAGTAAACCTTAGCTGGTCCTTCAATGCCGATAGTGACATCTGGCCCTATCTGCTAGTCCATAGGGTTGTTCATAGTTCACTGGTTGGCAAGTTGTGCCAATGAGTTTCTTTCCTTTCCCTGTGTTTTACTGTAGGGAGATGCACCCCTCACAGTCTATTTGGGAGAAGTGTCCTTTTTCTGTTTCTTTTCTGAGTTCAACTCTTGTTGTGTTTCTTTTTTCGGTTGTTTGTTTGCTCATTTCTGTTCTTAGTTTTTGTATTTCTGTTTCAGGATTTTTTTTTTTTTCATATCCCAAACGCTTGTTTGAAGATTTTAAATTGCATTTAAACTATTGTGCTGCCATTTTCTTCAGCTTTGTGGCTTTTCAAAAGGAGGGGGAGGGAATCATCAGCTGAAATGCTTTTATTAGCATTTTCTGATTTTCACAGTAGTTTTTCTGTGTCTGTGACCTGCTCTTTCTGTGATCTGTTCATTCCCTACTTGGAGAGTTCTATAGCCCTCTCCTCTGTGCACTTTTATGGATGGTGTAGGGAGGAGGGGCGTGTCTTGTTTGTCTTTCGTTTCTGTGGGATCCTTCATTTTCTTCTTATTCCCTTCTTACTCTTCACTTCCGTGTTCCCCAGCGTACGTCTCCTTCTCTCTCTCTCTCTCTGGTTTGCCCACAGAAGCTGTGCTTCTCCAAGGCCACCACTTGTGTCCAACCCCACTGACCCTTGAGCTTCTTTCCTAGCTGGGGTTTTGAAGTACAAGTGCTGGCGTGTGTGTAGTCTTTGGGCTTTTATTTTCGACCCTTTCTGGGCAGGATTTTTTTTCTTGCTTTGTCTAAGACCTCCGTGCTCCTCTACTCTTTTCAGTGTCTCTTAGGTGTCCCTCCCTGCCCCCAAACCTGCAGACTTGGCTTTGGGGGTGGCGGGAGCTCGGCTGGCATTCGGTCTGTTTTTCTAGTACAGGTCATTTGAAGGTTGTGGTATTCCTTAGTCCTGCCCAAGGCATGGGTCATATGTGGCTTTATTTCCTCTCTTTGTTGGTTTTATGGTGGTTTTTATTTTTTTGGGGGGTGAACAGGAAGCCTTTATCATCTTCCTAACCCGAAGTTTCTCTGAACTTTGAAATACTCAGCTTAGACTTTACATTCTTCTCTTCTTTGAAGACTTCCTTATAGTTTTCCAGTTTCCATGCTCAGATATTTACTACTTGTGTTCCTAACTACTTTTACTTCTAAGAAGTACATTTTATATTGCAGTGTAATTATATATTTGTGTTTCCCTCCCCCCCCCATCAAATTGTGACTGTCTCTAAACCAGCAAACCACATTTCTTTGTTGTGTTACCATAGTAGGTACCTACTAAATAGGTTACTTTCCTTAAAGCAGAATAGAAACTGTCAGTCGATGAATGCTACCTCTATCAGCTATGAATAATGTGAATATTTTTAAATCATATTGTTTAAAACTTTTTATTTTAGAGAGAGAGTGTGTGAGTGGGGGAAAAAGGGCAGGGGGAGAGAGAGAGAATTTTTTTAAGCAGGCTCCACGCTCAGCACAGAGACCCTGGGATCATGACCTGAGCAGAAATCAAGAGCTGGATGACCAGCCAACTGAGCCACTCAGGTACCCTTGATCTTTAGTTTTAGAAGAAGATAAATAAGTAGAAAACTTGAATAATGATCAGGTTTATATTATAATATTATTAAAATTTAAGATAGTAAAAGTAACACTTTCGCAGTGAGCTTATGTTAAGTGCTGAATTTAAGGAAATTGCAATGATTTCATATATACCGTTCCTTACCTTTAATATTGCTGACTAGTTAAAACTCTAGAATACGAAATTATTCATGGTTTCTTCTTTTGTTTTTTTTAAGAACCATCTATGAAAAGTTTCAGGAAAATTAATGTTTCTAAAGGATCATTTTAATGTGTAAGTGTCTTTTTACCATTTTGGTATACAGGAAATATTTTATGTGCTACATGGGTAAGATCCCATACTTACGGAAAAGACAAACTTGGGTGCCTAAATATCCAAGGCGATATCAATTTGCCTGATTAACTTTGGGTGTAGGTGTCCCAGAATCCCATCTTTTGGACAGTTATTGCTACTTTTTAGCACCTTGCTGATAACTGACTTGTGCTTTTTCTATAATTGGTTTTGAAATAAAGTATTTGACAATACGAATATATATCTTTAAGGAAACTGGATATGTGACAAATTTAGGTCCCTTACATATTAATTATTAAATATTCTATTGATAGAAATTGTTTTTTTTCCTACCCAACTTTTCATAACATAAACATTTTTTTTTAAAAGGGAGCAATTTCTTCTCAAACTAAGGGACCCATTTAATCCATTTGTTACCTACAGTATTTCATTTGGTATTGTGGGCCATGATTATTAGACACAAAAATTAGACAAAATTTTGGAAGATTAAATAAGAGATGTATAAAACTTTATTGCAGTTCATAGGATTAAAAAAAATTGACTTTATTCAGAATTCCTTGTAGAAAGATATTGTTATAAATAGGAGGTGTTAGTCAACATTGTACTGCATTGATTTACTAAAGTACAGGTCGGAAGGGAAATTTATTTCTGTAAATGGGTTTGTTCAGAAAATACATTTGTTAGTTTTCCATATTCTGAAAATAATAAGGAAAAAGAGAAAAAGGAACAGAATGGATAGTCATCCGATATTTATATGCCCTAAGAATAGGCCTTCTTTCCAATGTTTTTAAATCAAAAGATCATTTTCTTTAGTTTTACTATTTGTAAGATAATTCTTGAACTGTACCATTTTGTATTTTGACTATTTTTGCTCTATTCAAAAGAAATACAAAATAAGCCACAGAAAGCTAGATTTGTGGAGTAATTTCTTTGGAAACACTTTAATTTCAGGTGGGCATTACAGGAAGACCTTTGACCCTATTTTTATCAGCGCCCCTTGTGAGCCATTCAAAAGATTGGACCAAACCACTGTAGTGTATGAGATTTTCTATACCATTAATCAGTTTTGGTGGCTGTTATTAGTAGTATGATTCAGGCAGGTGCTCTACCTATGCATTCTCATTAAATCATTAAGTGCCCTGTGCAGTAAGTGCTGTTACTGTCTTTGTGGAACAGAAAATGAGACTAAGGTTAAGGGCTTTGCTCAAGTTTACACCTAATTGCAAGTGGCAGAACTGTGTATGAATACAGATATTTGGACTCCAGAAACTGCTCTCCCTAACGCTTTTTCCACAACTGATTTTTCACCTTGCCTGAGAAGAACATACCTTGATGTATTCATTTATTTTCAAATTTGGGGTGGTGCAAGGTTAGGGTGGTGAGAGGTGAGTGTGGCAAGCCAGGAAAGAGAAGCTGTTTTTGTATCTTTAGAAACTAACTGGTCAATTCTCATTACTTTAGTTTTATTTATTTTTTTTTAAGAGGTCACTTTTAAAAGCATGGGTCTTTTCTGATAGCTGTGAAGAGTGAACACCCATAAACCCACCAGCTAGCATTATGTAATTTTTAATATTTTGTGATGTTTGGGGCACCTGGGTGGCTCAGTCAGTTAGGCGTCTACTTCGGCTCAGGTCATGGTCTCATGGTTCGAGGGTTTGAGCCCCATGTCAGGTTCTGTGCTGACAGCTCAGAGCCTGGAGCCTGGTTTGGATTCCGTGTCTCCCTCTCCTCTGCTTGCATTCTGTCTGTCCCTCAAAAAATAAACATTAAAAAAAGCCAATTTGAACGTTTTGTGATGTGGAGCTCATATCTGTTTTTCAAGAAACAAAGTATTGCTAATTCAGTTGATGCCTCTGTACCCCTCCTTGATCCCATTCTCCTCTTTGTCTTCCTTTCCAGAAGTAACCACTATCCTCAATTTAGTTTTTGCCATCCTAATTATGCTTTAAGACTTCTACAATATAGGCACATGTCTATAAGTTACAGTACAGAATGATGTTTTGCATGTCGTTCTCTTTACATAAAAGACATTCTGTTCTATACACATCTTTATTACCCATATTATCTATATCTTTTCTTGCTAACATTGTGAGAGTTGTTTGTATGGACATCTATAGCTTTTTAAAATTGATTTTCATGCTGTATGTATTCCACTGTATGACTCTATATTAATTTATCTGTTGCCCTGTTGATGGACATTTAGTTTTTTAATTTTTTGCTCTCAGGCAGTAATGTTGACTCTGGCAGTGTATATGTCTTCACACACATATGTGCAAGGCTTCATCTATGGTATGTACCTAGGCATAGAATCCCTGGGTTGCAGGTGATCACTGGGTACGCACACATTCATCTTCACTCAATGTTGCCAAATTGCTCTTTTAAATCTTTTTTTTTTTTTTTAATGTTTTTTATTTATTTCTAGGGGAGAGAGAGAGAGAGAGAGACAGCGTGAGCAGGGGAGGGTCAGAGAGAGAGGGAGTCACAGACTGAAACAGGCTCCAGGCTCTAAGCTGGCAGTCAGCACAGAGCCCGACGCGGGGCTCGAACCCACAAACCGCGAGATCATGACCTAAGCGAAAGTTGGACGCTTAACTGACTAAGCCACCCAGGCGCCCCTCCAAATTGCTCTTGAAATGGATTGTACCCGTCCATATCCCCACCAGGATGACACAGGAATTAATTCTACTTTATTTCCCAACTCTTGGTGTTATCAGGTTTTTAATTTTTATCAATTTGATGGGAGTAAAGTATTTTCTCCTTCTGAATTAGCAATTCCCTGAAAATGGATACATTTTACAGGTTTATTGACCGTTTGGTTTTTCTGTTTCATGAAATTGTCCTTCTTGTCCCTTTCCCCCTTAAAAACTGGGTTTTCTGTCAGATTGTTTCTCTTTGTGTAAACGTAGTTCTTTATGCTGTCTGCCTTGTATCCCTAACTTTCTTTTTTCTTCCGTGTTTTTATTTAAATTCCAGTTTGTTAACATACACTGTAATATTAGTTCTGAGGAGCACTGAGTGTTGTATGTAAGTGATGAATCACTAAGTCCTACACTTGAAACTAATATCCCTAACTTTGTTTACAGAGTATTCTGGATATAATTTAACCTTTTCTTTTTTAATCGTCACTGTGAACAACATTTATTGTGCTGTGTTTTGATAGCAGTGCTGAAGATGTATGAGACTGTTGGCGTTCCGTACTCAATGGTCCTGGACTGCTGTGCCTTTTAGAGCTGTGTTGTTTACTTTTTATATTATTTCCTCCTTCCTCCTTTGTTGTTTCCATTCCTGATGCTTGCCGTGTGTTTCATTGCTGCCTCTTGGTTGTTTGGTTTTAGATAAAATTATCTAGGTGAGGCTCTAAGGATTAATATTGTCTTTTGTGAAGTGAATGTCCTGTGATGAGCTACTTTCTCAAATCTTGGAGGCCCATATTTCTCGGTTGGGGGTTCGTATTTGAACTCTGAGAGTTGGATTTGCTGAACCTCCGGATTAGTGTGAGCTTTGCTATCCCCTGTCAGTAGTGATGACAAGCTTTTGAGACTGGAAGGTATGCCAACATAAAAGGTATTTTTAAAACTTCTAAACTTCAACTTTCCAAAGTCACTTTTTTCTTTTGGGTTTCTGAATGTTGCTGGATCAGTAGAGAAATCTTTCTGATTTTATGCTTTTGGCTGGGACCCCCTCTCTGCTTAACAATGCTTGTGGAGTTTTTATGTTCAACAGACTTCTCTGTGTTGGGGCCACATGGTGTCATATGGCCATCCTTCTGCAAGGGAGGCTGTGAAATCGAATATTTAGCTTCCCACCCTCTCTAGACAAGGAAGGAGGTGGTGGAGACTTGGGTTACGTGGACCAACATGTAGTGTCTGCCATCACGAGTATTCAACAAATTATTCCATGTAGATACTTAGTCAAATAGCACTACAAGGTTTTCACCAAGCCAAAATCAGCACTACAAGGTTTTTACCAAACCAAAATGAGTCCCTGACACAAAAATACAAGGTTTTTACCAAAACAAAATGAGTCCCTGATATTCCATTTCCAGTGTCTACTCTCTTTGAATATTGTCTACCAATTGTAAGTGACATTTAAGAGCTCTTGAGTCATCAGTTTTAGACCTTTATTTCTTTGCCTGGCTGCAATAATGGCGTTACATTACAATTTTGGTGGAGTCCATATTCAACCTTTAATAGCTCTATAAATATTCATTGCTGAGCTAAGCATCTCATATTTTTGTTTTCTTCATTATATAAATTGTTTTTCCTGGAGTTAAATTACCCGTCTTTTCATTTATTTAATTTTCTTTGAGTGTCCCCACATGGCTTTAACAGCTCTTTAAAATGCTTTTCAACATGACTTTCTGTAGATCAGATAACCCATGAGTACTCCTTTTTTCTTGACATTCCTTCTGGAGCCTTCTGTCCTTTCCCATTGGGATTTGTTGCCCTCTCTGTGACTGCAGAGTTGTAACCATGGAACTTTACTTCACTATCATCTTGGGAATGATGTGCTTATTTATTCCTGTTTCCTGGATCCTGTGGCTTTCTCTTTCATACAGGGTTTTCAAATCGGAAAATATCTTCATTATATTCTTATGTGTGTGATAGGTTGGCTTGGTACAGAATTCTAGATTGAATCCTCACTCAGGATTTTGAGGTGTGTTGCATTGTCTTCCAGTTTCTAAGGATGCTGATGAGAGGTTTGATGCATTCTGATTCCCAGTACTTTGTATATAATTTTTTATTTTAAACCTCAGGAAGGTTTTATGATCTTCTCTTTATCCTCGGTTTGGAATTTTGGACTTTCACATTTACATGGAAATAGAAATTTCATATTTACATGTGGATACTTTTTTATTCATTATGCTAAGCATTGAGTGCACCCCTTAAAACACTTTCAGTTCTGGGAGTATTTTTTGAATTATAGCTTTGATAATTTCCTCCTCTTGGTTCTTTTAGACACACTTTTTAGAATTCTGTTAGATGTTAGGTTTCCAAAATTATTCTGTAACATTCTTATTTTTCTCTCCTATTGTTCATCTCTTTCCATTTTTTCCTTTACTTTTGGCTTATTTCTTTAACTTTATCATCCATATCTTTAAAAGACAGTTATTTTCCCCAGATTTAAAACATTTCTAAGAGCTTACTTTTTAACTTATTATAACCTTTTTAAAAAAGATTTTTTTTTTTTTTAAAGTAATCTCTACCTCTAGTGTCAGGCTCTAATTTACAACCCCAAGATCAAGAGTCGCATGCTCCACAGACTGAGTCAGCCAGGTGCCCCATTAATGTATTCCTTTTTAATTGTACCCCATTTCTGTTTTATGGTTAAAATATATTTAAGGATATGAATTATACTTTCTATAAAGTTTCATTTTTCTCATACCTTGAATTACCACTCTTTCTTCTGATTTCCCTTTTTCCTATTTACTTTGCTGTCTTGTTTGTTAGGGATTTTTCTCAATCACCTTGTGATCCTTGACTGGTAACCCGAGTAAGACACTGAAACACTGGTGAGAAACTCTTTGTGAGGGATTCTTTGCTTGCTAGTTGGAGGCTTATACCGTAGAGCTTTTGTATTGGGAACTGTATATGTTAATATCAGTAAGGCTTTTATACTCAAGATTATCCATTTCTCCAGAGAGGGATCCTCCAGACTCTTATTTGGGGAGCATTAGCCTGGCCCTCTCTTTTTGGACCCAGCAGGGAATATGTGGACTTTTATTTAATTTTTTGTTTCGGTCTGCTATCTCATCCTTTCCCATTAGTTATGTCTGATAACCCCAAATCTGGTTCTTTTCCTCCTCAAATTAATCCTGTGTCGTGTGAGTGCGGGGATGTGGGGAGTAAAACTTAAAAGGCTTTCAGACATTTTCCCTGTTTTTATGTTTCACTTTGCTCCTTCTAGTCCCTCTGCTGTCCATGGGTATCTGCGCCTCCATATCCCGAGGTTTGTTGGGGCCCCCTGGGGTACTCCGGCTTGCTCCTGAATAGTTCTCTCTGCAGGCATTTTGACTTAACCTTTCTCCCCTCTGCTGCGTCACTTACCACTCTTTCAAATGTTTTCTATTCTCATGCCTTGCAGCTCAGGATTATAGATCTCTTTAGTCATTATTAGTTGTAAAGTGTATTTCTGTTTCTTGTTTACCTTGTTTGGGAGCAATATTTTTGGAAAAACTAGGAGATAGGAAGATCTTTACCATCTTGAAATTGGAAGTCAATAAATGCTTTCATTTCAGCGAATTCTGTAGCAACAGTTAACCTATATTGTGCACTTACTGCATAGGCAGCACCATCTTATTTAATCTGTACAATGTGTGGTTTGTGCCAGGCATGGAGTTTACTAAGAATTTTAAATATTCTAGCTCTTTCTGTCCCTTGACAAATTTTACAAGGGTGGTACTGTTAGCATTCTCATTTTACAGATGAAGATACAGAGATACAGAGAGGGGTTAAGCAACTTGTCTGAGCATGCATTGCTAGCAAATGGGGCTTGTATTCTAACCTGTACAGTGAGGCTCTAAGCTCCTATTGTTCTGGATAGCTACGTGTAATTAGAAGTGGTTAAATATTTGGGGAATAAGTGTTTTAAAGTACACAGTGGGTTTTAATTTTTTAATTAGGATGATATTTTTATAGGTATGTGTTTGCTTAGCTATTGCCTAGTTGCTATGCTTTTTTATGTGAGATCTTAATCTTGTTATTTTCCATTTTTTTGGAGTCAATTTCAGTATCATAAATAGGGGCAGCTTAGCAAAGTAGAAAGCCCCTTTTAAAAGCTAGTATGCTTTCCATCTTCATTTTAGTAGCTGTAGAAATGTAAGGCTATAATAAGGCAAATAATAGGAAAGCAAAATAGAATTTTTTCTGTCACTTCTCACAAGGAGTCTATGGGCATTCAATTTTTAATTATTGTAATATTCCTTTAAAGTTCCCTTTTGCAGGCACACAGCAAAGAAAGAAAAAATCTTCATGTGTGGTTAAACTTCTTTCACCATGGATGTACTTGACTTACATAAAAAAGATTTATGCTTGTCATCTTACTATTGTCTGGATACCTTAGATACTTTAGAATTTGGCTGTTTATCTTCCTGACGTATAGCCCCAAATAAGAATAACTATAAATCCAAAATTAAGTAAATACTTTCCTTTACTATCCCGTCAGATATACTGAAGTTAAGTGAGTAATTAATAACATCTTTTACATCACCAGAAGCCTTCTACACCAAATATGTAAAAATAGGGGGGGGGAAAAAGAATACAAAATAACTATAAAAGGAAAATAGAAAATGTAAATCAAAATGTTCCTGCTGATGCAGTCTCCCCTAAATCCAGCTGTTATGCAAAATAAACACAGGAATACAGTACCCCCAACTGAATAAATATCCATAGAAAAGCACTAGGTGATACTGGAAAACACCTTAAATCAGATATTTAAAAACTAAATAAGAAATGGGCAAAAAGCCAAATGCATTGCTTTGCAATGAGNGAAGGAAAAGACAGTCATTTTGGAAATGAAGACTAAATAACAAAGACCCCACGGAAGAATAGATTCACGTGAAAATTAATAGGGGGCATGTGGAGAAAGCAGGGAAACAAATTGCTATAAGTTAGATACAGAAAGAAAGAAAAAAGGTCCGAGATAAAGTGGTTGAAATAGAGGACAAAGAAGATGTAGCAGGAACAACTGGAGTCCTGAGAGAAGAAAAATAATCTATCTAAGAAAGGTAGTTCCAAAAATCAAAGAAGTCTTGAGCCTGCACATTGCAGTGGCTACTGGGGTACTGGGAAAAATTGATAATGTGATGATCAGCTCCCATAGTGAACAGCTCTGAGACATAGCCTAGTAATACCATTAGACTTTAAAGATTAAAAAAATTCTCAGAGCTTCAGGCCAAAAGATCAAATAATTTATACAATGGTAGGATAATTAGCTGGCATCAGACTTCTCAAAAGCAACACACATGGCAAAGCAACTCTGGAGCAACTTTTAAAAGAGAAAACAACTTAAGGAAAGGAAGTGCAAACCAAGAATTATATACATCCAGCTGCCTTCAGGATTGAGGCTATAGAAAAAGGTTTGAATATGCAAGAACTCAGAGAATACCCACGCAAGTGGTCTTCCTGAGGAATCTGCTGGATTGAGGGTCATCCACACAGACAAGGACTGATGGTGAGCCTGGAATATTTATTTATAGAGCTGAGACTGAAACAAGATGGGGCCACAGATAGAAGAAAAGCATGTGAACCTTACATTGTTATTGTGTATATAACTGTTTGTAATTTGTATCGCTTAAGAACATGTAGAGCATAAGTATGTGTACATCTTTGTTCCCAATTTTAGATTCAATTTCAATTTTTCTTGAGGTTGCAGCAAAAATCTAGTTTTTCACAGTGAAACACACAGAAGCAGAACTAAGAAAGCACGCAAGCCAGGTACACGTTCTCAAATTCAAGCATTTATTTCCAAGCCAAAACGGTGGTGGGAAAGGGGTATAGGACCTGCCTCCTCAGATCGCTCAGCCTCTTTCTGCTTCAGCCTCCCCACCAAGTATCCTCTAGTTGCTGACATTCCGACGTTTCTTGAGCACTCAGGTTGTATGCTGGGAAGTGGCTTGGTGATGGCATATGGCAGACTATCTAGATACATGGACATTATTGGCGTACCTCACATTCCATTGGTTCAACAGTATAATGTTTGGATTTCACCATTCAGCGTTAGATCAGTACTGTTGTACTCATCACGTTCTTCTATTTCTGGGTGAGTTGGCCATATGCCAACTCATATTGGTTGGCATTTGGTTCATTTGGGATGACTTAAACCAGTAAATAAATTTAAGGTCAAGTAATTTCCTATAGAATAATTTTCTATATTAGCAAGTTGTAAGCAAATGGTTTACACTATTTATAAACTATTCAGGTGTAAGCAACAGAATGAGGCATCTCTTACAGTATTTTGGAAGACATACCAGACGTGTATACAGTGTATGTCTATGTACAACATAAGTCCATATAGAATGTAAGTACGTAAGTATATGTGCAGAGGACTTAAATCTATAGGGGGGCCTGGGTGGCTCAGTCAGTTAAGCATCTGACTTCAGCTCAGCTCACGATCTCACGGTTCTTGGGTTTGAGCCCCGCGTTGGGCTCTGTGCTGACAGATAGCTCAGAGCCTGGAGTCTGTCTTCAGATTCTGTGTCTCCTTGTCTCTCTGACCCTCCCCTGCTCATGCTGTCTTTGTCTCTCTCTCAAAAATAAATAAAACATTAAAAAAATTAAAAGAAGACTTAAATCTGTATAAAATGGCATAGATATACATTTTCCAGCTCTGTTTGTGGAAAGGCCTAGAATGCAAGATCTAGTAGTAGTAAGCATACCTGGACCCAGATCTTGGTTTCTAAGGCCATTTACCATGAAAAGGAATCAAGACTACTTGTAAGAGAAGGCAAAGAAATGCTAAGAAGGAAGGAAGAAAATAAATGAAGGGATCATGTCGGGACACAGAAGCCAGCTTGCAGATGCTTCTGCTGATCAAATCTGGGGCAATTTGTGCAGCAAAATAATTAAGGACAGGAGTAAATTTTGAGGTGCTAAAAAAAAATGGTAATCATGAATTGTCTGATGATAGATAGATAGGAAGAAGGGAGAACTCTTCTTGCTGTACAGTGCTAACTGATATACATAGAGGGACTTGGAAGAGGTGGAAACTCACTATTATAAAAAAGTATTATTTTGTAACCATTATAGTAAAGGTTGGTTTAGGCAAGAATCATCAATGGATGCTAAATCTAGGTGTGGGAGTTTGATGAGGAACAGGATATTTTAGCGGCCCTGTAGTGTCTCTCCACAGATTGCTTATGCAAGGGGGAAATTAGTACCTTTATAATGGAGAAACTGGATAGCACCTTGAGTTGGTGATCAAAACTAACGTTGCTGGGCCACCTGGTTGGCTCGCTCAGCATGTAGAGCATGCGACTCTTGATCTCAGGATCTTGAGTTTGAGCCCCATGTTGGGCATGTAGCCCCTTTAAAATAAAAATAAATAAAATAGGAGCACCTGGGTGGCTCAATCGGTTAGCGTCTGACTTTGGCTCAGGTCATGATCTCATGGTTTGTGGGTTTGAACCCCACATCAGGCTCTGTGCTGACAGCCCAGGACCCGAACCCTGCTTCAGATTCTGTGTCTCTCTGTCTCTCTGCCTCTTCCCTGCTCATACTTGGTCTCTCAAAAATAAATAAAAAATGTAAAAATAAAAAAGAAAGAAAAATAAATTAAAAATAAATAAAACTAATGCCACCAACGAAGAACAGACTGACATTGTCTGCTTCTGGTTGTGACACCCTGAGAAGCACACATCTCTTAAGTCATACTCCAGCTGGGTGTGCACAACCTGAATCATGAGCAGACTTCAGTCAAACAAAATTCTGTTTAAGTAAACAAACAAACAAAAAATAATGATCTATATTCTTCAGAAACATCAGTTATAAAAGAACAAGTTTGAGGAAGTCTTCCAGGATTAAACAAGACTAAAGAAACATGACAAAATAAATGCAATGTGTGCTTATATACTAGATTCCATACTCAAGGAAAAAGTGTTATTACAGAATGTATTGTCAAGGTTCTCCAGAAAAATAGAACCAAAAGTGTGTGTGTGTGTCTGCCTGTGTCGCGTGTGTTTGAAGAGATTTATAAGTAATTGGCTCGTGAGGGTAGCAAATCCAAAATCTGCAAGGGTAGGCTGGCAGGCTGCAGACTGAGGAGAGCTGACGTTCCAGTTCTAGTCTGAGTAGTCTGCGAGAGAATTCTCTCTTCAGGCAAGGCTGGTCTCTGTCCTGTTCGGGTTTTCAACTGATTGGTTGAGGCCCGCTCCCATTATGGAGGACTGTAGATTTAAATGTTAATCAAAAATGCCGTCACAGAAACACCCAGAATAATGTTTGACTATTTGGCCAAATATCCATATACGCCTCCTTAAATCATACTTAATCTCCAAGTAGAGACAATAACACGGTCAGAGGTCCAGCCAACATGATACAACCAACCTGTGTACCACAGAAAACATGCTGTTTTCTCAGAAGAGGATTCACGGTCCTTGAGTGATATGTATTCTTCTCCTTGTAAGTTATACACTACGGTATAAAGTCAATACATCATATGTGTTACATGATAAAGGAACAAGAGAGGGAAGAGAACAAAGGTATTTATTTTACACACGCATGCGCACACTCACACACGCAGAGAAACATATCAATAACAAAGTAAGGAAAAGAGTACCCATGACAGTTGTAGTCTTCATTTCCGTAACTGGTCATGTGGTGCTTTCACAGTCCTTCAGGAATGTCCCAGAAAGGAGCTGTGGTATTGTAACTGTTCAGGTGTCCAGGTGTGGCTGCATGTTGTAACCCATCTGTAACTAGGCCTAGGTCTTGTCTCTTCCGTCTATCGATCTTAGGGAATTCCACATAATACCATAGCTACAGGCTGAGAGAAAGAAGGTAGTCTGGCAGGAGTGGGGACCATGGGCATTTGGGCCATTTGTTCACATAACGTGTCTGCCTTCAGGGCCTGCTCAGCCCCAAGCTCATGTTACCGCTTCCATTTGACGATGGAGGCTCCTGTCCGAGGAGGTGTAAACACCTGACTTTATGGAGAGCAGTTTGCTTTACTCCGAGTCCGCCGATGGAATATTAGTCTTATCCAAAACACCCTCATGGAAACACCCAGAATAATGTTTGGCCACGTATCGGGGCACTGTGTAGTTCAGCCAAGTTGACACATGAAATTAACCATCACAAGGAACATCAGATAGTTGACAGATCAGAATGGGAACCACAGATTAAAGTACTTAATCAGCATTAGATTTTCTGAATTTGATAACTACACTGATGTTACTTAAAAGCATTTTTAGGAAATGCATACTGAAATATTAAGGGGTGAAGATGCATGTTATATGCAAACCACTGTGAATAGATAAGAAGTAAGTCACGTGTGGAAGTGTGTGCATACATGTGAGTGTACGAATAAGAGAGAAGTGTGGCAGAATGTTAAACATTGGTGATTCTGAATATGAGAGTTGTCCCTTATTTTTGCAGCTTTAGATTTTGAAATCATTTTAAAACGAAATAAATTTAAATGACCAGGGAGCACTATAATAGCGTTTAAGAGGCGTAAAAGATCTGTAACGTTTTAACTGGCAACACTGTGCTGATACCCTTGTCACAAAATCAGAAGCGTTAATTGCTTGACTTGGTTTCAGGGGAATGTATTACATGCCTCATGTGTGAAATAAAAGGAGGGGGCAGCATGGGAACACGGTCCTCTAGAGCTCTAGTGCCTGCCCGTAAGCCCTTCCAGAACACTCCTTGACCTTTTCTTCTGAATTGAAGACTTGGTGGGGTACTGGGGAGACTCAGTTGGTTAAGCTTTGACTCTTGATTTCAGCTCTGGTAGTGATCTCACAGTTTATGAGTTCGAGCCCCGCATTCGTCACTGTGCTGATGATAGGGAGCCTGGAGTGCTCCCTCCCTCTTTCAAAATAAATAAATAAACTTTAGCAAATAAAAACTAAAAATAATAAAGTAAATTGAAGACTTGATGTCAGAGGATGGTTGCGGTAGAGAGGACAGTTAAAACTGAGATAGGAGAAGAAGGACCGGATAAGACTGGATGAGTTTTGTTTGTCTGGTCCCCAGTGTTCACAAACATTAAGTTAGGCAGTTCATTCACTATGAGTCCAAGTTGACGTTTTTTGAAAGTAGAACCTTTCTTGAAAAGCCCGTTGGCAGTAGCCCTTCTGGAAGTTTACAGCCACAGGCACATATTACTGCAAACTGATTTGATTCAAGGCTGCTACATTTAAGTGCTAATAGAAACTAAATTGGCACTATTAGCAGCATGTCCTCTGGAAAATAGAAAAAGGAAAGGGTGTTGATAAAGGACTTTCTCACAATAGAATCGAGTGTAGAGGCAACAATAGAATTGCAGTGGAAAAATGAGGTTATGGCTTAGGAGGAACAAAGTGCTGCTCTATTTTCTTACATCGAATTGAAATCTGACTCTTGGGAATATTACTTTGGACTATTTGAAAACTACTTTATGTCTTGCGTGGAAGGTACATTTTAAAATGTGTCAACAAATGCCAAAATGATTTTGGTAGCATTTTGGAATCTGGGGTGTTTACCTTGCTATAATGGCTTAAATTTTTATCATTTGTAAGTTAGCTAGTTTTTTGCTTACCCAAATACTGCCACATGACTTCCATTGCAAATGAAGGTGTACTTTAAGAATAAGGAAAGCTAGCTCAGAACCTGGAGCCTGTTTCAGATTCTGTGTGTGTGTCTCTCTCTCTCTCTGACCCTTCCCTGCTCATGCTGTCTCTCTCTCAGAAATAAATAAAACATAAAAAAAAAAATAAGGAAAGCTGTGTGGAATGTCAGTAAAGTGCTTGTGTTGTTTGTCTATCCAGATTCAAGTTTAAAGCACAGTTGTTTTTAAATTGTCAAATAGCTGATGATTGATAAATTAACACTAAGTGATAAACTAACACTGAGGGAGCTTACTTTTGAAAATAAATCTTCTAGGGGCCCCTGGATGACTCAGTCAGTTAACTGTCTGACTTTGGCTCAGGTCATGATTTCATGGTTCATGGGTTCCAGTCCTGCGTCAGGCTCTGTGCTGACAGCTCAGAGCTTGAAGCCTGCTTCAGATTCTGTGTCTCCCTTTCTCTCTGTCCCTCTCCTGTTCATGCTCTCTCTTTCTCTCTCTCTCGTATATAAATAAACATTAAAAAAACTTTAAAAATAAGTCTTCTAAAAACTTCTATGCAATCCTTTTGATGTGCTATATTCCCTAAATTATCTTTCTCTTCACATTTTTCTATGTATTAAATTCAGTCCTGTGACATGGCCAGGAAATGAAGTATTCAAGTTGACTGTTCTTTTAAAGCTGTATGTTTTATAATATTTGTGAATCTCCAAATCCTCTTACTCCAGTAAAATTCGTGACTGTCTATTGCTCATCTTCATTTGGAAATCCCACAGACATTTCACATGCTTATTTCTAATTCACAAAGTTTATGTTCACCAAACCTATAGACACCCCCCCACATCTGCCTATTAAAAATGTTTAAAATCACGTGCTAGTATAGCAAGGGCAGAAAAGCTTGTAACATTTAAGAATAATGCATTAGGGGGTGCCTGGGTGGCTTAGTCGGTTAAGCGTCCAACTTTCACTTAGGTCATGATCTCGCGGTTCGTGGGTTCGAGCCCCGCGTCGGGCTCTGTGCTGACTGCCAGCTCAGAGCCTGGAGCCTGTTTCAGTCTGTGACTCCCTCTCTCTCTGACCCTCCCATGCTCATGCGGTCTCTCTCTCTCTCTCCTAGAAATAGATAAAACATTAAAAAAAAAAAAGAATAATGCATTAATAAATAATCTATTTTTATAAAATTGAAGAACAAGTTGTTTGGATGGTATAGTGTAAGAGGTACCAAAAAGGTGTGCGTTTTGAAAAATAAGCCTTAGAAGCTTTATATTGCTATTGGGAAATATGTGCCTTTTCTGAAAAGAAGCATTACTTTTGATAAATAAACAGATACATGTGCAAAACAATAACCAAGTACATGTCAAGAAAATTCTTGTTGAATTGGAAAATCTCATCTGTATAACATTCGTGTTTCAAAAATATTTTCAGGGGAAAAACCCCAAAAAACAAAAAATATTTGTAGCTCTCATATTTTTGTATCGAGGTGTATCTTACATACTAGAATTCACTCTTCCTGACCTACAGTTCCGAGTTTTAACAAATGAATACAGTTCATGTACAGCATTTTGAAAATGTATCTTTTATTTCGAGTACTTAGTGATTTCATGGTTTTTGACGGATTATCCTATTTTTTTTAATTTTTAAATTTATTTTTGAGAGTCAGAGACACCGTGAACAGGGGAGGGTCAGAGAGAGAGGCAGATACAGAATCCGAAGACAGACTCCAGTCTCTGAGCTGGCTGTCAGCACAGAACCCGATGTGGGGCTCGAACCCAGGAACCGTGAGATCCTGACCTGAGCCGAAGTTGGACGCTTAACTGACTGAGCCACCCAAGTGCCCCAGATTATCCTTTTGAATTGAAGGGATTGTACTATAGCTATTCACAATTTCATAATTCTGGTCATTTCCAATGGTTTCATTTTGTGCTTAGGAGTGTGAATACATACCACACTCAGGGATTTACTTCTCTTTTCCTGATTTCCGTGCCTTGTGTAGCCTCTATCGTTTCTGGTATCAGCCTGTGCGGGCTTTGCTGTCTTCCGTGTGAATTCCTTTCTAACTCATTTTCCACGCTGCCCCTGCTGCTGGCCTTTCTAAGGTACAGAATTGATTGTCCTAATTCTCCGCCTAAAATCTCTTATTGGCTCCTGTTGCCTTTAGAACAAAATACATACCTTTTCCAACCAGAGTCTTTTACCAGCCGGTTCCTGCCTGAGTCTGGCCGTGCCTTCTTGCCCTTTCCTTCTTCTGCATTTGCCTGTCCGCACTACCTGCTGATTCCCGTGTTCTCTGCCATCGTGGTGCCTCTGTGTGTTTTCTTCGGCGCACAGGCCTTTTTTCCCACCAGTGCCTACCTTCCCCAGACCTTCAGACGCGCTGAGATGTCCTGTGGGCGTTCCACGGCCTCGCGCCGCTGTCGCAGCGTGTGTGCCTGGGGCTTCCTCGCGGCCCGCGCGCCTCCGCTGGCCCCTGCGCTGCCCAGCATCAGGGAGGGTGGCCGCTCCGGGTTGCCCCCGGTGTGCGCGATACTCGATACAAGTAAGCGTGCAGGATGTTGGTCATGTAGTGGACTGTGTAGTTACACGCAGGGTACGATGACTCCAGAAAACCTGCACTGTGGGTGGGGAGGAGGGAAATGTGTTACCACGGCAGTGGGCACCAGGATTCGTTGTGTGGAGGGAGCTGCCCTGCGGGCGGGCATTGCCTTGATCTCCAGCTCACTTGGCGGGGGGAGTATGGGTGTTAGCTAGGGCTGAGAGGTCAGAAGCAGAGGAAGCTGCTTGACAGGAAACAAGGGGACAGATTTGTTGGGTTTGCTCCCCAGAGGGAAAGAGAGAGAGAGAAAAGGAGGAAAGTCGGAAAAGCCTTGCAGGCCAGGGAGTAGGTGAGGTAGAGACCCCGTCCCTCCAAGGCTGGAAGAGGGTGAGAAATTAAGACTGTGCCTCCTTCCACTTCCCCTCTCATTGCTGCCCTGTGCGCCAGTTCTCTGCCTTTCTCCAGAAACCTCCACCGAAACCTCTCATCCTAGGGGATGCTTTCAGGATGTGTTTGGGTTTTGCTACTGTCTTTTATAGAAATCAGGGGAGGAGCCCCTGTCACGTAGGGATGGGTGCAGTGCGGAGCAGAGATACCCGAACACCTTGGAGGGTGCTGCGGGGATCTGCTCTCCTGGGAATTGATAGAAGTCTTGGGGGAGGGGGAGGCTTTGAACTAGCCCAGGCTCTGCTGATGTGAGTCCCTTTGGTCTAGATTATTGGGCTGCCAAGCCCCAGCCAGTAACTAGGATACATACATGAGAAGAAACTGGAAATGAAATGTATAAGATGAGAGTAGCTAGTATTAGGATGGTGGGGTTATAATCGCCGCTGCCTCTGAGACTTTCTCTGTTATAGTTCATGATAAAAGAAAAGTGCTAAACAGAGGGAAATGTCTACAATATCGTGCTGTGATCTTATTCTCCCCAGTACTTGAAAATTGGAGGTCAGTGTTGAGTTCTTTAACATCGAAGGTGCTAGAAAGGGGAAGGTGAAACTAATTATTGAGGAATAGGGAATTTGAGCCAGGACTGAAACTCCTTTCTTTACCAAAAACAGGAACTTTTTTTTATTAACTTGTTAGGGTTTGTCCCTACACCTCCCCCCCTTTTTTTTGATTGATGAGATAATGTCTCCAAGAGGAAAACAAACCTGTTAAGTGCCTGAAAGTTGGATAAGCTCTTGTGTAGACAAGAGTAGTGTTTAAGCTTTCTAAGTTGGTGTTCTGTAGGTCACAGATTTATAAATTATGGCTTAATTATTTCGGTTTCAGCTGTGACAGGCTGTTTCCTTACTTCCTGTTGCATTTGCAGCTAATCTCACAATGCTGCTTTCTGTAACTGTTCTTCTTTTCTTCCAAGATGAACAAAGTCACAAAACCATTGAGAAGGTCTTGGTACACTGCTGTGTTGTCTTGTAGTTACTGCTGTTATTGAAGTATTCCTTGATAGAGACAAATAGGATTCGAGGCTGGATCATTCTGTCATTTGTGTCTTCTCCTCGTGCTTGGATTTCACACATGTAGCTATAATTATAATCTCAAAAGACTGATATATCAACCCACATGACACTTTACCAATTTAAAGCAGGAAACACAAACAACTACATGAAACACTTGTGTTTGCTTGATTAGTGCATGTTTTCCTTTTGGGCGAGGGTATCATGTTAAAATCGGGCTGCTTGCGGAGTAGGGAATTAGAAAGAAGGGAATTGGCTGTGTACTCCACCAGTGAAAGGCTTAGGAGCATAATATGGCCATCTCCAGGACAGGCGTGTTGCTTTCTAGGGGACCTGGTGTTTGAAGCTAGTGATCAGGTGTCCCCTGGAAAGTGCTAGAAATGCATTACCCCATTTGGCATTTTGTTTTTTAGTTTTCATTTTTTTCCCATCTATCTTTTGTTGTTCATTCTTTAAATATTTTAGTTCTTTTGATAGTTTCAACAGTTCGATTCTAGGCTTATCTTGCTTTTTGTCTCATAAGGTGACTTTTCATAGATCTCTTTTCATCTCCCTGTACATGTTGGCCAAGCTGATTTCTGAGGCATTTTGCTCTTGCTTCAATGGGCTGCTTCTCTGGTACTCTCTCCGGGATGAGAAAGGCCATGTATAATCTTTTTTTCCATCCTTAACAGCCTTATTCTTCCTCTGTCTTTTAATCCTTCTCTCTAACCGTTTTTGTCCTAGATCCCATCATTTATCACTTCCTGAAGGATCTGCTCTCTGTCCACGGGGCTTCTCTGTCATCTGACTGCTATATTTCATGTAATTCTTTCCCAATCTCACTCTGTTCCTTCCTTTCATATCCTTAAATCGAATTCTCTGTTTCCGTTGTTTTTAAGGTAGTTGTCTTATTTGTCCATCCCCATCCATATACCCTGACCTCCCAGCCTAGACTTGAGGATAAAACTACGACTCAGGAACGGCCAACTGGAAGAGATCTCAGGGTGAGGTACTGATAGTGGGGGAGCAGGAGGGGAAAGTGGAACTTCGATGCCCTGTCAGGGAGCACCGCCATCGTAGAGCCTCTGTGTGCACACTGACCTGAAGCTCTCAGACCAGTGTTCACGGGTTTTTCTGGAGATTTCATAATGTAGGGATGACTGGTCAAATCATTGGCCATAGGTGATTAACTTAGTCCCTAGCCCTTCTCTCTTCCCTGGAGGAGGCAGAGGAGGGTGGGGCTGAAAGTCCTAGGTCTTTTGCAAAATGAGCCCCCAACCTGAAGTTCTCTAGGGCCCTTGGCCCCAAGTCATTTTAACATACAAAGACACTCTTACCACTCTAGAAATTCCTAAACTTCTAGAAGCTGTGTGCTGGGAACCTTGACAAAGACCAAATCTATATTTCCAATTGTACCACCCTTTGACTTCCTCGATAATAAGAGTTGGGGTTTTGTTTTTGTTTTTACTTTTTCCTGGCATTCTTTCTTTGGATTCTGTATACTGTTCATTTTTTCACCTTTTGTCTGGCTCTTCTTCTTCCTGCATCCTAACTCCTGGTTGTCAGCAAAACTCGCCCTTCTTTCTGTGTGGTCTCCAGAGGACTTTCTTCTTAAAGTGTTTGCTCCTCTCCTAGTAACTGGTTTTCCCTCTACCAGTTCTAAGTTCTCTGGGGCTTCTGGAACAAAAGACAGATTAATAAGAGAAGAGCATACAAATTTATGTAAAAAGTTTTATGTGACATGGGAGCCTTCATAAAGAAGTTAAGACGCAGGAGGCATAAACCTGAGCATAATCGTGTTAGATGTGATGGAGTCGAAAGTTGTAGAAAAGCTGTTAAGAGAGGACAAAGGTATGAGGCAAGTGTAGTAACAAGAGAAACCTAGCAAGGCCTGTTTGTTCATACTGCTCCCTGTGTCCCTTATCTACAGAGATAGGGATGTGCCTGGGTGGTGCAGTCAGTTAAGCCACCGACACTTGATCTCGGCTCAGGTCGTGATCTCATTGTTTATGAGTTCAAGCCCTACAACGGGCTCTGCTCTGATGGCGTGGAGCCTGCTTGGAAGTCTCTCTCTCTCTGCCCCTCCTCACGCTGTGTGCACGTGCTCTCTCTCTCTCAAAATAAGTAAATAAACTAAAACATGTTTTTTTATAAAAAACAATAAAAAAAGAGATAGAAATGTTCCTTTCTCCAGGCATAGGGAGGGTGCATCTCACAGAGAGTTTTAGGACTTGCTTCGGGAGAAGGTCAGAAACTCCTTCCTGTACCTGTTGTTTTCTCAGATTGCTTCAATTTAAAATAGCCACCATGCCAGGGTGTTGTGTTTGGTGGGTGAGCGGCATGCTCTGAATCCCGTCAGCGTGCTGTCTCTGCCAAACTTCAGTTCCTTGTCTAGAACTGTCTACACGGCAGCCTTTTCAGAATGCCTAGCCATCCCTCCAAAATCAGTGTTGAAACCCCAGAACTTCCCCTTTCAACCTTCCCGTTCAACTTCCCCTTTCCGCAAAATTCGTTAGTAACGCTACCATTCACCAGACTTTCATTTCTTGTACTTTAGATATGGGGCCAGTGTGGGGAGGAAAAAGGAACAAAGTTCCATTTATTTATTTTTGAAAGTGGGGACCCTGTCCCGTCTGCTTTTGTGGTCTCAGCACCCAGTCAGGTGTTCAAATGTTCCTTGAACCGAATGTAGCAGTTCATTAGGTTCATCCGTTCCTCGTTCCTCTGGTTTCTACTCAGACCAGCGTCCTGTTGGCACACATCTGGTTTACTGGAGTCACCTCCCCACCTTTTAGCTTTAGTCTTTCCTTGCCTCTTTCCACATGTCAGACTACTGCCAAAGCAATTTTCTAAAACCTTACTTTCATCTTGTCAAGAGCCATTATTGTTTATGGATTTGATTGAAACCAGTCTGGCATTTCTAAGTTTTGAATCTGCTAGTTTCCAGCACTTATTTGATGTGATGTTTTTACTGGTTTTTTTCCCCCACAGAAGCCCCTCATAGCTATTTAGAACAATCCTCTTCTTAGTCTGTGCTAGGAAAAGACCTATTCCTACTCATGCTTTTCCTCCTGATATTCTTCTAGCCCAGAATTCCCTAGCTGATCTCTTATTTTCAAATCATGTGCTTCCTAAAGACCTAACAGCTGGTTCATGTGTCAGTAGGTACTCAGTGAATATTTGTTAAATGAGTAAATGAGAACTTGTATTCTCGATGAGCATTTTTAAGTAGCTTTACATGATAATGATACCCCCCCCAATGTCCATAGACTGCATAATCCTTTCTAATAAATTACATTTCTTGTGGCTTACTGCAAATTTTTTTTTTTTTTTTAAATTTTTTTTTAATGTTTGTTCATTTTTGAGAGACAGAGTACAAGCAGAGGTAGAGCAGAGAGAGAGGGAGACACAGAATCGGAAGCAGGCTCCAGGCTATCAGCACAGAGCCTGATGTGGGGCTCGAACTCACAGACTGTGAGATGGTGACCTGAGCCAAAGTCGGCCGCTCAACTGACTGAGCCACCCAGGTGCCCCAACTGCAAATTTAATAAGTGATTAATCCATTGAATAAAATGATATATGAGTACCTCACTCATGTACTAACAACTTACTCATGTACTTGAAAGGGCTTCAAAAGCATTATTCTTCTTCTTTACTTCTACTTTAATTGTAAAAGTGCTTTAAAGTAAGCCTTTTCTTAGCTTTAACACAAGTGAATTCTTGGATCTAATCAAATGATTTCGGCACATGCTCTGAGCAATTACATTTGTGCAGCTTAGCAGAAACTATGGCAACAGAATGAAAAATGTGTTTTTCTTGATTGTTTTCCTCCATGAGATTGGGAAGTTCCAACTTAAACATCTCAAGTTAAAAGAAATGGTCATAGATAATATGCATTACAAATTACTTTTGGTGGAATTGCCTAGAAAGTTGGGTTAAGAAGCCATTTATCAGTCATAAGTTTATGGCTCAAATCCTGGAAGAATGTGCCAAGGATTACAATGGTAATCTTTGCTGGGAATATGGGAGATTTTCAAGGTCTACTTTAGGCCTATTTATATTGTCTTTTTTTTTTTAAGCCCCAAAGCAGGATTATTTTATAATAGAACAAACAACAAAGCTGTTTAAATTTGGGAGAAAAGACAGTTATCCGGTTTGCCTAAATTTATTATTTAAAAAACTACATCAGTCATACTTTCCTACACCAGGCACATAACCGTATTATTATACAAAGAACCAAAGGAATTCAATTGTAGTGTAAAAAACCAAGTGCTTTATATTCATTGTGTAAGACAAGATTTTTCCTTTAAGAGCTACTAATAATTTAGACTGTTTTCTAAAGGGAATTAATTAAACAACTGAAATTCGTTTGAGTTTTTGGCAAACCTTTTTTATTTTTAATTTTTTTTTAATTTTAATTTTTTAATATTTTTATTTATTTCTAGGAGAGAGAGAGACAGCCTGAGCAGGGGAGGGTCAGAGAGAGAGGAGTCACAGACTGAAACAGGCTCCAGCCTCTGAGCTGGCAGTCAGCACAGAGCCCGACGCGGGGCTCGAACCCACGAACCGGGAGATCATGACCTAAGCGAAAGTCGGACGCTTAACCAACTAAGCCACCCAGGCGCCCCTGGCAAACCTTTTTTAAAGATCCCTTGACTTCTTGTAAAGGAACTCGTGAAATTCGCCCTTAAAAGTGATTTCCTAACCAGAAAATATGCATTAGAGGATAATAACACTAACGAAGAAGTGAAAGATTTTCAATGGGGTTGTTTCTAATATTTTAATAAGAAAACATTGGTGAAAATTGCTTTATGAAAGCATTGTCTTTTCTAAATGAATAAATTGAGTAATGCATTAACTAAAAAAAAAACAAACAAAAAACAACCCAAATTCCTTTTTATGAGAAGAGACTGTCTAAGCTGATTAACAGTAGAGATAGGCCTAAAGTAGACGTGAAAGGTTTAAAAATATTTTCTTTGTTTTAGTCCACACACTTACTAATATTTAACAGCTCACGAGGTAGGCATCCATATAGCTGCCAGACGCACATAACTGACCTGGTTGTACTATTATGTTCTAATTAGTAGCTTATGTAGCAACTAAATAGTTTGTTGATATTCTTTGTTACTTTATATATTTGTGAAGAGTTTTCATAAGACATTCTTTCTGTGGGAAGGAGTTAATCCTTTTAGTTAGGATTTAGGAGCTAGGGGTAAGGTTTTGGTTCCAGTAAGTTATTATAGCCAGAAATCCAGAAATGCCCAGCCTCTGCCCAGCCAATCTACTCTTACCCTTTGGGAGTCATGAGGGGACAGTCTGCAAAGAACAGTAGCCAATGGGACTCAGAGTGCCACATTAATAAAGGCTGTGTAAACTTTCAGCACATCAGTGTAGAAGTCTCCTTAAAAGTGGCCTTTGTGCAAGTAATTTGGGCTTAAGGTCTATGTCAGGACTCCTGCTTCCCTCCCAACCTCATCCAATCACTAATTATCCAATTACATCCAATCAGCATGTTGAGGTGAGTGTTAGGTTTCCAGAGGAGGGGCACCTAGGTGGCTCAGTCTTTGAGCATAGGACTCTTGATTTTGGCTCAGGTTATGATCCCAGGGTCATGTGGTTGAGTCCCATGTAAGGCTCCACACAGTGTGGAGCCTGCTTAAGATTCTCTCTTTCTCTCTCTCTCTTTCCCCACCCTTTCCCTTTCTCTCTCTCTCTAAAAAAAAAAAAAAAAAACAAAAAAACAGATTGGAGGGGAGAACAAACTAGTAAGTGAACCAAGTCCCAAAAGAACCTCTGAATCTGCTTATTTGACTGTTGTATACAGTAGTCCCTCCCCTTACCCACGGGAGATAGATTCCAAGACTCCCAGGGGATGCCTGAAGCCACAGAGAGTACCAAACCCTCTATATACTCTGCATTCTCCCATACATACATACCTATAATAAAATTTAATTTATAAATGAAGCACGGTAAGAGATTAACAACAATACTTAATAATCAGGACAGTTAATATACTGTAATAAAAGTTGCGTGAATATGGTCACTCTCTCAAACTGTCGTACTGAACTGTATCCACCCTTCTTCTCGTGATGATGTGAGATCATAAAATGCCCTGAGATGAAGAGCTGAGTGAGGTGAATGACGGAGGCATTGTAGTTCACTGTTAGGCTACTGCCAACCTTCTGAGGATACCTCAGAAGGAGGATCATCTGCTCCTGGCCCGTGGTAAACTGTGGGTAACTGAAACCACAGCAGGTGAAACTGTGGATGAGGGGACTGCTGCATAGTGACGGAGAAGTGCAAGAGAATGGCCACCGGGGGCCCCAGGAGTCTAGGCCAGGCCAGGAGTTCGAGGCAATAAAACCGACCTTGTGCGGAGACTGTTGCTTTAACACAGTGACCCCACCTACTGTTAACTATGCTCAGTCAGGATTTTGGATTCTTGAATAATCAGATTAGTAACTGCTCTTACCTGTGGGGAGGACTAGACAGGGGGTGGCCAGAGGCTTGCCTGGCACCGGGGAAAGGAGCTGCAGCAACAGTAAAGCGCCATTTACTTTCAAGTAGGAAAAACACCAGACAGTTCTGTCTCTCAGTTTCTAAAGGCTAATCTCTGGAACAGTCTGGCCCCAGGCATGGAGTAGCTCATGATCAGCCTACATTTTGGACTTCACTAAGGCATGGAATGACTCAGAAATGCAGATTTCTGTAATTGGCTGATGTTTACTTTACCTCCAGGGTGAAGTACAATGTGTAAATATTTGAAGTCTTGTTCTAATAAATGTTGGTATTGTTGCTGGCAAATTGTAGCTCTTGATCTTAGGTTAACAATTTAATTAAGAGAAATATGGTTTATTTTTAGACTTTCATGTTCAAAGGCTTCCAAATAATGACAATAGTATAGAAATGAGAACGATTTAGACACCTAGACTCACATGCCCGGATATGTGTTTGTCGGTTCTTAGGATTCTATATAGTATCATTATTTACCATTTGTTTTTATGTGTTTTATTGTGAACACAATGAAAAGAAGTCTTTATAACTGATAAATTCTCCCCCATGCCTAAATATTGATAGAGCTTCCTATTAATTTGCTTCCATATGTCTGATTACTTACTTTGCCTAACAGATGTCATGTAAAAGAATTATATAGATATTAAGTTCAAGATCCCTGAGTTGGGCTTATATCAAATCACCTCTTTTATTTTATTTTACTCTTTGAAGTTAACCTGCTAGGAGAGTAGTTAAAGTAGAAACTACAATTGTAGGGGAGGAGAACCTTCCCTTCTTTTCTTCTAGGTTCTTTAGAAGTTCTTCTGGGTTCTTCTAGGCCCAATAATTAAATTGATATAACACAAGTTAACAGGAGAAAAAAAAAACCGTTTAATTTTGTATGTACAACAGAGCCTATAGAAATAGGAGACTCAGAGAAGTGACCCAAGCAGGTAGCTTTGTGAAGAATTGACAAAAGGGTTTAGGCTTGGGGTAGCAAATTAGTGAGGAAGTAACAAAGTTTGTTGATACAGCTTTCTTGGCCCTAAATCCCCTATTTCTGGTAATAAGGATGCCTTCTACCCTCCTGGTACACGGTGGGTACCTTTGAAATGAGAGATTTATTTCCTGCTTTCAGAGTAGACTGAGCAGGTCACTGTCCTTTCACTGGCTGTGTCTTAAGGAACTTTAATTCTAAAGAATCAGAGTGCCAGAGTGGCGTATTTGGAGGTGGTGTATTCTGCTCCCCTTCATGATGTTGACTGTAATGAAGGAAGACCTTTGTTTCGCATAATTTCAGAAAAGACGCTCTACTGGAGAATTCCATTGCAGAAAACAGCTGTAAAACCTGGAGTTAATATAAAAAACAACTATTTCAGGCACTGGAGAGCGAACAGAAGCTGATAGACTCTACTGGGGAGTACACAGTTGGAGGAGGGACGGAAGGGAGCTATAAGAAGTAACTTTGCCTTTTCACTGATTTTAGCTTCAGGCTAAGTACAGTCTGTACTCTGGGGACTCCGATGGAAAAACAGTAGTCTCTTTGGCCAGGGAGACTAGAAAACTGAAACCAGAGAACCTTGATCACAGAAGATTGGGGAGAAATCCCAGAAAAAGAAGAGCCAGAGGAGGGGGAGTCCTTACATTTTGTGAGCACACATCTCTGACTCCCCTCTGAGCCATGTGTGAGTGCAGTGGGCTCAGAACAGCTCAGGTAAAGACAAAAAATCTGAACTGGACTGAAGCTGCCTCCTAAGAAAAGTAGTTTACAGTTCAGAAAGCCAACCCAAGACACTTGCTGGCTAAACAAAAGAAGACAACTGTCACTGGAGAAAAAAAATAGCAGTCTCTAGACTCCACACGTTAACATTTCTACAGTCCATAATTACCCCATATGTGGAGAATCAAGAAAATGGAACATATTGGAAGAGGAAGAAAATCAGTTGAGTCCTACCCTGAGATGAATGAGATATTGGCCATACTGGACAAGAGTTTTAAAGCAGCTGTTATAATACCCTCAGTGAAATAAAATGGCATACTCCCTGTGAGTAAAAAAACAAGACCTCCTATCAGGAAAAAAGAAACAATGAAAAAGAACCAAATGGAAGTTCTAGAGTTGAAAAATACAATATTTGAATTAAAAATTCAGGAGCTGGATTTCACGTTGAATAGAGGTACAGAATGAAAAGTACATGAACTTTGAAGATAGAGCAATAGAAATTAATTTAAAGAACAGAGAGAAAACATTGGGGGGGGGGGATGAACAGAGTCTCAGGGATTTTTGAAGTTGAATCAAACGATTTAACATAGATGTAATTGAAATTTCAGAAAAGAGAGAATGGGATAGAAAAAAATCTTTTGGAAAACTAAAGCTGAAATTCCTCATTTGATGAAAAACGAAAACTTAGAGATACAAGATGCTTAGTGAATGCCAGGCTGACTGAACCCAAAGAAGTCCACATCAATACACATCATGGCAAAACTTTCAAAAGCAAATGTGGAAAGCAGGAGAAACCGGATACACTGAAATTACTGACTTCACCTGGGAAACCGTGGAGGCCAAAAGATAATGGAAGATCATGTTTATATTAAGTGCTGGAAGAAGAGGGGGAAAAAAAAAGGCTGTCAGCCCAGAATTCTTTATCAAAGGAAAATATCCTTCAAAAATGAAGAGGATTCCAGATTTAGTTAATGGTGACAGTGACAAAACCTGTGAATAGACTGAAAAGCACTGATGTATATGCTTTAAAAGGGTGAATTTTATGGAATGTGAATATCTCAATAAAAAGATTTGAATGTAGGTAAGAAAGACTCTTTCAGATAAAAGAAAACTTGGAGAATTCTGTGCTGCAAGAAACGTCAAAGGAAGTTCTTCAAGGCTGAAGAAAACACCAGATGAAATTTTGGATCTTTGGAAAAGATAAGAAAGATCATCAAAAATGATAAATATCTATAGAAATATGGACGTCTTTCTCTTTCCTGTTGCTTTCTTTATAAATTATATAAAGAAAACTTATAGCATTGTCTTGCGCATAATCGCATATATAGCAGATGTTAACTCCATTTAATATATATCAATATTCCATAAAGAATGATATAAAGTTTCTGTATTTTTAGGTAAATGGAACAGTATTAATTATAAGAAGACCGTGGGTAATTAAAGATATACTGTATTCCTTAGGGCAACAACTACGCTAATAATGTAAAGAAGTAAAGCTCATATGCCACTGTGAAAATTGAAATGAAATTCTAAAGACCAATTTAAATGTTTTGTTGTTGTTTTTAAGTCAGGAAAGTAGGAATAAAGGAACAAACAATAGAAAAAACAAGTTAAGGGGTGCCTGGATGGCTCGTTTGGAAGAGCATGTGACTCTTGATCTTGGGGTTGTGAGTTTGAGCCCCATGTTAGGTGTAGAGATTACTTAAATAAATAAAACTTAAAAAATAAAAGAAGGAAAAAGCAAGTTAAAAACAAGTAATAAAATGGTAGACCCAAATCCAGCCGTCTCAACGATGTCATTAAATTGTTAGTAGATTAAGTTCAGTGGGTATAGGATTTGGTTTGCAAAATTAAAAAGTTCTAGAGATCTGTTACAAACACAGTATAAACTCTAAGATCTCTGCCAGCTCTAAAATTTGTTTAAAAGTATTAACTCTTTATAAACATATTCTGGGGGTGCCTGGGTGGCGCAGTCAGTTAATCATCCGGCTTCGGCTCAGGTCATGATCTCACGGTTCGTGCGTTCAAGCCCCGCGTCGGGCTCTGTGCTGACAGCTAGCTCAGAGCCTGGAGCCTGTTTCAGATTCTGTATCTCCCCTGCTTATGCTGTCTCTCTCTCTCTCTCTCTCTAAGAAATAAATAAAACATTAAAAAAATTAAAAAAGAAAAAAGAAAAAACAAACACAATACATGTAATTAACACCACTGTATTGTACACTAAAAATGGTTAAGGTGGTAAATTTTATGTTATGTGATTTGACCACAATTAAAATATTTATTTATGCATTTAAACTTTGGAAGGACATTGAAGTCACTTTTCCCCCTGAAACTTTTGATTCTAGAGGTTTGTAGTTGGGTCTGATTTGCTAGAAGTTGGAGGCCCAGAGCATTACTTATTTGCAAACACTTAAAATGATGCTCAGTGGCATACCACAAGCTCTGTATAACTTTAACTCCTTGTATCACATCACATCCCTATGAGGTAGGTATTATTTTATTTTCTGCCATTTTATTATGGACATTTTCAAATATACAGAGAATTTGGAAGAACTACATGTTGAACACCCTCACACTCACTGTCTAGATTCTATAATTAACATTTTATCATGTTTGCTTTATTGCATATCTATCCATACCTATATTCACCCATTAATCCATCTTATTTTAGCATTTCAAAGCAAATTGCAGACATCAGTATGCTTTGAGGGTAGGTATTTTTATTATCTTCATTTTATACTAGAAGGGACCTGAGACACAGAGGAGTTAATTTGTTCAAGGTCACATGGCTTTTAAGTGGTAGAAATAGAATTTAGCTTAGGCCCCCCTTAACCACATCTACAGAATGCTGGTTGACATAATATTAATAGGTATTAGTAGGTATTATCATAAAAATAATTTTGTGATCCAATAAGTTTGACAAATACAGTATCTCAGTTTTAGATTCACATGCAAATTTCCATGGTATAGAATCTATGAAATTCAGTAGTAAAGAAACTTGATTAACTCTGATTAAGCCGATCATTCAGGTTTCTTTGACTTGAAAGCATCTCCTCCTCCACCCCCCAAAGTAACACCTATTAACATCTTGTAGGATAGGGCCAGAATCAGTGGAATATATTTTGGAAAATGCTTATTTATAAGATAACCTATTTTTGTTTAGACAGAATATGGTATTCTTTCATTAAAAAATATTTTAAACATGTATTTATTTTAGAGAGACAGAGCATGAGCAGAGGAAGGGCAGAGAGAGAGGGAACACAGAATCTGAAGCAGGCTCCAGGCTCTGAGCTGTCAGCACAGAGCCCGATGTGGGATTTTAACCCACAAACCGTGAGATCATGACCTGAGCTGAAGTCGGATGCTTAACTGACTGGGCCACCCAGGCACCCCCAGAATATGTTTATAAAGAGTTAATACACAAATTTTAGAGCTGGCAGAGATCTTAGAGTTTATTCAAACCAGTGCTTTCTTTTCAGAGATGAGGCAACTGAGACGCAGGGTGATCAAGTGACTAATGCAGGCTAAATCATGCAGGTGGAATCATGGGCAGGTGCCTAGTGGTAGAAATGGGAGTAGATAGAAGCTGGCCTAGAAGCTGGAGATGGATGGCATTTAGTCAATAGTCAGTAAATATTTAGTAAAGTAATGAGTACGTTGTCCAAATCTGTCTAGTTTTCTTTGCACTGCATATCTAGCTACATAGTAGATTTTGTGTTTATTTTCAGATTATATTGATCAGTAGAGAGTCTATTAACACTTTATTTTTATGTACAAATGATATATAGCTAACTAAATTCTCAAAAAGTTTTCTTGTAGGGACGCCTGATTGGCTCAGTCAGTTAAGTGGGTGACTCTTGATTTCGGCTCAGGTCATGATCTCATGGTTCATGAGTTCAAGCTCCACACTGGGCTCAGTGCTCATAACGCAGAACCTGCTTTGGATACTCTGCATTCCTTCCTCTGCCCTTTCCCCACCTGTGCTCGCTCTCTCTCTCTCTCTAATAAATACATGTTAAAAGTTTTCCTGTAATATATAACATACAGAAAAGTACACAAAACATAGCTGTATAGTTTAACATATAATTATAAAGTGAACCCTGGCTTAACCACTCAAGTCAAGTAATAAAATACTGCTGGTATTTCAGAAGCCTCCATGGACCCCCTCCTGTTGCTCATCCCCTTAATTATTTTTTTTCTCTTTTTTTTTTTTAGCTAATTTAACAGGACATGCAGAGAAGGTGGGGATTGAAAATTTTGAGCTCCTCAAGGTCCTAGGAACTGGAGGTAAGTCTTAAAATTTTTTTTTAGCTGAAAAAAGCATTTGTTATTCCTATGACAAAGGATTGGTGTCTTCAATATAGAAATCCGTTAAAAATTTAAAAGCATAAGGAATCCAGTGGGAAAATTGTCAAAGAACACAAACAAACGATTCATAGACAAAATACAAAAGGGAAAATTTGGAAGAATTGGCAGGGATTTAGGAAAACCAATTTCTTTTACCGTGCTGTTGGGAATATAAATTAGTTCAATCTTTACATAGGACACAATACTAAAATCCCTAACATTTATAGAGAGCTTGTTACTTGCCAAGTACTCTGTGAAATACTTCATGCTGATTAACTCATTCAGTCCTCACTGCATTTTATTCATATCCAGTGGTCATCATTTTTAGTAATGAAAACCTCAAGACTCTTTAGAAACTTAACAAAAGTCAGGTTTGAGTTTGGTTAAATTGGACATGAATCTTTATGTTCTGTACTCTGTATAATAGGACTGAAATGATCTGCTTTTAACGTTTTTGAAAATTCTCCATAATGTAAGAGCTTAATAAGCTTAAGAAAAGGCTACAGAAGAGAGTGTGCAATATACCATTTCTGTAAGAAGCAACGTCTACATGCGCATTTGACCCTGAACAATGCAGGGGGTTATGGCACCAACCCCTGCACTGTTGGAAATCTGTGGGTAACTTCTGATTCCCCCAATACTTAACTACTAATACAGCCTACTGTTTACTGGAAACCTTACTGATAGCATAAGCAGTTGATTAACACATAGTTTGTATGTTACATGTATTACATACTGTATTCTTACACTAAAGAAAGCTAGAGACAAGGAAATGTTATTAAGAAAGTCATAAGAAATAGATAATATGTCTGTAGTACTGTACTGTAATTATTCCCTCAAAAATTACATGTATAAGTGGACTCATGCAGTTCAAAACTCTGTTGTTCAAGGGTCAACAGTATATATGCATATAGAAAATTCTCTGGAATATACACCAAAATAACAGTGGTTGTCCCAGATGGTAGGATCTTAGACGATCTTGGTTTTCTGCTTTATACTTTTCTGTGCCTCCTGAATTTTTGCTGCTGCCGTTTGATGCTCAAGAATCTGGGCCTCTTAGATGGACAGCCTGTGTGGGTGCAGAGACCCCCACACTCAGAAGAGCCCCATGTTAGGCTTAATGCTCTGCTTTCACTGTCTTGAGATTCTAAGTAATTCATGAACAGAACACCCCACGTTGTCATTTTGTAATAGGCCTGCCAGTTACGCAGCTGATGTCTTCAGCTCTCTCTCTGGGATGTGTTGCTCCACAGGTATGCCGCTGTGAGAACTCATTTTCCATCTTTAAGGTCCGGGTGAAAAGGAGGATTTTAATTATTTTTCCAGTCTCAACAGGCCCTATTGTCTCTTTCCTGGAAGGGGAGGGAGAGCCTCAGAGAACAGACCATTTTTCTTCTCCACTAAAGTTTAGCTTCACACTCTCAGTGGCCTGTATGCCTTCCTAGATTCCCAGCCTCTGACCGGACAGGTCGTTGCTGTCCGTGGGAGAGCATCTGCCCATAGCTTCCCAAGTGCCAAGCCTTTTAGCAGGAGAGAAGTCTTTTCTCTTGGGCTTCCAGATCCGTCCCAGCCACTGCCCTCATGTACCATGTATGTAATTTGTCTGTAGGTCGTTTGGTGCTGAGCCGTCATGCCTAGGGCCTTGCCATATAAGCTCTTCATGATTTTCCTGAGTAGTTCAGCATATCGTGTAAAGCCTGCCTTTACAGCTGCCAGCGAGGAAGCCCTATAATTTATTTTCATCAGCTAAGTGTTTTTATTGTCAGGAAGAGTATAGTATAATTGTCAACTTGGGAGAGTGTGCCGTGTATTCTCTCCATCCGATCAGTTGTAAAGATGTATTTTTAAAACAAACTAGCCTCACCCTACCATATCATTAAGAAATCACGCCTTCAAAATATCAAAATAATGTCTTTTATTCTTACATTCGTTTCCTCTTTCAAAGGCAGTATCTCCTCGAAGGAGAAGGAGGGTCACAACTGTATGGCGACTGAATTTCCTTCGAAATAGTGTTTGTGCCGTTTTGTCAAAGGCTGTTTCAGGTCAACTTATGTTCTAGCCACAGAATTTGTTTTATCTGCATGTTTTTTATTCTAATAGCTTTATTGTAATATAATCACATGCCTTACAGTCCACCTTTTAAAGGGTACAAATCAGTGGTTTTAGTGTATTTACAGAGCTGTGCATCCACCACCCCAGCCAACCTTAGAACATTTTACCTCAGAAAGAAACTCTGAATGCTTTGTCTGTTACTTCCCAGACTCACTATCCTCCCAGCCTTAAACAGCCAGTGACCCACTGTCTGTACCTTTATATTTGCCTATTCTGGACATTTCATGTAATTGAATCACATAATTTGTAGTCTTTCGTGTCTGGCTTCTTACAGTTAGCATACTGTTTTCTAGATTCATCTGTGTTGTAGCATGCACCTATATTTCTTTCCTTTTCATGGCTTTATAATATCCCACTCTTAAGAATATACCACATTTTGTTTATCCATTCATCCATCAGTGGGACTTGTGGATCATTTCTGCCTTTTGGCTGTTGTGAACAATGCTGCTGTGAGCATTCATGTATACGTTTTTGTGTGAACATGTGTTTTAAATCCTCTTGGGCATATACTTAGCAGTGGATTGCTATTTCACATGATAATTCTATGTTTAATTTCTTGAGGAACTACCAGACTGTTTTCTAAAATGGCTGCATCATTGTACATTCCCACCATTTTACATTCCCACCAGCAGTGTATGAGGGTTTCAATGTCTCCACCACCTTATCAACACTTGTAGCTGTTCTTTTAGAAAATAAGTTATGAAAATCAGACTAAGATCATGTTTTATTCCAGGTATGGTCAAAGCCAGAAAACTTTTATTTAATATTAATAGATAACCTCTCTCAAGCAAAATAGATATGGAGTCTACAGATCTCCTCAAGCCACTATTAAAATGTAATATTAATTAATTAATTTTCATCACTGAATTTTATAGCTATGAAACAAAAGCTATGAAACTAATTCTGTTCCTTGATCTGTCAATTTTATATTTGGCAGTATATTCCAAATACATAAGTAGAAATAGAAAGGCAGTTTATGTTCTCTTTCTGATAAGATGACAGCTTGCATATCTTGGAAAATCTTCCTCATTTTTAAACCCCTGAAGTGCTGGATAAAAAAAACCTCTAAAGAAAGTCTACTAAATGGTATAGGTCAGCTTCTAAGAAGAAGAAAAATCCTTGGAATCCAAAAAGAAAACAGAACAGGAATCTAGAGAATAAATAAGTCCGTCAAAGGCAAATGTCATTCTGGGGAAATGTACCAGTAAATTGTGAGCTGGTTCCTTGGATTTATCATGTCCGTGCTTGGCATGAGAGACATCGTCTAAGGCTCCTGAGAGGTAGAAAAGGCTACTGCTTAGCAAACCACTAAATAAGAAGAAAAATCCAGTCTGCAAAGGGAGATGCAGAGGAAATTTTTCTGCCTCAGCATTGGCTCTGGGTGAAGGGGAAAAATAAATAAATAATAGCATTCCCTGAGCATTCACAACATAAGCCAGCCATCAGGGTATTCAGGTTTGCAGCTGGAATTTGTACACATTTGTGTAATCTCAAAGAACAAAAAATAGGTAGGAATTTCATTTACAGTACTACTGAGTTGGTAGTATTGCCAGGTGCCTAGGAAAAGCAAATATAAATCCTCTTTGAAAGAATAAGCTGTTACTGAGACCATAAAGAAGTACTGAAGAAAGTTTTACAGACAGGGTCTTAATATCAATGATCACAACATCCAAGAAGCAAGTCACCATGAGTGAAAGAAGTGGAAACAACAAATAGCAAAATTAGACCTGTAGAGTCTGTTGGAATTATTAGGTCTGAAATATGATGTAAATGTTTATATGGTCTTTAAAATTAAACAGGGCTTTGATGGTGATGTGAAGGAAAAAAGTATGCTACAAAATGACGGGACAGATTTGAAAGACAGCCAATAGTAGTTCTAGAAGTGAGAAAATAATTCAGATTATAAACTCAGTAGATGGTTTAGTAGCAGATGAGATGTAGCTAAAGAGAATTAACAAATTGAGAGATGGATTTGAGGAAAATATGCAGAATATAAAATGGAGAAAAATGAGATGGGATTTATAAAAGAGAGATTAAGGGTCACCTGGGTGGCTCAGTTGGTTGAGTGTGTGACTTAAGCTCAGGTCATGATCTGAACCCTGCATCAGGCTTGCTGCTGTCAGTGCGGAGCCCGCTTTGGATCTTCTCTCCCCCTCTCTCTGCTCCTCCGCTGCTTGTGCTGCCTCAGAAATAAATAAATATTAAAAAAAAAAAACACTTTAAAAGATTAAGACATAGAGGACAGAAGGTACAGGTTTGTCTAATCAGAATCCTAGTTGAGAATTTACTAAGATTGATTAAACATGTGAATTCACAGATTGAAGAAGCAAAACATATTCCAAGCAGACAAGTAGACAGAAATTCTCACATGAATACATCATAGAGAAAGTGATAAGCACCAGAGACAGAGAAATACCCTAAAAGCAGCCAGAGAGAAAAGACTTATTTATGAAAGAATAATGATCAGATAAACAGATGACTTTTCAACAGCTACCATGAAAACTAAGGGAGAATAGAAGAATATCTGCAGAATGCCCAGAGAAAAGAACTCCGTTTAGAATTGTATACCCAACAAAACTATTTTTCAGAAGCAAGAGCAAAATAGGCATTTTCAGACAGACAAAAGCTGAGTGTGTTTTCCACCAACACGTCTTCATTAAAAGAATTTCTAAAAGCCCTAGTTGTAGGGAAAAAGGAATCTCAGGAGCGTTTCTGAGATGCACAAAGGATTGGATCTGAAGAAAATCTAAACAACCATAGCCATAGTGTTGAAATTGTGGGGTTAAAATAAGAAAACTGAATCACTGGACAAAAATAGCATACAGTTTGGGAGGTGATAGGAGTTAGTGTTCTGAGGTAGTATTTCTCAAACTTTAACATGCTCATAAATCTTACAATGTGTAAATTTCCAAGCTGTTTAAAAAAGACTAGTCAACCTTAATATTCTTTAACTGTTAAGGAAATTAGTAAGCAAAAGTCTTCCTGCTAGAACAATAGTTGATACATTTTTAAGAGTGAGTTCTGCCTGGGGCGCCTGAGTGGCTTCATAGGTTGTGTCGGACTTCGACTCAGGTCATGATCTCACGGTCCTGAGTTCGAGCCCCGCGTCGGGCTCTGTACTGACAACTCAGAGCCTAGAGCCTGCTTCATATTCTGTGTCTCTTCTCTCTGCCCCTCCCCTGCTCATGCTCTATCTCTTTGTCTCTCAAAAATAAATAAATGTTAGGCTACCTGGGTGGCTCAGTCAGTTAAGCGTCTGACTTCGGCTCAGGTCATGATCTCACAGTTCGTGGGTTTGAGCCCTGCCTCGGACTCTGTGCTGACAGCTGGCTCAGAGCCTGGAGCCTGTTTTGGAATCTGTATCTCCCTCTCCCTCTGACCCTCCCCTGCTCATGCTATCTCTCTCCCTCTCTCAGAAATAAATAAAACGTTAAAAAAATTAAAAAAAAAAAAGTGAATAAAATGTAAAAAAATGAATGAGTTCTACCAGATATTCAAGATATAGATCATTCCAGTCTTTCACAAACTCTTTCAGAGGATAGAAAAGTGGGATTTTTTTCCAGCTTATTGTATGAGGTATGGCTTTGATTTCAAAAACCACAAAGAGAATATGAGGAAGGAAAATGAAAAGCCAGCTTCATACATGTGAGATTTTTAATATCGAATTTATTAAAATCAAGCCTGGTGTATATTTTCTTTCAACACAGTTAATACTTTGTCCTATTATCTACTTCAGCTTTTTGAGTCGTGTGATCACAGGTCCTTAAGATAGGTCTGCAAAGGTGAGGGAAGAGTTTATCAGTAATGTTTTACTTGGGCATTTTCATTTCATGCTTTTTCGTTGTTGTATAATTGGTCTGTTAGCTGTGGATACTGCTTTTCCTTTTTGTCAGCTGACAGTATGCTTGCTCTGAGCAGAAGATGGAATAACTAAGGTGTCATTATAGGTATTTCTGTATTTAAAATCAGATTTTTGATGACTAAATGGAGTAGGTGGAAACTTTTCTTATAAGTATAATGAAATCTCAATTTTTATTCAGAAATTTCACCACTAATCTTTCACTTTTATTACCTTTTTAAGATAATTTTTTCCAGCACTACTTAGAATAATAGAAAAGCCTCATCAGATGTCTTTATGTGTCAAGCCAGGTTTTCTTTGGAAGTGAAACTGAAAATTCTTCTGATGAATTAATTTTTATGTATTTTGAACTATATAAAATATCTTGAAGTTATTTCTTAACTGGTCTGCTTTTCTGCAAGTTCTCTATTCTGTGTTATGCATTTTACCTGTATTCTGTTATAAATGGTATGCATCCTCATTAAAATTCAACATTACTTCGCTATTCTCCTATTTCAGAATTTATAGTGCCTTCCCCCCTGTCCCCCCAGTTAATTACTTCAAATACAAATCCTTTTGCCTCGCTTTCAGACTTAGCTTTGTTTTCTCCTGTCTTTTTTGTCCAGTAACCCTGATATTCCACCTACTTTTCTAGTCTGGTTAATTTTCTTTTACCCCCCTACATTTGGGCATACTTTCCCATATTCTTTTTTTTTTTTTTTAAATGTTTTATTTATTTCTAGGAGAGAGAGAGAGAGATAGCGTGAGCAGGGGAGGGTCAGAGAGAGAGGGAGTCATAGACTGAAACAGGCTCCAGGCTCTGAGCTGGCAGTCAGCACAGAGCCCGACGCGGGGCTCAAACCCACGAACTGTGAGATCATGACCTAAGCGAAAGTCAGACGCTTAACCGACTAAGCCACCCAGGCGCCCTTACTTTCCCATATTCTAATGCTCTGTCTTGTCTTAGTCCCATAATCCTAGTGCCCCTCTTCTCTTCTGCCTGTCCAGATTCTGCCCAGATCGCTTCTTTCTCTGAATTGGGGCACTGAAAGTCCTTTGCAGAGAACATAGTTCTGAGTGGTTTTCTGAATTTTCCTTCATATCTGCTATTTTTCTTCTAGATTGTAAGCTCTTAAGATCATCCTTACAGATTTGTCCAACAATGTAGCCCTGTCCCATCTCTATAGCTCATAACAGTGTGAGATGATAATGATCTAACACGTATATAATTCATGCTCTTGTCTCCAGCATGATTTTTCGGATTGATACTTCCAGTCCAGAAAATAGCTTTTGCTCATCTTTTAGAATTACACTTGACTCTTGACCAATTTGGGAGTTAGGGGCGTCAACCCTCTGCATAGTTGAAAATCCATCCACAACTTTTGATCCACCAAGAATTTAACTACTAATACCATCCTGTTGACTGGGAACCTTACTGATAACATAAATAATCAATTAACACATATTTTATGTGTTATATGTATTATATACTGTGTATTTAACAATAAAGCCAGAGAAAATATTAAGAAAACCATAAGGAAGAGAAGATGCTTTTACAGTATTGTACTATATTTATTTTATTTTACTGAAAAAATTTTTTAAATATAATTTATTGTCAAATTGTTTTCTATACAACACCCCGTGCTCATCCCAAGAAGTGTCCTCCTCAGTGCCCATCACGCACTTTCCCCTCTCCCCACCCCCCATCAGCCCTCTGTTTGTTCTCAGTATTTAAGAGTTTCTTATGGTTTGCCACCCTCCCTCTCTGTAACTTTTTCCCCCCCTTCACCTCCCCCATTGTCATCTGTTAAGTTTCTCAAGATCCACATGAGTGAAAACATATGGTATCTATCTTTCTCTGACTGACTTATTTCATTTAGCATAATACCATCCAGTTCCATCCACATTGCTGCAAATGGCAGGATTTCATTCTTTCTCATTGCCCAGTAGTATTCCATTGTGTATATAAACCACATCTTCCTTATCCATTTGTCAGTTAATGGACATTTAGGCTCTTTCCATGATTTGGCTTTTGTTGAAAGTGCTGCTGTGAACACTGGGGTCCATGTGCCCCTATGCATCAGCACTCCTGTATCCCTTGGGTAAATTCCTAGCAGTGCTATTGCTGGGTCATAGGGGAGTTCTATTCTTAATTTTGTGAGGAACCTCCACACTGTTTTCCAGAGGGGCTGCACCAGTTTGTATTCCCACCAACACTATAGAAGGGCTCCCGTTTCTCCACATCCTGACCAACATCTATAGTCTCCTGATTTGTTCATTTTAGCCACTCTATACTGTATTTATTTTTTAAAAAATCATGTGTAAGTGGATCTGTGTAGTTCAAACCCATGTTCAAGGATCAACTGTATTTCGTTTCATGATGAAATTTTAGATCATGGGAATACTGATTCTGTTTTCATTTCTCTCCTTACTTTTTGTGATGCTTTACTTTTAACTATTTGCTTTCTCTGAGACATGTGTCCAGCTAGATGTGAAGAAAGTCTTTCGCATATCTATTGTATGCATTCTTCGTACTTCTAATACTTAGTGGAGTGGAGCATGATGGTTTTAGCTTAAAAAAAAAAACTTTAGTATTTTCCTTGAATTTTCTTTATTCATCATACATGATCCTGTACTTTGAAGATCTTTTGTTATTATGCCAAAAAGTAATAATAAATAAAGTTTGCCATATGACCACAAAGGGTGCCCCCAAGTTTATTTCCTCTTCCAGTTTTGGTGCATTCACAACTGTGAAGTACTTGGGTATCTAAGATGGGATGTAGCAAATTCAGGCTTGAATCTTGATGTTACCATTACCTACTTGTGTTCCTTGGTAAATGACTTGAACTCTGAGAGCCTCAGTCCCTATTGGCATAAGTCAGTACTACTGATCTCACAGTATTGTTGTAAGATTAATGAGATAATGGATACAAAGTGCCAGTAGCTAGATAACCATCAGTTGTGGTTATTTATTGAGTAGGAAACTCTACTCTAAAGCTATATCCTAAGTTCAAAAAGCAAAATTACTTAGGACTTCTTCATAAGGATAATTAGTTTTTTCATGTAGCCACTCACTGTTAGTGTATCTGGGAGTAATTCAACTGAAGTTATATTTCTAATAAGAAAAGTCTAACAAATGAAAAACTGCTGACATGTCGGTAGTTGAAATTTGATGAACAGTTCTAAGAAGTTGATTTGTCTATTATCTTAAAAACAACATGACAAATGAAAGGATTGTGTTTCTTATTCTTTGTTTTCTTCTTCTTCTTTTTTTTTTTTTTTACAAATAGTTTATTGTCAAATTAGTTTCCACATAACCCTCAGTGCTCATCCCCATAAGTGTCCTTCTCTATGCCCATCCCCCCCTCCCCCCCACATCCATCAGTCCTCAGTTTTTGTCAGCATTATTTTTGTTTTCTTCTTTTAACGATACAAACATCTTAGGTTCTGAACACCCTTTTTGTATTTTATGTTGGCAATCTTACGCTTAAATATACAGAAAATGAATAATAAAACATTTAGATTGCCTGACACATAGTAAATGCTGTATAAACTTCAGCTATTTATGTAATTAAAAGGGAAAGAAGCCCAGCTCCTAAAAGAGCTAATGTAATGCATTATCGAGGTCTCACATTAGCTTGCTATGTGTCATTTCTTAAAAAATATTTTCTGGCACAGCCTAAAATATATACAGTAAGAGGGAAATAGAATCACTAAAGATCTTCCAGGCTTCAGTCTGGTTCTTCCTGGTCCATTCTCCACACTATAGCCTGAGTGATCCTTCTTAAGTGCAAAATTGGACATGTCACTTCTCTATTTGAAACGTTCAGTTCAGGGGCTCCTAGGTAGCTCAGTTGATTAATAAGTGTTTGACTCGATTTTGACTCAGGTCATGATATCACGGTTTGTGGAATGGAGCCCTGCATTGGGCTCTGTGCTGATGGTGTGGGGCCTGCTTGGGGATTCTCTCGCTCTCTTTGCGCCTCCCCAGCTCGTGCTCACAATCTCCCTCTTTCTCAAAATAAATATTAAAAATAAACTTTCGGTTCATTCCCATTGCTTTTGGGATTCACTCATTCACATGTATTTATCAAGTAGCAGGTACTATTTTGGGTGCTGGGGACAGAGTTGGGAGCATTAAAAAAATGGATTACATAAAAACCTGCAAATTGAATCATAAGGATCTCGTCTTCATTTAATACAGAATTATTCCTGAGTTTATGAAACCTTAGAATGAGTACTGGCAGAGTATAGAAATTCAAATTGCCTTACCTTTAGGAATGTCTAATGAGCAGCAATCATTTGTGCCTACCTCAGTCTCTGGTGCCCTCACTTTTTCCTTATCATGTGGATTTTTGGGGGAGGAGGGGGGGCATCTAATCAACAGCAGATCTTGTAAGCTGCTCCATGGAAATACTTATTTATCCAGTCGAGAGACTGCTTTTGGTTGCTTACCCCAATCTTAAGTGCCATCCTTGAAATGGTGATTCTGGTAGTTCTTTACTCATTTTCCCAGACTCTCTGAAAATCATCCCTGATGGGACAGCCTTTTTTTTTTTTTTTAATAACTGCAGAGTTTTCAGAAACCCATTTTCTTTATTAAATGAGACATTTCTATTTCTCTTGGGTAATTTGCCACTAGAGGGTGCTAGAAATTGCACTAGGCGACTTAAAAATGCATCTACTTTTTGGTGATATGATAAAGGGGAAAAAACTTTGGGTTGAATCATGTAAAAGACTGTTTTATAAGGTATGATGGCTTAGTCATCATTTGTCATTTTATTCTCTTAAGTGTTTGGAAAATATCCCTATTAAAATAGTACTTTTCCAAGTATGTATTCATGAAGTTGTCAAAATTGTTATTCAAAAAAGTTTATAATTCTGCATCTGTATATACCCACTGTACCTTTTGTTTCCATGTAAACCTACAGTGTTTTTGGAAGCCTTAAAGATTAGGTGTTCGTAATGTTTTATGCCATGATCATAAAATGACCCTATAGGAAGATGTTGGTTGACTTTGTCTCCCTAATGTAAAAACAATTGAACTTATTACTGATGCTGTCGTAGGTCATGTTTGCCAGAAGCAGAGCCCAGGGCAGGGAGTTAGATGCATGTGACTTATTGCAAAAATGCTCTCAGGAGAGAGTGAGGGAAGCAGAAGGAGCAGGGGAAGAGTCTAAGCAGCGTGTGGTCTAACCTCGAGTCCAGATTCAGCCTGAACTCATGAGAAGTTTTGGAGCAAAAGTAGGGAGGCAGGCCTTTTGAGCCTGTAGGCTGCTTGGGTTGGGACAGGTTAGAGAATGGTCTGTCTACCTGAGGCCTTTCTCCTGAGGAGGCAGCTGTGGGCTATCAGCAGCTGGGGTTGTGTGTCCACCAGTCTGGACAGGTGAGATCTGGGAGAGCACCATTCCCTTCTACTACAGATGGTCATTAACACTGGCCAATAAGACATGACTGGGTAGCTAGGCAGACAGCTTGTTTGCTGAGGTATAAAGAGAATGGTTTATGAATGTGCTTCTTGGCTCTTGTGTATATTTCTTGTGTATATGTCTTTTAGTAAGATTCGCTGATTATTGCATCCATGGGTAATCATTTCTAAGTCTAGACCTCACAGTTGGACATGATTTCCTTTGTAGCTTTTTCTTCTTCCCTGCTGGACCAGAATCTCTGGTTCTCAAGTCATTTGGCATGAGGAATAAGATCGGAGCTGTGATGTAATGGGTCACCCATATGGAGACAGGCGAGAGTTGGCCACAGCCACTTACATACATGCAGTTATGAGCCGGCTTCACGCATGTATTGTCTTGGTACTTTCTCTGAAACTTACAAAGTGCTGATCTAGAAAATTATTATACAATTAGTCTCTAGATACTCAAGCTAATGCAGTATGCATAAATGATACCCATAGATAGTTAATCCTGTGACTGTTTTTATTTTCAGCCTTTGTACATGTTAAGTCTTTTTTAGACGCTGTCGCCATCCATAAGAAAATGTACCGACTTGTGTTCCTGATTCAGCTGTATGTACAACTGTTTCTGACTATTGAAGTAGTTAAGCAAATGGGTCAAATGGCCGTGTTTTTAATTTCAAACCTACAGTTGGATTAAATCTAGAATGCTGGCACGTTTATTATGTCTCATCCAGATCCTCTGTATTACATATCTTCTAGACGATGTAAATGTTTATGGCCCAAGCAAATGGCTTACCTCAGTGTCTTTTATAAAAATCACTGCTTGTAATTTCATATGCATTTACCGTATCTCTTTTGTTTACTTACAGCATCTATTTCTTTAATCATGTTCGGGGTTCATAGCTTTTCCTTATATCTTAGAAGAATATTTTAGTCTGCCTTCATTAATTTTAGAAATTCAGGGTGTTTTTGATTTTACAATGGCCAATTTTTACAAAATAGTTCTATTAAATGGCTCAGATTCTTCTTTTTTTCTTTAAAAATTTTATTTCTTTAATTTTTTTCTTCAGACACTTTTTCTTTTAAATTTTGAAATATTTTATTTTATAGGTATGTATTTTTTCAATATTTGGAATTTAGTGTACAGTTATCTGTTATATAAAGGACTTTAGGAATCAGTGCTTGTTTGATAAATATATAAAGTCAAGTGCATTTATTTTAATTGTGTTTTAAAATTTGCCTACTTTCAAAAGGAGATAAAAGGCATTTTCAAGATAAAAAAGAGAGAACCTTAAAAAAAAAAAAAAAGAAAACATAGTGAAAGCCAGATACAAGGAAAGTGAAATAGATGTTACAGACATCTGGGGTGAGGTAGGCATTGTAATTGAGTCTTAAATTTAACTCTGAGGTTATTAAGGGGTAGGGATAAAAGGGAAAATTCTGTGGCTTATATAATTTTTTTTAAAGGAAAAGAAAGCATATAAATCCATTTACAACAGTGGCTTTCAAGCTGTTTTGACTATTGCCCATAGGATGAAATAAGCATATTTTTATATTGCAACTCAGTGTGTGTATTTATGTTATGTGTACACACACACACACACACACACACACACATTTCTTCCACTAACACTTCTGTAGCATTTGTTATCTGCCAGGATGCTTGCATTAATTTATTTAACCTCTGGAACAGAAAGTAAGATGTATAAACTGTTACTATCCCTAATGCAGAAATTGAGACACTGTTCACTGTTCTACCCAAGGCCATACAGTTACTAAATAACATGTCTAGGGCTCAGCCTCAGGCAGTCTGGCAGTCTTTGTGTTTAATGGATGCTGTGTACTCCCCACTCTTTTCCCCTCCCATGTGTTCAGATTTGTTTACATTCCTATACACCTCCACAGGGACATGCATTTATAAAGAGGAAGCACAGGTTTCATGAGACACTTTTAGTATATTTGGTTCTCTTAATTTTTTAAAATGCTGTTTAAACCCACTAAATTGATACCATTGCCCACTGTTTGGGAAAAAAACAGTCTAAAGAGACTTTTTGTTTGGAAGTTTATTTATTTATTTTGAGAGAGAAGGAGAGCAAGCAAGCAGGGGAAGGTCAGAGAGGGAGAGAGAGAATCCCAAGCAAGTTCCATGCTGTCAGTGCAGAGCCCGTTGTAGGGCTTGATCCTATGAACTGTGAGATCAAGAGTTGGATGCTTAACCGACTGAGCCATGAGGTCCAAAAACCAGTCTACAGAGACTTTTAACAAGTGCTGAAGTTATCAAATGGTTCCTATGTCATGAACATTAAATAATATCATGAGAATAGCATCTTTGACAAAAGATGTGATGGTATTATTGGAAAAACATTATTTTATTAGTCTCCCATAAAAGACATTATTGTCTTTTTGGACAATAATGTTTCTTTTTGATTCTAAGGTCTAATTAGTCAGCTATTTCAGATATATCTTTATTTTATTTTATTTTATATTTTATTTTTAATTTTTTTAATGTTTTATTCATTTTTGAGAGAGAAATAGAGACAGCATGAGCAGGGGAGGGGCAGAGAGAGATGGAGCCACAAAACCTGAAAACAGGCTCCAGGCTCTGAGCCAGCTGTCAGCACAGAGCCCAATGCAGGGTTTGAACCCACGAACCGTGAGATCATGACCTGAGCTGAAGTCGGATGCTTAACTGAATGAGCCACCCAGATGTCCCCAGATGGATCTTTAGAAGTACCAAATTACGGTTAGTCAGTTTCACCGTTGGACTCGTGAGTGTGTGTTTTTGTGGCTGATTGTACTACAAGAACACTGAAGTGGAGCTATTTCTCTGAGATGGATGATTGTGGTTTCTCTGGGGCTGCATACACAACACTCTGTCATTACTCACCATGTATGTTCGGCTCGCCTGTTGACAAGGATCTAGTTTCCAAGAGCAAGACAAATGAAATTCAGAATTCCATGAGTGTATTTCTTGTTTGGTTCCATTTCTGACAATGTGGTCTTGGGGTCAGTGAAGCTGTACAGGGGAAGGAGGAGGGGAAGGCAGGTGGCCTGCTGGTCAGCGCCAGGACATATCACATGTGGAAAGACAGAAATTTTCCCAGGTTAAATACATCCAAATAAGAGATGTGGCCAGGCATTGTAATTCACTCTTCAGTGGTTGTGGCAGATTATAATGCCGTGGCCTATATATGGATGTCATGTTAAGACATTTTCCTGCTCTAGAATGGTGGCATCTAAGTTTCCTGAGTTCATTTTCACTGGAGAATGTTGCCAGGAATCAAATTTAATACCCAAATTAAAAGGGATGGCTTCACGAAGCTGATTGTTCCTTCCTCCAAGGAAAAGAGTTGGCCGGGTGTAGCTCGATACCATGGGTCTACATTACGGGTTTCTTTTGTTAGAGACTCAGCTTCAATTTTAGAGCAAAATTATCTGCTGAGAAGAGGGTATTTGGCTATACACTGCAGAGCTTTCTTTGGCCTGCTCCTGTTTGCTAGCTTATTTGTTCGTTTTTTTTCATGCACTCAGCATTGTTTGAGTCTCCCTGATGTGCCAGCTCCAATTACTTGCTAATGATACAAAGGGAATTAAGGCAGACAGTGTATGATTATGATTTTGTGGAATTTCCAGTCCTGTGGAAGTTAGACAATGAAGTGGTCACACAGACCAATGAAAAGTCGTGTTTCTGATCATTTCTGTGACAAAGAATGCATGGTATTATGAGAGCATAAAATTTGAGGCACTGTGGTAGTGGGAGAAGTCAGAAATGGCCGGTGGTCTGAAAGAGTCCGCTAAATGAGACAGTGAGAAGGGGGAAAGAGGGAGCTGGAGGCCAGATAATGTAATTATATTAAGGATTCCCCTTATCTTAAGGGCAGTTGGACATCAACTGATTTGAGCCAGAAGGGTTGTATTTTTATCATTTTTAGATGACAGCACAAAAGCTGGGTTTGCCAGTGGAGGGTGAAAGCACGCTGGGGCCATGGTTAGTGTGATTGATGGCCAGGTCCCCCTTTAACAAGATTCCAGTAGCTGGAAGGAGGAGACACGCATGGGTCCCAGCAGTGAGGAACGAGATGACATGACTGGTACTTGTGGTTAATCAAAAAAAAAGTTGGTTAAAGAAGAAAATCTCTCTAAGAGGATATATATAAATATGTACTCTGAACATATTAACTTCACTTACAACAGATAAATATATATTCATCTGCCAGTCTTTGTTGTTGTTTTTTAAGTAGGCTCCGCACCCAGTGTGGGGCTTGAACTCACCACCCTGAGATCAAGAGTCAGATGCTCTACAGATTGAGCCAGCCAGGCACCCCTACTTGCTAGTCTTTGGATGTAGGCATGGGATCTTTTCTTTGGGAATAATTTCTTTTTTGTTTTTAATTTTTTTCTAAAGTTTATTTCTTTATTTTGAGAGAGAGAGAGAGCACGAGTGGGGACGGGGCGGAGAGGGAGAGGGAGAATCCCAAGCAGGCTCCATGCTGTCAGCACAGAGTCCAGTGTGGGACTTGAACTCAGGAACTGTGAGATCCTGACCTGACCCGAAACCAAGAGTCAGACGCTTAACCGACCAAGGCACCCAGGCGCCCCGAGAATCATTTCTTAAACAATAGTTTATATCATATAAATCACACTGAAATCAAAATTTTGTGCATCATCTAAAATTAAGTTTCGGATTCTTTAAAGCAGAGTGGGAACCAGAAGCATTTGAAGTACTCTGAGTACAGAATCCTTCTAGATTTCCACAGTTTTCCCCCAAGCCTTTTATAGTGCTCCACCCACACCTAGCTTTTCAGCAGTTCTTTTTTTTTTTTAAAGTGTCTTGCTTTTATCTAGTTCTTCCAAAGTATTCAACCACATTTTTCTTTCACATTTACATGTCAGCGGTTTATGTAACATATAGTTAAATTATATAATCACAATAACAGGAGTAAATGGGTGAGGCCACGAGTGAGTATCCACGAGTGGTGTGAAGCAGACGGCCAAGTACATGGGCACAGAAACGCATGTGTGACCCTGTCCTGGGCCGTCAGAGTGGAGCAATGTGCTGTACAGAGGGAAAGCGGGGAGTGTCTGCGGTTGGAGTGGAAGTCACTAAGAATTTCTGCCATGCATTATTTTTAAAAGCCATGGTTCAAGTACAGTAGTTTCTGCTGAAGTTTGGTCTGAACCCAAAGTGTAGCCCTAGCTGGTAAGCAGCATGTACAAGGTACACGGTTTTAAATAGCATTAGTAAAAAATGTGAGTGATGGGAAACAGTGATCTCACAGTGGTTGAGCCACTTGGATCCCAGGGAGAGCGGCATGTCCTAGGGTGAGGACTGTAATCAAGGAAATAAACCAGAGACCTTCTAGAACAATGGTTCTTCACTAACTCTTCCTCCAGAATAATGCGTGTAAACATACGCAAATGTTGCACGCTGTTTAAGTGTATGGCATTGTAAAGTGATTGTGCTTACAAACTGTAAAATTATTTTTTTAATAAATTGTGATCTCATTATCACTTTAATGCAAAGATTAGATGCTACTTCCTAAAACTTTTTAATGAATTCACATCTTACAAATAAAGCAAAAAGATCCGTTCAGTTATGCTCAAAATAAACTTCAGCGAGAAGGCTGCTTTTATTTAGCTCGAAAATGTTGTTGCAATTGTGTGGTGTCATTTGAGACGGCAGCGTGAATGTCCTCTTGCTTTTAAACTATCAGTTTTAACTTTGCTTTATTATGATAACAAGCACCGAACGCCTGATTCATAATGGCAATTGTGGCAAGTGGAATGAGATTCCCGCACTTGGAAAAGCAAACTGAGTTGTACTCCAAGGAACTAGACATTTCCCCATGATCCTTGGGTTTAGTTCATTTTATATTATTTGCTTTATCCTCAAGCTATTGAGATCATCGCAACAAGGTTTGCCAACACTGTGCTGTCTGTGTCAGCTAGGATCGATTTCCAAATCCACATTTCACTTGGAAAAGAAGTAACCTTCATAAGATAGCTGTTGGTCTCCTCCGAGCTCTGGAGTCTTTCTCCAGCTTTGGAGTTTACTTACATGTCTCCATCCAGTTCCCACCTCTGAAATGGCTGCTTGAAGAGCGCGCTGGTCTTACGCTGAACCCAAAATGGCGCCTGTAAGGCCTAGAATGGAAGGATTTACTTCCTCCGTTTGGTCACAGATGTCTATCAAGCTAAGTCCGGGGCTAATCCTTCGTGTCATGTATTCATAGAGTTGATTTTCCTTCAGTCTCTAAAGAAGTAGAGCTTCTACCTCTCCGTCAAGCGCTGCAAGCCTGGTCCTCTGGAAAACCAGTGAACTCCATGCCCTCTTTTGCTCACATTTCTTGATAGAGTATCTTGATAAGGCCCTGGTGCTAATGAAATCGATAAGATTCACAGCAGCACACAAGACTCCAGTGAGGGTTGTGCATAAAGCGTTTGAAACCATTGCGTGTTGGTGAGGAAATTAGAATCATGCTAAAGCAGGAAGCTTTGTCTCTACCTAAGCAGCAAACCCAGATGTGTGGCCTAACATGCACTTAGGGGCTCCATCTGAGCAGGAAGTACTGCTGTTTATGTTTTTATGGCCAGAGGAGTTTTCAGCATCGGCCTCTGCAGTTTCCAAACGACGCTGTCAAGATAGGAATTCTTTGAGGAGGTCAGCACGCCACTTAACCAATGAGAAAGCCAGGCGCTGGCTGCACCAGAAGGCAAAGCAACCATTCATCTGGTTACAAACTGGAAGGATCTAATAACTGCCATCAATTCCAGTTTTAGTGTCCCCTCCTCAAATACTGGACTGCATGTAGGTGCTTGTGGAGTGGATGGTATTGCTCTCCAGAAGGACTGCTGTACTCTCTCCCTCCGTACTCATCTGCAAACCGGTTTACCCAGGGAGGGCGGCTCCTTGAAGTCTCTCCAGTAGTGACTGGGTTTTCTCCCCCTCTGCAGTGTGGTAAGCGCTTCAGAAACAAGGCTGCTTGAATGCTGAGAACAAACTGAGGGCTGATGGAGGTGGGGAGAGGGGAAGGGGGGAGATGGGCATGGAGAAGGGCACTTGTGGGGATGAGCACTGGGTCTTATATGGAAACCAACTTGACAATAAACTATTAAAAAAAAAAAAGGAAAGAAAATAGGCTGTGTGGAGGCAACTATGTTCTGGTTGGGCATCCTGCTCCTAGGATCCTGCTTGTCTGAAATATTTGTTATTTGGAATGTCGAAAGGCACTTCTTGAATTACTATGTGGTAAGAGTACTGTAGCTTGAGTTAATCATGGCAACTATAAAAGTAAACACAGAAGCTTGGAAGCTTTATCCTACTTTTTTTTTTCCCCTGACATTTTCTGATAGATGAAAATAATTGTATTGGCAGGATATATGTAGTCTTTATATGTTATGTTATTGGTGAGCTTCTGGATCTTATCGCACAGCAAGGTGGGTGACTGTTTATTATTTGACAAGTAGTATATAATGCAGCAGCAGGATGATTTTATATTGTTTGACAAACATTAGCATTCTGTGCTACCTCATATTTAGCATAACGGGACATTTTTAAAATTTGTTTAACATCTATTCGTTTTTTTAGACACAGAGAGAGACAGAGCAGGAGTGAGGGAGGGACAGAGAGAGAGGGAGACAGAGAATCTGAAGAAGACTCCAGACTCTGCGCTGTCAGCACAGAGCCCAAATGCGGGGCTCAAATTCATAGACCATGAGATTGTGACCTGAGCCGAAGTCAGACGCTCAACTGTCTGAGCCACCCAGGCGCCCCAATATAATAGGACGTATTCTTAAAGTAATAGGAAAGATGGGCACCTGGGTGACTTAGTCGGTTAAGCATCCAACTTCAGCTCAGGTTGTGATCTCACAGTTCATGAGTTTGAACTCTGTGTTGGGCTCTGCATTGACAGCTTGGAGCCTGGAGCCTGCCTCAGGCTCTGTGTCTCCCTCTCTCTCTACCCCTCCCTGTGCTCGCTCTCTCTCTCTCTCTCTAAAATAAATAAACATTAAAAAAATTTTTTAAACAGTTAAAGTAATAGGAAAGAAATCAAAGAAAAAATATTTGTAACTCACAGAGTACGTCAGTGGAACCTCCTAGTGGTGAGAAGTCTCAAAACCATTTACTTTAAGATTGGTTTAAGGAATAAGGACATCGTGCATAGGTGAGACGGCATGATAGTGTTTTTAAGTATTTTAAAAGTTATCTTAACAGAAGGGTAATACTCTTTTTGTAAGTCCAGAGGGCGTAGAGGGAGCAGCAGATAAATATTATAAAAAGACCTGTTTCCACTCGATAAAAGGAACATTTTCTGATATCTCCACCCCTTCTCCCCATCAACAACATGCGCTGCTTTGCAACACTTTCTCCTCATAAAAGCTAACAGCACTGTGGCCATCTCGCCGAGAAAACCTCTTACTTCTATTGTGATTTCCGTTTAATGTCTCACTCCTTATTCATTTGCCTGTGAGGTCATCCACTGAAGGGAGGCAGATGCAGCAGAGCCAAGAATGTGGGGCGCAGGGCCAGGTGGGCAAGCGTGGTGTTCTAGGCTTCAGCTTCTTCGTCTGTGAAAGGGAGGCAGCCCTCCTCACCTACTTACAGGGATGCTGTAAGAATTGAAGGAGTTAACACACCTCTGCAGTGCCTGACAAGTACTCAGATGTTAAGTGCTAATACCCTGCGCTCTGTCTGCCGCATGGTCAACACTTAGGCTGAGAGACCAGCTGGCAATAAGCTGAAAGCCATCATTCAGTGATGTCATGGGAAGATTTTCTTTGTTGGGCAGCACACATGGCTCATATCCCTTCTAAGGCCGGGAGCACTCTGGAGATGGGAGTCTTGGGGGACAGGAAGTCAGGGCAGGTGCTCTGTGTGTAGGGAACACAAAGGCCCCGTGCTCGCAGAGGACTTGACTTCCTCCCGAGTTTCTATCATGGCCAAGTCCGTGGCAGGTACAGCTCGCCTCCTCAAGATTTTCCAGCTTCATGTCAGGGCTTCTGGAATAGATGAGCTTTTTTCATTTTTATACTTTAGGTAATTTGTTAGCTTCTGAAAGTTGTCATTTTCTTTTTTTTGGTTCACTTCTACCTCACTAAAATCCCAGTCTGTAATTATTTTATTTACAATGGAGTAAGGCAAACCCTTTATGAACTTTCTCTGTGTTCCAGAAAGTGTTCAGTATGTGTATGGTAGCAATTTTACTAAAACCAGAGCATCCGATTTCTGGTATTTGTGGAGTCATTTTTTAAGTTCATTTTCAGTCAAAAGTGTGGTCCCTGAAGTTTGCATCGGCTCTGCCACTGCTTACCCACGTCTTTTTGGCCAGTTCCCTACAGTCCTTGAACCCTTTTCTTCGCTGTAAAATGGAATTACTAAAAGTACCACCTTCACTGGCTGTTCTGAGGATTAAGTGAACCAGTGTGAGGAATATGTTCAGCACAGAGCCCGGCAGAGACAAGTTCCTTAGAAAGTGTCCTCCTCAGGAGTATTCCAGCCTTTCCCTGATCTGTATGCATATGTCTGTCATGTGTTGGTACTAAGTTCCTTCTTGAGGGACTGACCTGAATAACATAGAGTATACAAGAGCCCCTCCCTCAAAGCTCTCTCACACTAGTGAGCGGATCAGAACAGAATTATGTGCTGAATACCGTAGAGGTGTGGACAGGTTGCAGGGAAGCCCAGGTCTGGGCCAGAACTCAGACTAACTCCAGAATGGTCTGATGAAAGTATGGAACTTGGGGCACCAGGGTGGTGTTGTGGGTTAAGTGTCCGACTCTTTACCTCAGCTCAGGTCGTGATCTCATAGTTAGTGAGTTCAAGCACCACATCGGGCTCTGCTCCGATGGTGGGAGCCCACTTAGGATTCTTTCTCTCCCTCTCTCCCTCTCCCCCTCTCCCTCTTCCCCCACTTGTGCTCTCTTCCTCTCTCAAAATAAATAAAGTGTTGAACTTCAAAAGCAGGCCTGGGCTTACCACCCCAGGAGGCCTTTCAAAGGGAGAGAATTTTAATACTGCTTGTAGAGATGCATTGGGGACCTACCCTTTCCCTCTCACTGGTGTCTTTGCCTACAGTTCCTCAACCCTCCTCCTCCTCCTCCCCTCTCCAACTTTCTCTAGGTAAATAAATGCAGATACCTGCTCTGCCCATAAGACCCCAGTCCCTGCACCTGGGTGAGGGACGCCACACACAGTATTTGCCCAACTGAGTCCTTAGGGAAAACTTTCCCAGGTTGACCTGCTGAGCCATGAATTATTGCCCAGAGAGTAAAGGGGCTTCTCTGTCAGGATTGCTGATAATTTTAGGGTATCTTAATATTTTCTAAGTTGCAAGATCTCTTTTGTTTATATAATGTCAGCTTACGTTCCTTTAGATTTTTTTATTAAGGGTAGAGGGGTAGTCAAGGTGCTGGATTTATAGGTGTATGAGATTCTTAAGAACTATTTTCATTTGTTTACAACAGCAAAACCTGAAGATTTTATCTGATGTCTAAAATGTTCAGGTTGTTCCAGAATCGGACTGTGGTTAATTGTCCATAATAGCAGCTACTTTCCTACAGCTGAAAATATTGAGGAGAGAATACCAGTAAAAGAGTGAAAGCATAACTCTGTCAGCAGTGGTGAGAGATGTAAATACCAAGGTTTAGACCTAGAAATGTATCTGGCCTAAAGTTGAAGAAAATCTCTCAAAGCTATTTTATTTGAAACGGCAATAAAGATACTTTTTCATTAAGGAATGTTTGTCACGCATTGTTAACTTTCAACTGCCAATAAATTTACCGTTCTGTGTAGTATTTTCATTCTTTTTCTTTTTGCTTTTTCATTTTCAGCTTATGGAAAAGTATTTCTAGTTCGTAAAATCAGCGGTCACGATATGGGGAAGCTGTATGCCATGAAAGTATTGAAAAAGGCAACAATAGTTCAAAAGGCCAAAACCACAGAGCACACGAGGACGGAACGGCAAGTCCTGGAGCACATTAGGCAGTCCGCGTTTTTGGTGACGTTGCACTATGCTTTCCAGACGGAAACCAAACTTCATCTCATTTTAGGTAAGTGTCCGTTGGCCCTCGGTTGTCAGTTGTTCTTTTCACGGGAACACTTTTTCCCTTGGGTCCTGTGTTGCAATGAACTCAAAGGGAAGCATACTTTAGACTTAGAAGAAATGAAATGTTTTGCCTTTCATTCTTTCTGTGATGGCAGTTCCTTGAACACCATGGATTGTTCTGGATTTGGGACCTCCCGCCCTGCAGGGATATATATACTTCTATTCCGCATTCCTTTATTGACCTTAGGGAACCCTTGAATCATTGGGGGGGGGGGGGCGATCTGCTTCCCCGGGCATTGCACTTCCACTCAAATGTGAGGAGCCAAACAGTGACACGGGCCACAGTGTCTGCCTCAGGAGTTCTCGGAAGCGTCGAGGCTCGGGCTGACGAAGGACTATTTGTGGAAATCAGTAATTGGGGAAAAAGAAAAAAAGGGAGACTTCTATTCTTGGATATGCTCTGCTTTTTTGGTAAAAAAAAATCTGCATGTAAAGGGAGCCAGTCAGTGGAGCACTTCCCTTTCTACCCACAGACACTTTCTGAATCCTTTCCCCTCCCAGACAGAGTTGGACCGTCGCGTATGAACTTTGGAAATGGCTGCTGTTAGATGTTGCCAGGTTGCCTTGCAGGAAAGTTGCGCAGTTTTGTGTTCCTCCTAATGGTAAATGCTGGTACTGCTAGGATTGCCCTCTGTCCTCAGGGACTACGTCACGTGGTACACTTTTAGCGCCACCCTTGTGATAATTTGCATTTATGTATTATGATCCCCTAGTTATCGAACTGTTCTGAGGGTTCGATGAGCTAGAAGTTCGCATCGTGCTCGGTAAGCATCACTTATTTCATGAGTGTGTATGGTGTGCCCGCGCTACGCTGCGTGCTAAGTATTATCCGCAGTGATCACTAACACTCATAACAGTGCTGCCAGAGTCCCCTCATTAACGATGTTGAAGATTCTAGAAGCTGTATTTCCTGAAGTTACATGTCTTGTGTAAACTTGAGAATGAAGGTTGGAACTCAGGTCTGACTGATTTCAGAGTCCTCAAACAGTGCTGCCTATACTTTTTGATTGTTGGTAGTACAAACAGATTTTTAAATATATATTTGGCAATTTTATTGAATGCCTTTGTTTTGGAAATTATACTTCTGTTAATGATGCCTAAAATTGCATTCACGTTTTGAGTCATGAACTTACACTTCAGGCTCAGTTTGGAATGCTTACGATCAACTCACAGTCCTAAATCTCTTAAGCATGGAGGTCACACTCTGCCCTGCCCTGTCAGGGCCCCCCATTAACATCATCATCTACCCCATGTTCCTGTAAGTCAGTATCATTTGGCTCTTCTTTCCGCCTCCTGTATGTATCTGCTTGGCTGTGTTATTTACTGATTCTTAAGTAGGTATTCCTGGAGTATCCCAGTTGTACGGCACAGAGCACTTTAATTCAATGATTTTGAACGTTTCCGGAAGGAGAACTCTTCCCTGGAGTGACAACACAAACATTCAAATGGAAAACAAATAGAAATGAGTACCCCTGCTTGAATCTGAGCCCAAGGGCACTAAGTCCTGCCAGTTTATTTCTATACCCACCCTACAAGAATCTCCAGGGAAGCCTTAGGAAGTCCCTGAACCCTGCTTGAGAAGTAATGATCTTGTTTAAGCTTCCCCCTGTACAAAGAACGGGCTCATGAAAGTGAAATAATGTGCCCAAGATTTACAAGTGGTGTGAGCCGGAAGTGGCATGCACGGCAGCTTTTCTCTCCCACTCCTCTTCTTCCTGTTCTCACACGTTAACTGGACTTGGTCTTTTCTTTTTGCTGCTTATCATAAATAATGTAGTTTTGTAGATCATGTTTTTAATTTAGAAGTCGATGAATGAACTATTTTGTATTTGATTAGAAAACAATAGTCTTGGGGTGCCTGGGTGGCTCATTCGGTTAAGTGTCTGACTTCGACTCAGGTCACGATCTCACAGTTTGTGAGTTTGAGCCCCGCGTCAGGCTCTGTGCTGACAGCTCAGAGCCTGGAGGCTACTTCGGATTCTGTGTCTCCTGCTGTCTCCGCCTCTCCTCTACTCTCACTCTCTCCCTCAAAAATAAATAAACATTTGAAAACAAAACAAGACAAAAATAATAGTCTTTAATAGTGTTGCTTTTTAGTTGTTGATTCTCCATTAATTTTGCTCTTTGTTAGTTGCCCATAAATAAATACAGAAGGAAACAAGAAAACCCGTTTCTCATGCCATCTCACATAGAATGTGGACCAGAATGTGGACCAGAACGTGGACTAGAACGTGGACTAGAATAGCCCGCTGGCTCCATCACGAGGGACGCAGTGCCTTTGGAAAGCATGCCCTCTACTTCCTCTCTGCGTACATGTATTTAACATAATTTCTCGTTATGGATGTGAATAGTTGTTCTTGGACTTTAAAGTCACAACTTCTCAGCATCTTCGAGCAAGACTTCATTATCAACTGTTTTTATGGTTCAGTTTGCAGTGCTTAGAATGCGCACTGGGTCAGCTTTCCAAATGTTGTGCTATACACTTATTCCTCGTCTTAGCCCGTTTGAGCTGCCAGAACAAAATACCACAGACAGAGGGGCTGAAACAACAGGCGTCTGCTTCCTCACTGTTCTGGGGGCCGGACGTCTCAGGTCAAGGTGCCGGTAGGCTTGGTTTCCTCTGAGGGCCACAAGGAAAGTCTGCTCCAGGCCTCGCTCCGTGGCTGGCAGGTGACCGCGCTCCTGCTGCCTCTTCCAACAGTGCTCCCTCTGCCTCACACCTGGTGGAGCCGTAGCCTCTAATAAAGATACCAGCGTGATTGGATTAGGGCCCGCCCCCAATGGCCTCGTTTTAGTGACTTAATTGCCTTTGAAGACATGGTCTCCAAATACAGGCATGTTATGAGACACTGGGGGTTAGGGCTTCACTGTATTAATTTCAGGCAGGCCAGGAGGACCCAGTTCAGCCCATAATTACCTCTTTAGTCTATTGATTAGAGGTTAATAGCAAGACTTTTCATGTTGAACTCTTCAGGGACCCAGCTGACCTTTTTTTTTCTTAATTTATTATTTTTGAGAAAGAGAGAAAAAGCACGTGAGCAGGGAAGGGACAGAGAGGGTGGAGACGGCGGATAGAGGATCCAAAGCGGGCTCTGTGCTGACAGCAGAGAGCCCGACGCAGGGCTCGAACTCATGAACCGTGAGATCATGACCTGGGCCGAAGCTGGACACTTAACGAACCGAGCCACCCAAGCGCCCACCCAGGTGACCTTTTTGTCTGAAGAATAAGTAAACACTATAAACCTTTTTTAAAAACATAATACATTTTTAAACAATTTATTACTATAAAAGCACATATATGCTTATGAAAATATGGAAAAGCAAAAATAAGAAAAATAAAAGATGTCAGAAAGCAAAAATGAGAAAACACTTTCACTACTGAGAGTTTACCTCATAGATGGCTTGGTTATTACTTCGTACGTATGTCCTAGATCTTTTTGTCTGTGTCCGCACACAGGCACGTGCTATCAGAGGAGGCTGTCCTGTACTACCTACAATTTGTAACCGGCATCTGTTTTTCTTTTTTTTTTTTTTTTTTAATTTTATTTCTAGGAGAGAAAGAGAGAGAGACAGCATGAGCAGGGGAGGGTCAGAGAGAGAGGGAGTCACAGACTGAAACAGGCTCCAGGCTCTGAGCTGGCAGTCAGCACAGAGCCCGACGCGGGGCTCGAACCCACGAACCGCGAGATCGTGACCTAAGCGAAAGTCGGACGCTTAACCGACTAAGGCACCCAGGCGCCCCCCGGCATCTGTTTTTCAACTGATGATGTCTGCTTCTCCTGGTGAATAAGCTCATTTCATTTAATACCCAGCAGTGCCCGTGATTTATCGTGCACGTAACAGACCACTCTACAATTTAGTTGCTTCAACAGTGACTTATTTTCTCATATTTTTGTGGGTCTGTGGGCGGAGTTCCCCGGTGTAGCCCAGGCCTGCTCATGGGGTGCTCCGCGAGCTGCAGGATTGGCTGGCCTCACACTCTCATATCTGAAAGCGGGTTCCAGCTATTGTCTCAGGCACCGCTCTTCTCTGCGTGGCCTGTCATCCTCCAGGGTAGTGGATTAGCTTCTCCCTAGCATGGCAGCTTCAGGGCTGCTCGGGAAGGCGGCGGAGAGGGCAGAGGTAGAGGCTGCAAGGCCTCCCAAGGCCAGGCTCTGGGACTCACACAGCCTCACCTCTAACATGAGACCAGTTCAATGGGTGGAGAAATAGACTTCCCCCTCCCCCTTTTTTTTTTAGTTTTTTAATTTTACTTTATTTTTAATGTTTTATTTATATCTGAAAGACAGAGAGAGATGTGTGAGCAGGGGAGGGTCAGGGAGCGAGGGAGACACAGAACCTGAAAATAGGCTCCAGGCTCTGAGCTGGCTGACAGCACAGAGCCCGAGGTGGGGCTTGAACCCACGAGCCGTGAGATAAGGACCTGAGCCAAAGTTGGACACCCAACCGACTAAGCCACCCAGGCGCCCCAGTTTTTTGTTTTTGTTTTTTTTGTTTTTTTAAATTAAGAACTAATAGACAGCATTATATTATTCTTAAGTGTACAGCATAATGATTTGGTATTGGTGTATATTGCATAATGGTCACCACGGTAAACCTAGTTACTGTCCCTCACTACACGTAGTGACAGAATTTGGTTGTGATGAGAACTCTGAAGAGGTCTCAAATATGCAGCACAATATTATCAACTATGGTCGCCCTGCTGTACGTGACCTTTCCATGACCTTTTTTTTTTAATGTTTTATTTATTTCTGAGAGAGAGAGAGAGAGCGTGAGCAGGGGAGGGTCAGAGAGAGAGGGAGACACAGAATCTGCAGCAGGCTCCAGGTTCAGAGCTAGCTGTCAGCACAGGGCCTGACGGGGGGCTTGAACCCTCGAACTATGAGATCATGACCTGAGCCGAAGTCAGACGCTTAACCGACTGAGCCACCCAGGTGCCCCACCATGACCTGTTTTATAACTGAAAGTTTGTACCTTTTTAAAAAATGTTTATTTATTTATTTTGAAAGAGGGAGAGAGAGAGAAAGAGAGAGCGAGCGAGCTCTGAAGGGGCAGAAAGAGAGGGAGAGAGAGAGATTCCCAAGCAGCCTCTGCAGCATTAGCACAGAGTCTGATGTGGTGCTCGAACTCACGAACTGTGAGATCATGACCTGAGCTGAAATCAAGAGTTGGTCGCTTAACCAACTGAGCCACCCAGGTGCCCCCAAAAGTTTGAACCTTTTGACTCTCATCACTTATGTCACCTACCTCCCCTCACCCCTGCCTCTGGCAGCCACCTAAGTGTTCTGTTTATAAGCTTATTTTTTGTCTTTTGTTTCCTTTTTGAAGTTCCACATATAAGTAAGATCATATGATATTTGTCTTTCTGACTTATTTCACTTTGCATAATGACCTCAAGGTCCATCTGTGTTGTCACAAATGACATGATTTTATTCTTTCTTATGACTGAATAATATTCCATTGTGTATACATACCATATGTTCTTTATTCATTCATTGATGGACACTTAAGTTGTTTCTATATCTTGGCTCTCATAACTATAATGCTGCAGTGAACTTGGGGGGAAGGGGGCATATATCTTTTGAAGTTAGTATTTTCATTTTCTTCAGAAAAATACCCAGAAGTGGAGTTGCTGTATCATATGATAGTTCTATTTTTACTTTTTGAGGAGTCTCCATACTGTCTTCCAGAGGGATTGCATCAGGGTGCCTTCCTACCCAGAGTGTACGAGGGTCCCTGTTCACATGCTCGCCGAAGACCTCACTTCCTGATGAGGGGACTACAAATAATTGGTGGCCATCTACCACATGAGGCCATATTCACATTTCACTGCTTGTCACGTAGATCCTTTTCAGCTGATTCATCCAAACCAGGATCCAGTCTGGGAACATGTACTTGGTTGTTATGGCCTTGAAGTTTCTTAATCTGTAACCTGCCCCCTTTTTTTTTTTTTAAATATATCCACAGCTTATCGGTCTGAGAAATTATCTTGCAGTCTATCTTTTAGCTTATCCACCTCTCTACTGAATTTCAGTAGTTGGGAAGTTAGATCTGGAATTGATAGATGGACATTCAGTATTTTAGCTGGAATAAATCGTAGGTGGTGTTGCATGTTCCCTGTTGTATCACATTGGGAGAAACCCATTATCTGGTTGTTAGTAATGCGAAGACTAAATTAGAGAGATGACAGTCTGCTCCATTTATAACAGAGTTATGTTTTTTCCTTAGAAGTGAAAATAATTAAAAAAAAAAAGAAGTGAAAATAATTTGTGTGAGGTTTTGGCACTTTATGGTTTTAACAATTAATACTTGATAATTACTTGCTTAATTCAGTGAATTATGAGTTGCAAAATGGTGATTTTCTATATCCATAATTTCTTCTATATATATTGGTTGGCATTTTTTCAATAGGTGGGGCTTTCTGTCATCCACTGTAATTCTTTGGTTACCTGAGATACAGTTTCTAATGGAAAGGCAAGATCATTTCCTTTAACTGTCCGTATTCAAAGCAAGATGTTAAAAAGTGAACTCTGGTGGGGCTGTATTTCAGGGTCCCTGATATGAACTACCAACGGTCATAACCAGAGGTAGCTTGCTCTGGGTACTGTTCTGACCATTCTTTTTTTCACTTAAGAGTGTGTCCTATAGCTCACCCTGCATAAGTTCTTCTTCTCATTCTTAGGGCACCTGGCTGGCTTAGTTGGTAGAGCATGTGACTCCTGATCTTGGGTTTGGAGGTTCGAGCCCCACGTTGGGTGTAGAGATTACTGGAAAAGAAAATCTTAAAAAAAAAAAAAAAAGATCTTCTCATTCTTTATCATTTCCTTCATAGTGATCTGTTCTATAGTGTATGTAACCAGTTCTGTATGACTGGATCTTTGGGCTGGTTCTAATCTTATTTTGATGCTTCAGATATAACTTTGCACATGTAATTTCCCCCTTGCATAGGAAAAAACTATAGGATTTCTATATCTTGCATATACCCTTCTGTATCTTGGATATACCCTTCCATAGCAGTTGCACTGTTTTATACTCGCATCACTTATGCTCGAGTGCCTGCTTGTCCACGGAGCATGTGTGTACTTGTGGGTATTTCCCAGTCTCACAGGCGAGGAGTGGCATCTCAGTATAGAGATAACGTACATTCTTCTTAGTCACAGTGAACGTCTTTGCTTATGTTTTAAAGGTCATTTGGGTTTTCTTCTGAAAATTATTTGTACCCTTTCCTCATTTTTTTTCTTCATTTTTAAGGAGCTCTTAGAGACAGGAACCATTTGCAGGATGCATTGTAAAAATTTCCCTGCTTTCCGTTTGCCTCTTGACTTTATGATGTTTTTACCAGGTAAAAAATTTTAATTTATGTGTAGTGGAATTCATTTTAAAACTATTTTTATGGCTTATAGATTTTCAGTCATAAAATCCTCATGAAAGATCTCCTCAAATTTGAGGGTTATAAAGGAACTCACCAGTGTTTCTTTCCAGGGCTTGCATAGTTTTATTTTTTGGATTGAGTACTTATATACACAGAGCATTTTTCTTTAGGTGTAACATAAAATAAGCATCTAACCTAATCTTTTTCATATGGCTACTGGTTTTTCCAATACCATTTAGTAAAGAAAGTCCAAGTTTCCACTGACTTGAGGCTATGCCTTTCCATATTTTAAATTCTCATATACATCAGGGTCTGTTTCTTGATTCTCTGCTGTGTTTGGTTTGTTGAATCACCTGCCATAATCGTGCTATTTTAGTTTATTAGAGCTCTACAGTGTGCGTTAGCACCTGGCAAGACTGGTCCACTTCATCTTTTATGGGTCTTCTTTTTCAGGACCTTTTGGTGTGGCCATCATGTTTATTTTTCAACATGAACTTTAGAATCAAATTGTCGAGTTCTGTGTGGGTGTCAAGCTTGTCAGGGTGTTTTTATTGGGATTGTTTTAATTAAAAAGATTTAGGGGAGAATTGGCATTTTTATGATATGGATTGTTCCTGGTTAGGAACACGGTATGTCTTTTCTCATGTGGTGAAATCTGAGACCTAAAGGCGTGTTTCTCATTTTCCTTCTGCTCACATTCTTAAGTTAATCTTGGATAATTTGTCATGTATCACTGCTGTAAATGGGGTCTTTTCTTCTACTGTATCTTCTGGCTGAGAGCTGACAGTCTTTGTACATTAATTTTATACCCTGCTGTCTGACCGCATTTTCTTACCCTCTCCACAGTGCTTGTGTCCTGTCCGGTTCTTTCTCAGCTTGCCCATCGTGCAGTTTGGTTTGTCTCTAAGTTTTGCGAAAGGGACAGGTTATGAGGTTTATTAGCATTCTTGCTGTTCTTCAGGATGTGTTGGAAGCAGGATGTGAGGGCGATCTGGCTGCGACACCTGTCACTTTACTGATCGCCAGGGTTGATTCGGCTGACCTGGCTGGCTAGGCGGGTGTGCCCTTCCTCCCTCACTGCTCCATGTGTGTCCCTCCCGAAGCTGGACGCTTGGTTGAAGAAGACGACCTTCCCCGATAGAGGAAGACCCTTCTTCGGTCAAGGGTACATGAGTAACTGCGCTCCCCTATTAGAGCCTCCAACCAAACAAGCTCCCAACGACATGTTGGGAACAGAGCAGACGTGGATATTTATAACTAGGTTGCTGCCAAGTCCTCCTCAGATTCATGGCTCCCTGGGGATTTCTTGACCAGTCTTCTTCCCTTGGGATAAAGTTTGCCTGATTGGCACAAGCTTCTCCAAACAATAAGGTTAGTATAACGTTAGTATCACCTCGACAGATGCTTAACCTTGACACTTGCCAGATATGGGACATAGTGTTTTTGGCAGAACCGTGTAGGCGCAGTTGTTCCCTACTATACACCTGATTTAGTTGTAATTGTCTTCCATTTGTTTCTGTTGTTTTTGCTTGTCTTCTACCTTAGGGCTCAGTGGCAGTGACTAGACTTGTCTCCCGGGCTGTAATCTGTTGACTACTCCTGTAAACTCGTCTGTTACAAGTCACATTTCTGTGGGTTTTTTTAAAATTCTACATCATGAACATCCTGTTAGGCTCTGTTGTAATTCACAATGGATTTAATGGGTTTTTCTCCTGTATATAATTATTTGGCCTTTCCAAATCTTATAACATGCCAACCATACATACTACCTCTCTTTGTATGGTTACAACAAGAAATGTATAAATATTTTAATTTATTCTCCTTCTCTCTCTCTGTCTCTGTTTTTTAAAAAAGTTTTTAATGTTTACTTATTTTTGAGAGAGACACAGAGCATGAGCAGGGGAGGAGCAGAGAGAGAGAGAGAGAGAGATGCAGAATCCGAGCCTGACACGGGGCTCGAAATCATGAACGAAGAGATCATGACCTGAGCCGAAGTCGGACGCTCAACCAACTGAGCCACCCAGGCGCCCTTCTCTTTGTCTCATAAAACTGTGTTCATTTGAACTAACAGTGGGAGGGCATTCTATGTGGAAAATAATCTATAGAAACAATTTTTCTTTTAGTATTCTCTGATCTGTTAGTGGTAATTTTATCCAAATACCAGCTGATTTATTACTATATAAACTATCAGATTTATCAGTAGAATTAAGACACTAAAGAGAGTGAAGAAGCAAATCACAAAGGGGTTTATAAAGGTGATGCCAAGGAGCCGTGTTAATAATGAATGCCACCCTGGCCTTGTAGACAGTATCATGACTCATCCTTTCAATATGAATTGAAGTTATTTAAAGCATTAAAGTTTCACTTTTGAGTATTAATATCATCTCACACTTTGCAGGGCGAGGACATTGCTGAGGTGGTAACAGTTGCAGTGGATCATGATACATTGCAGTCTGTAGTACTTGGCAAAACAGGCAGTAATGGAAGGAACTTCCTTTTCCTTGCTTTGAAGTAAATATGACTAATTTCCAACACTGATAGGGATGTCTTAGTCAGAACTTTAGAATGATTTTGATCAGCTGGGACGCATTTGCGAAGAAGTGCTATTTAGAATGTTGAGCTAAAACCAAAAGGAAAAAAAAGTAAGATGCCTTTGGCATGACACTAAAAGGAAATTATTTTCAGGTATGTGGGGTGTTTCATATTAAGACTGTACTTGAAATGCAAGACAAGAAGAGGTGTGATCAAGAAAGATCTGGGTGGTCTGGAGGAGGAAGAGTAGGTGGAAATGAGATCCAGAATGTGTAGGAGTTACTGTATTTGAGGCCGATCCGAAGGAAGATAAAAATTTGTAGGAGAAAAAAAATAAAAGGCCAAGCAATAGTGCACAGTGGGAGTAGTGAGGAGGGTAGAACATGGGACTAAAAGCAGATAGCTCTTTGGAAGGTGTCACCGTAAGAGGAGACATGAGAGAGAAATGCTAATTAAGGGGATTCAAGATGAAAAAGGTTAAATGACTAGAGGTCAGAGTATTTCCAGACATAAGTAGGTCTTTGGAGAGCAAAAGCACAATCAGTGGCTCTCTCTTTGAAAGCAGGAGATGTAGGGTTTCGCCCTTTGTCTTGTCTGTTAGCTCTGCTTCCCCTCCTGGCAGCTGATTTCCATGAGATTACATAAACCAAACAGAGCCTTGAGAAGTTGACCAACTCTTCACATGTGTCGTCCTTGTGCATCCTCAGTGGAAAAATAATGCTGTGTAGGTCATTTCTGTAGCCTTCCGTAACATCTGAAGGCTCATCAAACTTAGTATCTCAAGTGGATTTCAGTTTTTCCACCTATTAATAGAAGCACATAAACTAAGAACAGAGGAGACTTTTCTGGGTTCAACAGTAAGTCCCATCAGATGTGCACAGGTCTTGAGCAGCTGAAACTGTCTTCTACCAACTAGCAATGTACGTTCCTTCTCAACAAAGTGAATTTGTTCCATGTTCTTAATGCTCTTGTCACATGACTTCTTAACGGTGATGCGCAAAGTGTGACTAGGAAAAGTTGTTGGAAATACTTAGAAGTGATTTTGAGTACCTATTTTTTTTTGTCTTGAAATGAAAATAATTAATGTGTAGGAAGTAATAATTGTGATTGAGAGCAGATGCTATTTACTTTAATGTTAATCTCATAACATATTTACCCAGCCTTATTGAGATATAATTGACATATAACATTATATTAAAGATATACAACATAATGATATGTTTATATGTTGTGAAATGATTCCCACACTGTTAGTTAACATCCATCACCTCAGATAGTTATAAATCTCTTTTCTTCAGATGAGAACTTTTAAGATCTACTCTTTTAGCAACTTTCAAATATACAGTACAATATCGTTAATGAGAACCCCATAAAATGTGTGAAAATATGAATAATTTTGTCATAGGAAGTTGCTGGAATCCCAGGAACTTTGTGGGGATCTTCGGTTCGAGTTCTGAAGATTAGTTCATTGTTTTTCAAAAAGAAATGTACTAGCTTAAAGGCTACTTCTCTCTCTTCCAATCTCCACCCCCCTTCCTATACACACACAGAGGCAGACCCACAGAGTGTCCCGTCCTAAATCCAAGAAGGAAATACGATTGAGGATGGGGTAACCCTACTACAACTAAATGAAATCTAATTTCTATTGTTAAATATCTGTGTCAATTAAGTGTCATTGAAATAAGGCCTAAATTGCATCCCTTGTATGAAAAAAAATTTTTGACCTAAATTAAAGGAATATCATTCTAGTATAATAGAGGAAAAGATTCTTTTAAAGGAAACTGTAAAGGAACTGGCATTTTAAAATTATTTTTAATTATTTTCTACAAGGACATATTAATGTGCCACAGTACTAGAATTGCACATTGGCAGAAGTCTTGCACACTGTAACTTGTAACTTCTCTAGACATGAACTTCACCCAGACTTTTGGGTGAAGACTTCCTCCTCAGTCCATGGGCCTGATACTGAGTCAGTTTAGAAGTATAGGGACCCTTGCTGGTCTCAAAAGTAGAAGAATAAATGATAGGTCATAGGAGAGATGGTATGTGGCTTCAAATTCAAGTTCATCGTGTAGGTTTCCCGGAGACTCTTTGGGATACTGACCCCTTTGGTACAAGAGGTGAGCTGCATCAAGATATTGTCAATTGTAAAACTCTTCATGCATGCTACAAATAGTTGCCTGCTTACCACATGCCAAATGCTTGGAAATAGTGGCAAACAACCTAGACAAGATTCTCTACCCTCAGGGCCTTGTAATCTAAAATGGGGACAGACATTAAATAAATTAGCACACAGTTGAGTAATTAGTTGAAGCACGAGTGGGAAGGGGATGCAGAGGGCACTCATGAAAGTATGTAATGAAAACACCTAAGTCTGGTCTGTGTTGTCAGGCAAGACCTCCCTAGAGAAGTGACATTTAAAGTAATTTAAGAGGAAGAATAGAAGTTAGATGAGCAACCGGAAGGGATACGGAAGAATGTTCCAGGCACAGGGCTCTACCCAGCGTGTGTGACAGCCTGAAGACAGGGGCAGTAGGAGGCTACCAAAATGTCAATGTGAGCCCAGTGGAAACAGTTCTGCGTCGTGTGGTTGTGAAGTCCGATCAGGCAGGGCTTTTAGATGTTGGGGTCGGATGGATTTGTGTCACCTTGAGCAGTTCCCTTGGTTATAAGCATGATCTACAACTTACCAATATCTTCATTAGCCTTTTTGCATAACAGACTACCCCAAATGAAGTGGCTTTAAAACCCATTTGGGAGCAAGCCAGTTTGGGCTGGACAGAAGTGGTTCTCTAGTCTTACTTTGCTTTCCTTGAAATCTTTCTCTTGGTTTGCAGTGTACAGCTGAAAAGTCAAGTAATGTGAGGTCTGAAAAGCATCCATTGTCTAGTAACACGAGGTTGTTTTTAACCCTAGTCTGTGGTGCTGTTATGAAGGTGGGCATTGTTCTGTAGCACGTTAAGCAGTAAATAGAGGCTGTGGTGGGCTGAATGATGGCCAGCGCAGAAATGCTCACAGCCTAATCCTCGGAACCCGTGAATATGTTGGGTTATATGACAGATGAGAATTAAGGTTGCAGATGGAATTAAAATTGTTAGCTAACCCTAAAATAAGGGGATTTTCCCAGATTATCTGGGTGGGCCCAGTGTGATCACGGGGGTGGGAGGCTTAAAAGTGGAAGAGGAAAGCAAAAGAGGAGAGTCCAATGGAGATGTGACTACAGAAGAAGTTAGAGTAACGTGGTGTGGGCAGTTGACTTGACGGTCACTGCTGGCTTTGAAGATGGAAGGGCCCATGAACCCCACTGTGGGTAGCCTCTTGAAGACCAGGAAACAAGACTTTCCCCTAGAACCACCAGAATAAATGCAGCTCTGCTGACACCTTGATTTTAGCCCAATGACATGCATGTCAGACGTACAATCTACAACATAAAGCAATAAATTTGTTTTGTTTTAAGCCACCAAGTCTTGTAGTAATTTGATTACCAACAATAGGAAGTGAACAGAGGGTGAGTCAGGAGGGTCAGATATCCACCTGGATACTCGAAAGAAGTTTGCCGTGAAAGGAAGAAGAAAGAGAAGATGGGACATGAAGGATTTAGGGAGGACGTGTAGTGTGTTTTAAAATGGGAGAGATTCTGTGTTTTTGAATTTTTACATTATTTGTGTGATTCCTGGGTTATTTTTATGCTTCTTAGAGACACAGCATCAATCAGAGTGCTCATCTGACCTTCCCCACCATTACTACATAAAACTCTTTAAAAGCAAGTTCATTGCCCTTGAATACAAATCAGATATCTCTGCAACTTCAGAACTTATTGATTGTACTAAAATACCAATTCTAAAAGAACACTTCTCTTTTTCTTAATACTGACTAAAACTAATTACACCCTAGTAGTACTTTATGGTAATATATGTTAAACATTTATAAGCCTTGAAATTATGCTTACATTGAGAAAGTAGATGCCAGGACACCAGGAATTTGAATTTTATTTCTAAATCATTACAAGTAAACTTGGCATTATTTTTCAATCCTATAAATTGTAATTAATCTTTATAAATAGTAACAGTAGTTAATAACCACTGTGTAATACATGCTTATTGTATCCGGCCCACATTTAACTCTCGGTGGCTTATTGAACCCTCATAACAATCTTATGTGGGAATTGGAATTATTTGTATTCACATTTTCAGATAGAGAATATGAGCCACTAAACATAAAAAGATCCATTTAGCAAATACAGAAGAATTGAGATACGATTTTTTTTTTAATTTTTTATTTATTTATTTTGAGAGAGACAGAGACAGCACAAGTGGGGTTGGGGGGCAGAAAGAGAAGGAGAGAGAGAATCCCAAGCAGACTCCAAACTGTCAGTGCAGAGCCGGATGTGAGACTCTAACTGACGAAACCAGGAGATCATGACCTGAGCAGAAAGCAAGAGTTGGACGCTTAACCAGCTGAGCCACCCTAACAGAAGGTCCTAAGATATAATTACTTTTTCATTTTAAGTTGGCTTTATTTTTATTTTTTTGCCACAAATCTCTAATTTTTAAAATATTTTTTTAAATTTGTGTGTGATTGACACACAGTATTATATTGGTTCAGGTGTACGACAGTGTTTCATCTTCTCTGTATTTTATGCTACTTCACCCCAAGTGTAGCTACCATCTGTCCCCATGCAACTCTATTAAAGTACCATGGACTCTCTTCCCTCTGCGGTGCTTTTTATTCCTGTGACTTACTCATTCCATAACTGGAAGCTTGTTGGCCCATTTTGCCCATCTCCCCACCCCCTTCCCACTGGCAACCATTAGTTTGTTCTCTGTGTTTGTAAGTCTGATTTCTGCTTTTGTTTGCTTGCTCATTTGTTTTGGTTTTTTTTAGGTTCCACATATGAGTGAAATCTTGTGGTATTTTTCCCATTCCGACTTCCTTCACTTACCATAATACCCTCACGGTCCATTCTTGTTGCAAATGGCAAAATCTCATTCCTTTTTATGTCTGTGTTATATTCCTGTGTGTGTGTGTGTGTGTGTGTGTGTGTGTACGTGTGTACGTGTGTGTGCATCTTCCTTATTCATTTGTCTATCAGTGAACGTTTAGTTTGCTTGCTTCCATATCTTGGCTATTGTGATTAATGTTCCAGTAAACATAGGGCTACATGAGGCACCTGGGCAGCTTGGTTAAGTGTCTGATGTCAGCTCAGGTCATGATCTTGCTGTTTGTGGGTTCGAGCCCAGCATTTGGCTCTGTGCTGACAGCTCAGAGCCTGGAGCCTGCTTCAGATTCTGTGTCTCCCTCTCTCTCTCAGCTCCTCTCACATTCTGTCTCTCTCTCTCAAAAATAAAGAAACATTTAAAAAAAAAAAAACATAGGGGTACATATATCTTTTCAAATTAGTGTTTTCATTTTCTTTGGGTAAATACCCAGTAGTAGAATTACATGATCACTTGGTATTTCTGTTTTTAATGTTTTTTAATGTTTATCTATATTGAGAGAAAGAGAGAGAGAGAAAGAGAGAGAGCAAGAGTGCAGAGGAGGTAGAGAGAGAATCCCAAGCAAGTTCTGCACTGTCAGAGCGGAGCCTGATGTGGGGCTTGATCTCATGATCATGACCTGAGCAGAAATCAAGAATCAGATGCTTAACCGACTGAGCCACCAAGTACCCTCTGTTTTTAGTTCTTTGAGGAAGCTCCATGCTGTTTTCCCGAGTGGCTGCACCAATTTGCGTTCCTGCCAGCAGTGCGTGAGGATTTTTCCCTCCACCTCCTTGCCAACACTTGTTGTTTCTTGTCTTTCTGATTCTAGCCATTCTGACAGATGTGAGGTGATATCTCACCTATGGTGTTGATTTGCATTTCCCTGATGATCAGTGATGTTGGGCATCTTTTCATGTGTCTGTTGGCCATCTGGAGGTCTTTGGGAAAACGTTTATCTGGACTTTTGTCCATTCTTTAATCAGATAGGGTTTTTTTGGTGTTGAGTCATATAAGTTCTTTATATATTTTTTATACTAACCCCTTCAGATATCATCATTTGCCTATAGGAAGTTTGTTTCAGTTTACTCAAGGAACCAGCAGCCTGTGCAGGCATCATTTAAGGTATTCCATTGTGTGGACTATAAAATAGGTCAGCTGCTGCACTCTCAGATTCTCTTCCCCTCTTCTTTCTTTTGCACCTTAACACTTTCTTGGAAATTTTTGGAAATGCCCATCAGATCGGTAAAAATGTAAACATAAGAATAATATCAAGAGTTGGTGAGAACTTTGTTTTTTAAGGCATTTATTCACTGTTGGTGGGGAATATGAGTGACTCCAAGCCTTTCTGAGGAAAGTGCTTAAAAAATATTGTCAGCAATCAAAATTTAAGATGTAAGTATGTTATAGCTCAGCAGTCTAATTCTATGAATCAATCCTACTAATCTATACCTGCCCAGCCAGACAAAGCATATGTGCAACCAACATAGAGAAGGAGCAGTGGAATTAGAAAATCATCATTGGATTCGAAGTGGGTAGGCAGTGGTTTGATGAGAAATAGGATATTTATACATAGTCCCAATTCATCTCCCCATAATTTACCAGTTGATTGCAAAAGGAAACTTGGAAAACAAAACTCTACTGTGAAGATACCTGGCAAACACCACACTAGTGATGTGATCAAAGTTAACACCAACGTTGGGAGAACTAGCATCATGTACTTCCTGAGATTTTCTAAGACAGGTCACGTCATCTCATTGCTATTCCTTCCAAGAATGCATAACCTGCATTTCATCATGAGAAAACACCCGGAAAAAAATAAAAAATGAAATTGGGGTTAGTCCACGAGATAACCCAACTATCCTCTTCATAGATGTCAAGATCAAGAAAGAAAAAAAGACAGAGGGTCCAGACTAGAGACCTAGGATCTCCAAAGCATTGTGTGACCATAAACTAGGTCCTAGGCTGGAAACAAAGGTAGCTAGAGAGCATATTAGGGGGACAGATGACAAGAGTTGAATAAAGTACAGGTTAGATAATAGTGTTTTGATCATAAACTTTCTGATCTTGATGACTGTACTGTGATTATAGAGAAGGGTGGGTATTCCCCTTAGCAGGTGCGCCCTAAAGGATTTAGGGGTAGAAGCATGAGGTCTCCGGCTGATTCTCAGGAAGACTAGGCACATATATAAAAACACGAGAGAATCCTAAAGCAAATGAAGCAAAATATAAGTAATTGGTGAATCTGCATCATGGTTATGTGGGGATTCCTTGTACTGTTGCGGCAAATATTTTTTTGTTTGAAATTATAGCAAGATAAGTTTAAACATAAATAAATATAACCCACAGGTAAGGCATTATGACCTAAGAAAAACTTTTCCAGCAGGGCCCAGATGTAATGACCATTTTCAGCAGTCTTTCTTGACTAAAGATAATGCCACATTTTGTGTCGCTGTTCCATATAATGTAAGCCTGTGGAACAAGTTCAGATTATAATTGGTCCAAAACGGTGTTATTCAAGTTTATATCTCTCTTCTGTTCTGACTTTGGCCAGACCATTATGGCATATCCCGAAAGAGGCATAGATAACGTGTATTGTCCTTTGTATGTATTATTTCTCACAAGCAAATATTTGATGAGATTTGGACTGCAGACAATTTGAGGTTCTAATCTCTGACAAGGACCTAGACTATAGGGGCACCTGGCTGGCTCTGTGGGTAGAGCATCTGACTCTTGATCTCAGGGTTGTTAATTCAAGCCCCATGTTGGGTATAAAGCCTACCTTAAAAAAAAAAAAAACAAAACCTGGACTCCTAGACTGTAGCTCTTCTATGTTGCCAAATTCAGATTTATCTGCTTTAACAGGCAGATGAGCTAAGGTGTTCACCTCTTAGGAAAAATTAAGGAGCCTTCCACAAGGATGGTAGTGTTCCTGAAGGCAAGGCCAAGTACTTTTTTTTTTTTTTTTTTTAAGAAAACAGCCTGGTCCATTCCTGCAAGATATAAATTGACTCTTTTAAATTATGTGCTATAAATGGGTCAGTGATAATTTTAGCTTGGGCACATTCTCAGAAACGATTGAAACTCATTGTTTACTGTGGCCGTTAAAAAAAACCCCTCTGTGTAGCCCTCCCTTCCCCAAGAATGTCTACTTTTGAGCACTGTAACATTCATTCAGATGAGCCCTTCAAACTTTTCAAACTTAATTGTGAAAAGCATATAATGTAGCAAAATTTTATGACCAAATCTATAGAATTTTTGGCTCTAAGCCATTTACATGTTTGAAGGACAGACAGTTTTGTTGTTTTTTTTAAACAGTTGATCTTAAGGCAGTGTTTTGGACAGTAATTAACCAGACCAGCTGCATGACAAGGCTGCTCTTAGTAAGAACAGTAAGTGAAGGAGGAAGTGAAGAGCATTTCTAACATGGCATGAAAAATCACTGTTTGAAGTTAGACTACCCATATTCATAATCCCTATTCTCCCACTCACAGGATATACAACTTTGTATAATTTGTGTAGCCTCACTATTCTCTTGAGCGTACCTCTTTTCTCCGGGGATTATTCTATTAGAATAGTACCTAAGAGCACTGTTGATGAAGGTCAGATTCTTTGTCATAGCTAAGTGGAACAGGCACATAGAAGGTGTCTTGTTACTACTTCTTTGTCTGGTCTCAAATGCAGCGAGCTGTGTTGAGATAATCCATTTTAAAGGAGAACAGTGAAAACCCTGTTTTATGTCCCCAAATTCCTACCTGTCAGCAGCTCTTTCCTGCTTCCCTGACTTACAGGCTATTGTGATGTGGCTTCCATACAAAGAGGAGTAGCCAGGACAATTCACTGAGTCCATACCACTCGCTCTACTATGTCCAGAGAGGCGAGAAGACTCAAGAATATTAGTAAAAATGGAGCATTCTCATGCTGTTTCTGACAGTTTCCTTATCATAAACAGAATAAAGACAGTCAGCATTGGCTACAAACAAACAAAAACAACCCCAAACTTCACGCTTGCAATTTGTTGTGAAAGAAATTGGCAGATGCCTGAGAAATCGAATTTCTAGAGATCTAATGAGTCCATAATTTGTGCAGGAAAGTTGTTACCCAGGGCAGACAACGTTGCATGGACCAAAAGCCAACCAGGCAGAGTGGACCTGAAGTAATTCTAGTCATAGACAGTTTCCACTCAGGGACTTTATTCAACCTGAGCTTTTTAGTAAGTCTTTGATGTGAGGAAAGGTAATTTATGCTCACTTGGAAAGGGATGGTGTGGAGGGTGGGCTTCTTGAGTTATAAAGCTGAGAAGAATCTTCCTCCCAGATGTCCAGAAGGATCTGGGTTTTCACGATGTCACTGACCATATCTGTGCCATTGCTAACCCTGTCCCAGAATCTGCCTGTGTTCCTAATTCCAGTATTCTCTTTCAAGAGAGTAAAGTTCTTATAATTCAGCCCATATTTAACACTATCCCTACGGTCTTTTCTAAATTTTGTGTTATCATTGTCCCACTGCCTGGCTAAGTTGTTTTTACTCAGGACAAGCAAGCCCCAACTTTACCCTAATGGATTTGCTAGATCTCTTGATAAACACGCCGCTGTAAAGACACCAGAATGCGGTCCCAGCACATCCTCAGTAATCAGAGATCTTGTTGGAAATGAAAACCCCTTGCTCCATTTCACTTTGCAAAGCTGTGAACCTCACCGGTCCAATTCTAAATACAAATAAGCCCCAGGACAGCTATGCCAAGCAAGGGTAGAAGTCAGTGAGAAGTGAGCTCAGTGCCCTGGAGAAGCCAGAACAGGGTGTGTGTGCCTTGATGATAAAGTTTACGGTGCTGGCAAGCTGTAGGACACTATTTTCAGATGTTTTCATGTGCTGGCAGCCAGCATTCATTGGTTTGTTTGTAACCAAAACTTGATGGGAACTTCTCCATTCAAATTTACAGTGTTGTTTTTAGGGGCCATGTTCCTTAAACTATTTTTGGCTTCCAACTCCCTGGAGAATCTGATAAAAGCTGTAGTCCCTCTCTTCTCAGAAGAATGCACAGATGCTCACATATGCTTGAAAACAATTGCATATAATTTCAAGGAATTTACATGAAACACTTTCAGGATGGTTCATGGAACCTCCTCTTCATGCTCCAAAACCAGTCATAAAAAATGTCTTTCTCTCCCTCAGAGCATTCCAGAAGGGCTCTTGTGTACCTCTTTAACAGTTTTAGAATATGTAATTGAGGGTGATGATGAGGATAATGGTAACTACCATTTATTGAGCTTTTCGTATTTGTTAGACACTGTGTATTCCTTATCTCCAAAGGTGACCTCTGGGTCATCCTTTCCAAACCTGTTTTTCAGTAGCCTTCCTCAGCTCGGATAACACCAACTCCATCGCTTCAGGTGCTCCAGTGAGGCTGGATCTGTAGCCCCCACCCCTGCTATCATCTTCCTCCTAGCCACCATTCTCTCACCCTGCTTTATTGCTAGTGATCCCCTTGTTTCTACCCTTGACCTTCTCAACACAGCAGCCAGAATCATTGATCCTAGTAAAGCGCAATCTTAACTTACACGGTTCTACTCAGAATCCTTTACAGGCTTCGCATCTCTTTCAGAGTCAAGGAGGAGATCCTTCCAGTGGTGATCTCAGATCCAGAGGATAACAATACATTGTGCCATGCAAGGCATACAGAGAGCCCCACTGATGGTCTGTTAAGACTTTGCACAAGCTCTCTCACTCCCGTAACTCAGCGACTTCTGTGACCATCTCTCTCCTACTATGTTTCCTTCGTTCACTGTGTTCTAGCCATGTTAGCTTCCTTCCTAATCATTGGGTACACCAGGCTCACCAGCGTGAAGGCTTTGCACTCATTGTTACGTCTGCCAGGAGCAGTGGCCCCTCAGCATCTGTTTAGCTCATGTCTTCACTTTCTTAAATTCTTTGCTCGAGAGTCACCTTGGTGAGGCATACACCAACCACCCTTACTAAAATGCAGTCTTCGGCTCTATCCTGACATTCCCTATCTGCCTTTATCTGTGCTAATTTTTCCATAGCAACCATCATCTTCCAACATAGTTATAGTATCTAGTTTACGTATGTTTCTCTCTTTCCACTGGAATGCAGGCTTCACTAGGATGGAGAATTATTGTGTGTTTAGTTCAGTACATGGGTACTGTACCTAGAAAAGTAACTGATATATAATAAGGGCTCAAAACGTGTGCAAGGGAAATATATTGCTCTCCTTTTATAAATATGGTTTTCGATTCAAAGAGATTAAGCAACTTGCTGAAAGTCACACAGCTAATGAATGGTATCGCTGGGATTTTTGGATTTTCTGACACTAAAGACCTATGTTCTTAAATACCAAAAATACTTCTTTCCAAAGGTATATAAAATAAGAGGTCAAAATGTAGTCCAGAAGTGGCAGTCTTACAAGGCTGAGGAGTCAGAAGTTGGAGTTTGGGGCCAACACAGTGGCAGCAAATTGTGAGAAGGACCCTGCCAAGAAGGGAACCACAGGTGAGGTGGTTCAGAAATTTCTGTGTGTGGACCGACTTCTCAGCAAGGAGTGCATGAGAAGAGTGTCTAAGTGGCCCAGACAAAAGCTGGAAAGGTTGGGGCGCCTTGGTGGCTCAGTCAGTTAAGCCTCCAACTTTGGCTCAGGTCATGATCTCGCAGTCGTTGAGTTTGAGCCCTGCATCGGGCTCTGTGCTGACAGCTCAGACCCCGGAGCCTGCTTCGGATTCTGTGTCTCCTTCTCTCTCTGCCCCAGCCCCGCTCAAGCTCTGTCTCCCTCTGTCTCAAAAATAAACAAACGTTAAAAAAAAAAAAAAAAAAAAAAAAAAAAAACTGGAAAGGTTGAAAGAGCTGAATAAAGATTTCAGCAGCTCCCTACCTTCAAGGAGTTAAATTCCTCCCAAGGTATAGGGACTTGGTAAACTCCATAAGACTTTCATCAAAATTCAAGAAGAGCCAGGCCATAAGAGTAAGAACCACACTTGCAGAATCAAAAATAAGTGGTCGTGGTGAATTTTAACTCATTGAATAAAATAAACCTGTGAATCCCTTCAGATGTAAATAAATAAATTGAAAGAGGGGAGTTGGGATAATTACATGGTTTCAAAGTACCTCTCCAAAACTACTTACTAATTACAAAAGTGAAATAGGTAACTTTAAGGTAGAGAAGCCAAGGAGACACTGCCTAAATCAAGAGATCAAAGTGACAGTCATTGATATTAGGATGAATTGAAACCAGGCCCCATCTGAGATGATGCACCAAGAACAGTGTGACTTCCATGATTTCCTCCAGTGATGCTCACCTGAGTATGATCATGCAGGTACATCAGACAAACTCAGATTGTGGGACAGTGTGCAAAATACGAAGACTGTAATCTTCGTATCAAGTGTCAAGGTTATGAAAGTCAAGGGAGGACAGGAACTATTCTGAACTGAAGAAATTGGATGACTAAAGTGAACATTTGATTCTAAACTGGAACCTTTTGCTATAATATTTTGAGAACAACTAAGGAAACTTGACATTAGGATTGAGTATTAGATGGTAACAGTGTATTTGTGTTAATGTCCTGATTTTGTGAATGATCTGTCGTGGTATGGCATACAAATGAAAATGTGCTTGGGTGATGGGTTGTCAAGTTGACAAATCACTTAGATGGTTCATGAAAAAAGTTTTAGGTACTATATTTAAAACTTGTCTGTAAGTTTATAATTGTTTCAAAATCAAATGAAAAAAAGTGTATTTCTATATACTAGGATCAAACACTGGAAAATGGAATTTTTTAAAACATAAAATACTCGGGAATAAATTTACTCTGTAAATTCTACATTGCTGAGAGACATTAAAGAAAACCTGATTAATAGTGAGATGTACCATGTTTATGAGTTAGGAACACTCAAAGTTGTTCACATGCCAGTTCTCCCTAAATTGAACTATAGAGGCAAAACTGTCAAAGTCACAATCCAGGCAGGCTTTTTCCTTGGAGACTGACAAACTGACTCAAATTCCTCTGCAAAAACAAAGGAACTAGAATGGCTCATTCAGTCTTAAGGAAGAACAAATATGGAAGGCTTAAATGATCTGATTTGAAACTGACTATAAAGTTACAGTAATTAAGGCAGTGTGGCATGAAACGCATAGATCAGTGGACTAGAGCAGGACTCCAGAAATAGACCCACATTTCAACAGCCCTTTGGTTTTTTTTTTTTTTNAGAACAGCCCTTTGGTTTTCGACAAATGTGACAAAGCAATTCAATGGGGAAAGTAGATGGTGCTAGAACAACTGGGTATCTGTATGGAAGAAAAGTGAGTCTCAACCCTTACTTTGCTCCATACACAAGTATTAGTTTGAAACAGATAAACCCTAAACATAAAAGTTAAGTATGTAAGGCATTTATAAGAAATCATAGGAGAACATCTTTATAACTAGTGTAGGCAAAGACTCCTCAAAACAGTAACCAAAGGAGGACGGAAGCAGTATGAGAAGAAGGGGAGGAAGGAGGAGGAGGAGGAGAAAACTGAACTAATAAAAGTTAAACATTTTCTGCTCTTCAAGGGACACTTTTAAGAAAATTAAAGGCAGACCACTTACTCAGAGATAATGTTTGCCATACATGTACTTGACAAAGAACTTGTATCTAAAATCTACCAGATTTTAAATGATTTTAAAAAGTAGACAAGAGAGCTTGTGCCTAGAATGGCCACACGAGGGGTTACGTGGACCTGCTTTCCTGTGACTAGTAAAAGTTATCATTTAAAATCTCTGGAGGTTGGCTTGTGGGTGGGCTTTGAAGAAACATTTATTCAAGGAAATCTAAATGTCAGAACATCAAAAGTGGGTGGTACTTGAGCCATGACCCTCTGCTCTCTCTCACACTGCGTGACAGAAACTCCATTTGGGTGGGTGTCGCCAAGAAGTCAGGGTCCCCCTCCCCTCAGCTCCCAGTTAAGCGATACTGTATCTCATCAGGAGGTTGCAGGATACCAAGCATTTCTCATTCGCCCAGCTCCTTCTTACAGACGCTAAGTCCTTGGCAAATGTGGCTGAGAGTTTGGGAGTGCCCTTCCTCCACCCAGCCCCCACTCATAGGGCAGAAGCTTTATTCCAAGCTTGGAAGGTTGAGAATATGGAGCTCTGATGCCCTTGCGCCACTTCATTTGTAGGGTGATGGCTGTGTGCTGGTAGAGGCAAGCCGAGAAGGCCAGAGACTAGTGCCTACATGCAGCACCTTATTGATAAAGCAGGGGTGGCCCTCTGAGAGAAGTGGGCCACTGTCCTCACCCCCAGCCCCAGAGGAGTGGATCAGATATTTCCCCAAAGGGAGAAGTAGTTCATAAGCACTGAGCTCTGAAGTTCTTCACAAAAGACCTTATTTGAAGCAGAGTATGTGAAAGATCAAACCTAAGTATGAGGTGGGAAAATGGGGACTTTGTTGGTAAGCAATTAAGAGGAGGCTTTGTAGCTCCATTAGAGCAGCAAACTAAACTGTTGGAATGAGACTACCAGGGAAATAGTCAAGGATGAAGAGCACTTTTGGGGCCAGAACAAATCTCAAACACTGGCCTCAGAAATTAACCCTACAAAGGAGCCTGAATTTATTAGATCAGACTGTGGAGTAATTTATACCCCAGGGCATAAATTGAAAATAATAGATCAATCATCCAGCAATTAGTGGAGCCCAACAACTGGGTATAATATGAACAGAGGCAGACAGCTGAACAGATCAGGTTCTTAAAGAAAGTAAAAAGAAAAAAAAAAAGCCCTGCTAAACCATCCTGTGAATGCCCAAGGTTGTGTTCGCAAAGGTCCAGGAGCAGAGACTTCTTGCAGATAAAACAGACCTCACTAGAATACTGAATTATTAAATAAAGAAAGAAAAAGTAAATAAAAGCAAGCCTCTGGTGGGGGGTAAGGAGTTGGAATCAGATCATAACTTGAATCCACAAGAAAAAAAAGTGAAGAGAACTAAAAATGTAAATAAGGCTAACATGCTAAATTATAAATATATACTTGCTCTCTTCAGTTTCTCTAAAAGACATAAAATTGTATAAAGTAATAATTTTTATATTCTGTTCGTTTGTAACTTGTAGTTGTACTGTGTATAAACAATATAGCATTAAAAGGAGGAGGTAGTGAGCTCTGCAGGAGTATTGTTTGTAATACCACTAAAATTAAGTTGGTATAAATTTGAAGCTTTTCTGATATTAATGTACCTATAATAGGCCAATAGCATAGCCAGTAATAAAAAGTGAAATTCATTAAATGAATTAAAATGTTACACTAGAAAATATTCACTTAGTGAAACAGAAAGGAGTAAAAGAGGAATAGAGAAAAAATATATAGAAAAAAAGTAGGACAGCAGGCAGACATCAACAACATCAATAATAACATTAAATGTAAATGGAGTAGGCTATGTAATCAAAAGGCAGAAGTTGTCAGTCAGGGGGAGAAAAGATCCAACATTATGCTGTTTATAGGAGATACAGTGTAGATTCAAAGATACAAATAGATTAAAGAAGAAAGATGGAAAAACAGCAACTACAAGAAAGCAGGAGTGGCTTACTAATATCAAACAAAATAGACTCAAAAACAAAAAAAATGTTACTTGAGATTAAAAAGGGACACTTTATAATGATAAAAGGGCCAAATCATCAGGAAGACATAACAATTATAAACAAATATGCACCTAACAACGTAGACCCAACATACGTGGAGTAAAACTGATAGAAATGAAGAGAGAAATAAACAACTCAACAACAATACTCCACTTTCAATAATACATTAGGTTAACTAAGCAAAAGAACAGCAAGGAAATAGAAGATAAACTACCTAGATATAACAGACATTTGTAGAGCTCTCTAAACAGCGCAGCTGAGTACATATTTTTCTCAAGTGCACAAGGAACATTCTTTAAGATAGGTGATATGGTAGGCCATTAAAAAAGTAAATACACTTCTGGGTGCTTGGCTGGCTCAGTTGAAAGAGCATTGATTCTTGATCTTGGGGTTGTGAGATTGAGCCCCACATTGGGTGTAGATTTGACGTAAATAAACTTTTTTAAGAACACTTCAATAAATTTAAAAAAGATTAAAATTATAAAACGTATGTTCCCTGACCACAATGGAATGAAATTAGAAATCAATAACAAAAAGAAATTTGGGATATCTACAACTGTGAAATTTAACAACATACTCTTAATGTAACCAGTGTGTCAAAGAACAACTCTAAAGAGAATCAGAAAATACTTTGAGATGAGAGAAAATGAAGACACTACATACCACATCTTAAGATATGGAGCTAAAGTAGTACTTAGTGGGAAATTCATAGCTGTAATTGCCTGAATTGAAAAAGAAGAAAAGATTTTTAAAAAGAAGATCTCAAATCAATGTTCCACCTTAAGGTGCTGGGAAAAGAAGAGCAAACTCACCCCAAAAGCAAGTAGATACAAGGGAAATAATAAAGATTAGAGCAGAAATCAATCCGATAGAGAATGTGCAAGCAATAAAGCAAATGAGTGAAACCAAAAGATGATTCATTGACAAACCTGCAGTGAGATTGGCCAAGTAAAAAAGGAAGAAGACTCAAATCAGCAAAATAAGGAACGCAAAAGGGACTGCTGACTACAGAATTAAAAAGGTTCATAAGGGAAAACTATGAACAACCGTCTGCCAACAATTAGACAACTTAGGGGAAATAAATTCCTAGAAAGGCACATATGATTAGAGTTGACTAGAGGAAATATAACATCTGAATAGACCTGTAACAAGTCAGGGAATTGAAGAAGGAGAAGAAGTAATAAACTAACCACAATGAAAAGCCCAGACCCAGATAGCTTCCGTAGTGAATGCTGACAAACGTTTAAAGAGGAATTAATGCCAGTCTTCACACATGTCCAAAATATAGAAGAGGAAGAAACACTCTTCAACTAATTCTATGAGGCCAGGATTCCCTCAATACCAAAACCAGACGAAAATACCAAGATAAATCAAGAAAACTATAGACCAATATCTCTTATGAATAAAGACACAAAAATCCTCAACAAAATACTATCAAACTGAATCCAGCAACAAATTAAAAGGAAGGTATACCGTGACCAAGTAGGACTTATCCCAGGAATGCAAGGGCAAGTGAAAATCAATTAATATATGCCTTATTAGTCGAATAAAAGACAGAAACCCTGTTATTATCATGGTAGACATAGAAAAAGCATTTGACAAAATTCAGCCCTCCCTCCTGATAAAAACACTCCTGCTCCTACTTTTTTGTAGGAATAGTGAACTTCCTCAAAATCAAGAGCCATTCTTTCCCCCTAAAATCAGGAGCAAGGCAAGAATATCCCCTTCCACGGCTTCATTCAACATGAATGAATTAACTCAAAATGTATCAAAGATTAAAATTAAGAGCTAAAATATCAATTTCTTAGTGGAAGATGGGTGAATCTTTGCAACCTTGGTTTTGGCAATGGTTTCTTAAATATGGTATCAAAAGCACAAGCCACTAAAGAAAAAAACAGATAAATTGGAATTTCTGAGATGGAGTGATGAAAATGTTTCAAAATGGAATGGTGTTGATGGTTACATAACTGAATATACTAAAAACCACCAAATTTCATGGTATGTGAATTATATTTCAGTTGTTAAAAATGTTTTTAATGTGAAATATATTTCAAATAAAAAAGAAAAATCGGGGCACCTGGGTAGCTCAGTCAGTTATGTTCTGACTCTTGATTTCAGCTCTGGTCGTGATCTCACAGTTTGCAGGATTGAGCCCCATGTTGGGCTTTGTGCTAAGAATGTAGAGCCTGCTTGGAATTCTCTCTCTCTGACCCTCCCCTGCTCACTCGCTCTCTCTCAAAAATAAACTTAAAATAATTTTTAAAAATCAAGAGGCAAAAAAATCCCCACTTTAACACACATTACCAAAGAAGATATAAAAATGTCCAATAAACCGGGGCACCTGGGTGGCTTAGGGGGTTGAGTGTCCGACTTTGGCTCAGGTCATGATCTTCTGGTTTGTAAGTCAACCCCACATCAGGCCCTTTGTTTTCAGCCTATCAGTACAGAGCTGGCTTCAGATTCTCTGTCTTCTGCTTTCTGCCCCTCCTCTACTTGTGCTCTCCCAGAAATAAATAAATTATTTTTAATGTCCAATAAGCCATGGAAAGATGCTAAATATCATTATTATTTAGGAAAATGCAATTTAAAACCATAATGAAGATACCACTACACACTAAACAGAACAACTAAAATAATAATGACTGAAAGTACCAAGTGCTTACCTTATAGAAATTCCTACTGACCTCATATCCCAGCCACTGATTAGTAAGAGTACTTACCCCATAAGGACACTTCAGTTGTACCCCAGACGCTGCTATTATAGCCCTTTGGCAGCTTTTGTATCTACTTCAGTGCTGTTAAGCCTGGACCACTGCATAGAGCTGGCTGATCACTTTGTAAAGTATGCAACTACATACCTACAAATAAAACATGTTGATTTTATGAAAATCAGGTCTTCACGTTTGGCTTTTGGTCTCTTCCAAAAGTAGAGAGTAGATTGCTTGATGTTGTTTTAGGTTTATTTTCTCAGATTTATTGTTACTTTTTCTCAGTCTCCCCAGTAAATGGAAAGTAAACCACTTTCTGTTTCAAGCAACAATAATCCACAGTAGTTACCATTCCCATTGTATGGATATAAACTGCAGAAAGAGAACTTGATTTGCTCAAGGCAGGCGGGACACAGTGAAACCATTGTTTGATCCCAGTCTGAAAGTTACAGAGCCCAGGTCCCTTGGACTATCTCAAGGTCCCTTAAAGATAATATATTGGATTCTTCTTACAACACATTTGCCTTTGAGTTTCAGAGTGATTTTTTTCAGAGTATATTTAATATTTATTCCACTGTAAAGAATCTGTGTTTAATTAATACATCTATGGAGTGCTTAGTATATGTGGATACTGTGTTTGTAGAGATAAAAACATTGGTCCAGACTTTTAGAAAGCTCAGAGTTTAGCAGAGAAGGCAAGTGTGCAAATAAACAATTTCAATACAGTAAGATAACTGCAGTGGTAGAAGTCTTTCGTAACTACAGTGGCTAACAAAAAAGGAAGTGATCAACTCGGCTGGAGTGGTTATTGAAGATGAGAAAGTTGCATAGGACGTACAAGGATGGGTAGGAGTTTGTCAGTTGGTCAGCGGACCTGTGGGTGTCTATTTCTGTGTCATGACTAAGTGTGGAAACCATTTATGCATAAACATCAGTATTCGATTTAAGTAAATAACTACTTAAAGATAGAAAAAATTCATTGTTAATTGGCAGGAATGCTGTGTTCCTTTACACCTTTTTAATAATTAGCTTTGTGTTAAGATATAATTAAAGCCTCTGAGCAAAATACAGAAGCCTTAGAAGGGCAATGCTTTCATTGGCATGCACTTAGTAAAACACACTGCAAAACAACCAGCTATTCGAGTGCTTTCATTCTGTTGCATCTGCTTTTTGGAATATGAAGCTAACTGGGCAAGATGAAACAAAAATTTGCGAGTTCATGAAGATTTTGCTTTGTTCCTTTTTCAAATTGTGCTGAACTTGACAAATGAATATACTTGGGTTGCATGCTTCTCAAATTTTTAAGAGGAAAACTTTATATCTGTGATTATTTTCTAGGTATATATTGTTTCTCACACATAAATATTGTGTGGTAAGGTAGCAGTGGTTAGTTTCTGATGAAATGTCTTACTAGAGCTAATTACAAACAAATAGTTTTACTACTACTAATAATTATTAAATATAATTATATTTATAATATTTATCATATTTATNTAGCATTCATATAATAATGTATTATTAATGCATTGTAATATCGATTATGTTATATAATAACAATTATTATTCAGCTCTCTTAAAATAAATCTCTCACTGTAGCTTTTTTGTTTCTCATTTCAATATTCTTGGGATGAATGGGGCAAATTAAGAGGGAAATGGAAATCTTTCGGTGTCAGGTGTTTGACTCGGCCACATTGTGCCACTTTTACTTTTGGGCTGTGTGGAGCAATAAGGCCACTTGCTACCTAAAACACATTTTTGAAAGAGTACATAGAAAATTCTAGAAAATAGGGAATCTGCTCAGATAGTGACTGGCAGCCAGCTATTACAAAGGAAAGACTGGGATTTTTGTCAGTGTTCTGTTTTGTTCTCTTCATTTTTTATCTTAGTTATTGCAATGGCTGATGTTTTGGGACTCCCCAGCAAATTAAGTATTATGCGGTGATGGCAGAGGTTTCTTCCCAAGAGGTTTCTACATTTGGGAAGACACATTTAAATATATGCAGATGTCATGTAATAGTTTTAATGGCAATAGTCCATCCAAAGTCATTTGATTGTGGCTTAGAGTAGTCGTTATCTTACGAAACTGTATTACTTTATGGATTTAATAATATGTTCTAGATGAAACGATATACTATAGACAAAGAATTGTACAAAAATAATATATTAAAGTCAGTGCCTTGTGATTAATCCAAAATGATTAAAAAGGAATACTTCCTTAAATTTATGAATACAAGAAAGAAAAAAATATATTTCATTTTTAGATTATATAAATGGTGGAGAACTTTTTACTCATCTTTCTCAAAGAGAGCGTTTCACAGAGCACGAGGTGCGGATCTATGTTGGAGAGATCGTGCTTGCCCTCGAACATCTCCACAAGGTAAGATGCTAAGTCTTTGAGAGTTCTTTTTTTGAAAAAAATCTGTCGTAACTGAGGTGATGCTGGAGCTAAAGAGCTAATGTTTTTAACGTCATTATCTCCGTGGAGATTGTAAAAGCACACTTTGCCAATATTCTCAGTTCTGCAGTTCCTTTTTTCAAAAATCGACCTTTTTTTGTCATTCCTGTGATACGGATTAAAAAGGTAGAATGTGAGCAGTTCTTTGGTTTTTGTTTATGAAAACTCCTAATGCTTATTACAAACTGCCATTAGAATAAAAGCTTTTCGTTCTTAAAATTACCTTTAAAATGGAACCACAAGTCCTCATCTATATTTGCATAATTGTGACTTACTCCGTTGCAGACTCTGCCTGTAGGTCTGCAGGGTATATTTACTGATTAAGTTGGGGAATATGAGTTTTTTGAAAGAAGCGCCTGCCACGCTAGCCAGCTACCTCCGCTGCCCCACTCCCATCTGCCTTTGTGTTTGTTTTTCCCCTGGCTGCCCCCCCCCCCCCCCTCTTNNNNCTCTGTTGCTAAAAACTTTTAAGTGAAATTCATCCCTGTGCTGCTGTTTGAACTTTATAAAATCCATTTGAACTTTTAAAGAAATACATTATTTCAGATACTATTCATCTTGATCCAAAAATTTTTGACCAAAATTTTTTTACCTAATGAGGAAGCATTATTACAGAAGCAGTTAATTGTGTGGACCAGGCATGTGTATCTCCTCAGAAATAGAAAGTTCTCGAGTCATTTTCCTCAAAGTGTGTGAGATCATGAGACCATCGGGACTTGAGCTGCTACATTAGGATGAGACAGGGACGTCATAGAGCTACTCTTCCTTGTTGTGAATTCAGATCCTGCACTGGATCAGAGATGAACAGAGATTAAAGTGGGGACTATGGAGCATGGACAGGAGTGGAGACAGATGAAGGAAAAAGGCAAGGACAGTGTTAAAGGTACAGGGACCCTGGAGAATTGCAAGCTGGAGGCGATGGATGGGAGAGAGTGTGTGAAAAGATAGTGAGAAGACACAAGCACAGAAGGAGAGGGTCAAGGAAATGGGAGAGCTAGTGCAGCACTTGGTGGGGGTGGGGTGGGCGGAGGGTCACAACAGGAGTCTTAAGGGAAATGGATGAAAATGTATAAGAACAGGAAGGAAAGAGAAAAGGCCCTGATGGGTGGGGTTGGGGCTGCAGCATGCAGACAAGATGGACAGAGGAGCAGGAAGGGAGCAGAGAGGCTCTGCAGGGACAGTCACCACATTCCTTTGGGTGGACTTGTCCTGGGGTGGCCAGCTTTTGCCAGTTGAGTATCTCTGTGGGATATAAAGCAGTTAGGAAATCTTCATCCATGAACCAAATTGGGCCCAGGAACGGGTTGAAAAGATCTTGGAGTTTTATGCTTAGGGATATTAGATGTAAGTTTTTATAATATAATAACGATGGTGGAAATCACTATAAATAACCAGAATAAAAGCAAGCAAAACAAATACAAAGCTCTGATGGGTAAGCTAGTAAATCAGTTTTTAATTTGTGTGAAGTCTTTAATTCTGTTAATTCTGTTTACTAAAGAAAAATCCATGAACATCTGTTATTATTAAAACAGGGTAACCAGAAGTAGAGAACCTAATGAATACTGGATATACATGTAATTGATGCAGAGTGAATGTAATATAGCAAATCAGATCTCAGCTAGGTTTCTCTTAATCTTACTACCCTAAAAAGATCAATACAAAGAGATGCAACACAAAGCCAGTAATATTAACCTTGATACAGCTGCTTAACATTGAGTTTCTCGAGAAGAGAAAAAATGAGAGTTTCCTTGGAAATGATGGGGTAAGGCCGATAGTGAATGATTTCTTTCTAAAATTGTTCCCAAAGAGTTTATTTAAAAAAAAATTAAACTGGCTATTAGAAGTTCAGTGTGTTTCCTTCTATAATTTTTTTGTTTCAATTTTAAGAAATATTATGAATCTGCTTTTTCATATACTTAACATTGTGGAGAAGCAGGGTTTCTAAGTTTAAAAACATTTAATTTAGGCTGACATAACATGAAATGTGCAATGCACATATATCAAGAACTTCTTACATGACTTGTGTAGATTTATTTAGCTGAAGAAATAGCTGAAGTGTTTTACTGTAAAACTTAGATGCAAAACAAAACAGAAGGATATAGAAATGTTATCTAATTGACTTATTTTGCTTATTTAGGACTAGTGATCAACTAAACGCAACCTATGATCTTCAGGCTTTATGTTTAGAAGCCTGTTATTCAACAGGCCTTTACTAATTATCTATTTGATGCATTGCAAGATACTAGATAAGTGTGAAAAACAGAGGTAGGGCATGGTTATATCAAGACAAGCAGGAACTACTTAGAAAATATCAGTTATTTATAGATAAGTACAATGTAAATGTTGGTGCTGTAGGAAGAAAAAAAAAGACATGACCAGTGTGGGATCTGGTTAGTCAGGAAAGCCTCCAAATCTATTAGGCAGTGATGGACTTGAATTGGCTAAAAGCACCTGAAGAAGATCATGTGCAGGGAGGGTTAGATACATGAAGAAGATAGAGCAGGAAGAAGCACTAGTCAACAGAGAGATCCCACAGAAGCTGGTCCAGCAACATTACACAGAGAAGGAAGACATGGTAGAAGAGGCCCAGGGAGCCCAGCAGACGGGCCCTGAGGTGGAAGAATTCACATTTGCCCTGGCCAGCCACTAAGAGCCATTATAGCATCCTGACCAGGAGAATCCTTTTTTTTTTTTGGTTTGTTTTTAAGGTAGACAAAGCCTTTCCTAATTTATTTTTTGGAAACTGTTATTTTAAAATGCATATTTGTTTGTTTTTACAGTTGGGGATTATATACCGTGACATTAAGCTCGAGAACATTCTACTTGATTCTAATGGCCACGTGGTGCTGACAGATTTTGGTCTGAGTAAGGAGTTTGTGGCTGAAGAAGTGAGTATTATATTTTAATTTGAAGTTAGTAACAATGGAATGCACACAATGATAAGAAATTAGCTGGAGAATAAACATTTATCAGGATAGTACCATACGGGTTATGGATTTGGGGGCAGGTTTGCCTAGAGGAACATCTTGACATGAATGACTGTAAAGATGTTTAGCTTAAAATTGCCATGGAGCCATCTTGCTAGAATGGCATTAAATCTTTAATGAATATATCAGAATTCCCCAGTTTAAAACAAATCAAAACTATGCACTTAACTTTCCCTATAAAATATAACTGAAAATTTTGAATAATTTTATCTAAGAAATTATTAGAATACAGAATCATAGTGAAATTTTTTGTAGTGAAGGACTTTGTGGTTGTAAAATACATCAGTCTTGAATTCCAAATTAAGTGTATCTATTTCTGAATGTTTGCTTTTTGGAATATTGCCCATGTAGCCCTAGGTGAATTTGATAAGCACGGAAATCATAAAAAGTAAGATCTCAGTTTTTTATCAGATCTATATTCATTCAGTTCACGTATTCAGTAAGTATTGACCACCTCTACTATACTAAGTACTGGATAATACAGTGGTGAATGAGATGAAGTTATGGTTATGATTATATTGATTATCTTTGATAGAAAAATCAGTTATAAAATAGATGAATTTTTGAGGCATTTACTTCAAAGTTTGGTTTTTAAGATTTTTTTCTCCTTTGTAAAACTTTCAATGGCAATGTCAGTAAAATGTGACAGATTAAATACATTTACTGTTGCTTTCTCGTTAAACCCCATAAAGCAAAAGTAAAGGAGTAAAATAGATATGTACTCAAAAAGGAGGAAAGAATATAGCAACTGAATTTTGGAAGATGGACAGCAGGATTACTACTTGTGGCCAACTTAGCATCCCTGGTCACAGTTGAATCCTAAGCTAGCAACGTGAGAAGCCCCAGAGCAAACTGATTTGTACTTCTGGCCCCCAGAAAGGTTCAGGATTCCCTCAGAGTAGGGGCGCAGGTGCTATGGGACACAGGAGGGTTGGTTGGAAGAAGCACATAGCCCCCAGGTCTCCTGTCTACCCTGGTCGCCCAGGCAGCCATGTTTCCCTTACCTTCAAGGAAGACTGAAAGGGTTAAATAGAAAGACTGGATTCAGGGACAAGGGGCTGACAGTGAGGACACAACAAGAAAACTAGTGGGTGGGGTGAAAAATGACACAGGGAAACATGGAGCTCCCACGGCCTCGTTCTTCCACTTCATCCTGAGAACACACCTTCCTAGACAGGAGTTTGGAGGATTCCTCTCTGAGAAACTGAGAACAAAACCTGCAGATGCTGTCAGTTGGTGGCCAGTGACGTAGCCCAGCCAGATCTTTCTACAGAGATGCCTGGGACTTGACGAACCCAGCACATGCCCCAGAACTGTAGTTGTGATTATGTCACTAATTCTTTTTCTATTTTGATTTCAGTATATTTCACCGTAATCCATTCCTTTTGTCTGTATTTCAGTATGATTAGCTTCCTGTGTCATACTGTGCATTTAAAAACATTATTCTGAGAAGTGGTCTGTGGGCTTCAGTAGACAGCCAAAGGGCCCTTGGCTTATAAAGGACCCCTGCAGAGGGAGATTTGGTGACTGTCATCTCCTCTCTCCATGGAACCATTCATGCATTTGCTTCTTTCCTCTATCAGTATTTGTTGAGGGCCTTCTCCATGGAGACTTGGGACTAGGTAAGGCACCAGGGGAAAGAATCACTTAGTGACTCCCATATTTACAGGTACGTGTGGCTGATCATTTGGCAGACTTTGCCCCTGGGCAACCGCAACATGGTAGAAACTAAACCAAAATAAATGAAAACCAAAAATGGATCAGAGTTGTTGAGTTCTAATATAGACATACAAATTAATCAGAAAGGCTATGTGACTGAACCAGTCAGGTCCCTCCTCACAAGGGAGACTTGTGTGTCCTGTGAATCATGTCAGCCGCTCCTCAACAAGGGAGCTCTCGTTGGCTGCTGTAGTTTGGGGCACTTTAGTTGTTTAGGTGCAGAGATGAAATACTGGGATTCTATCTGAAGTGGAGAAATAATGTGCAGATTTTCTTATTTTTTACTGAATATAACCCAGCTGCATTTAATATAGTTACATGATAGTGTCTATATAATTAAGCTTTCTAGTTCCATCTCTTCTTGTCAGACTACCAGCTCTTTCTTCCTCTTTCTGTAGAGGACACACCATCCCGCTAGGCTTCAGAATTAACTCTAATGACTGGGGTGGGAACGACCCTTCTCTGAGCCCCCTACAGCGGGATCTAGTGGTCCTTTGCTCCCCTAATTCCACTTAGCACCTAGTCAGCCAATTTCCCTGCCTGGACCCCTTCCACCTTAAAAATACTCCCACCAAACAATCTCTGTTTTGATTAGCTAGCATTCCCCTTTGGTTTCACGTGTCACCCTAGATCACTTATATTGAAGTATCTTTCTTTGCAGTGAGTTTCTTTTTTGTCCATCCCTAGTCTACCTCATTGGTTTTTAGTTTAAACTCTAGTTTAAGGACTCTCCTTGCGGGCTCCCAGTGCCTATAGAGAGATTTTATGGCTGTAGCTCCAACTAATCTCTCTCCTCTTCTACCTCTTGGACTCTTTTGTTACCATTTAACCATGCTTAGTCTCTCCTGTCTTAAAATTTTAAAGATGGGGAGTGGATGGATGGATGGACGGATGGACAGATGGATAGACTAGTAGATAAAATGAATCCATCTCAGAATTAGATATTTCCTGCCATCTCTTGTGTTCTTGTTCTCCTCTGTCAGTATTTGTCTACACACTCTCTTTCCTTAACCACGTGTCACTCCTTAGTCTACTCCGCTTTGGCTTGCACACCTACCAGCTGACTGTAAGTCTTCTTGTCAAGGTCACTATTGACCTCAGGTTTAGATACTTTTTAGTCCTCTTCTTACTTGACTACCTAGTAATGTTGAACTGGAATTTGCCTCTTACTTTGGCTCCTGTGACACCACGGTCCCCTGGCTTCCCTTCTCTCTGTCACTATCTTTTGCAGGCTTTTCCTCTTCTACCCAAGTGTTCCTCACAGTTAAATACTACGTACTCTTCTCTCTTTATGCCTTTATGCTCTCCTTTTATGCTGGTGATTCTTAAATATGTATGGCAACCCTGACCTCTCTTCTGGGCTCCAGACCCAAACATGCTTCTACCGTATTTCCACTTGACACTCTCGTAAGCTCAAGCTCAACATTTCCAAAACTGAGCTTGTCTTCCCCCCCACCCAAATCTGCTTCTCTTTCAGCGTGTTGCAATTTTGCGTAATAAATTCTGTCCTCACTTGGTCTGGGAAATGTATTTCTTTTTTAGTTTTCAGGAATTTACTTAGTATTAAAAATATATACTTTTAAAATAACATTTAAAGTTTCTGTTCATGGTGTAACATTCATATCTCTGTGTATTTGTTAATTTAACAATTGAGCAAATATTAATTGAGTAGTGTGTGTCAGGTATTGTACTAGACCCTAGAAATATAGTGGTGAACATAACACATTCTTTGCCCTAATGAGCCAATTTTCAGAGGTATTTGTCAAATATTCATGTAATTAATTATTTCTAGATTATAGTTTGCTAAACTGGATTGTAAACAGGATAAAATTGATTCATTTTAGAAACCTTTAAAATCTTTTATATGATAATGGCTACTTTACAAATCTGACATTTTTTATATGTTCTTTTCTTGATCATAGAATTTGATAAATCCCTTGAGATTCTGAGGATAAAAGAAGACATTTCTAAATATCTGCATAGTAGTCTATGTCCTTCAGAGGATTTCTTGAGAGTATAATTCAGCAAACATTTCTTGAATTCTTCCTATAAGTCAGACATTTGCTAGGTATTGGATATATGATTCTAACATTGAAGACTTCAAAAACATTTATTTTGGGGGCTGCATAGGTGGCTCAGTAGGTTGAGTGTCCAACTTCGGCTCAGGCCATGATCTCACCACTGTGGGTTCAAGCCCCACATCAGGCTCTGTGCTGACAGCTCAGAGCCTGGATCCTTGCTTCAAATTCTGTGTCTCTGTCTCTCTTTGCTCCTCCCCCACTCACACTCTGTCTCTCTCTCTCTCTCTCTTTCAAAAATAAACATTTTTTGTAAATATTTATTTTTAAAGGGAGTTTATTTTTACCTCTTCATAAACAATGTCAAGATGATACATTAATGTGTTATTAATTACCCTATACTTAAATTTTTTTTAATGTTTTTTTTTTATTTATTTCTAGGAGAGAAGAGAGAGAGAGAGACAGCATGAGCAGGGGAGGGTCAGAGAGAGAGGGAGACACAGACTGAAACAGGCTCCAGGCTCTGAGCTGGCAGTCAGCACAGAGCCCGACGCGGGGCCCGAACCCACGAACCGCAAGATCATGACCTAAGCGAAAGTCGGACGCTTAACCGACTAAGCCACCCAGGCACCCCAAATGTTTTTTTGATGTTTATTTTTGAGAGAGAGTGCATACGCACGCAAGTGGTGGAGAGGTAGAGAGAGAGGGGGACACAGAATCTGAAGCAGGCTTCATGCTCTGAGCGGTCAGCACAGAGCCTTGATGCAGGGCTCAAATCCACAAACCATGAGATCATGACCTGAGCCAAAGTTGGACACTTAACAGACTGAGCCACCCAGGAGGCCCTAGTTACCCTGTACTTAAATATGGTGTCTGCATTTTATGTTTTTATCATTTCACATTGAACATTTATAAATATCACAGCAGATTATTAACATGAACCTACAGGTAGCTAAATAAAACTAACAGAAAAATAATGTCCCCAACACTTAAAATAGAAGTAGCTAACTTATACTGCCAGGGTAGCTTTACCCTCTAAAGGGACAAGCCTATGGATTAATGACTATTTTCTCTTTCCAGAAAATAGAAAAATATACCTTTGCTTATAAGATGATGTTATTCATTATTTTTTTTGAACATATAAAGGCCTTTGTATATACTGGATGGAACATGTATTGAATTCTCAGTTCTCACTTTGTGACTGTGTGACCTTGGACAAGCCACTTAGTCAGTAGCCCCTCTGAGTCTTAGTTTCTTCATCTGTAAAATAATAGCTGTCATATCTAAATTATAGGATCATCAGATGGACAAAGTGAGTTAGTGCTTATGAAAGGAGGTTCTAATGTGTGAAGCAGTAAATAAATATCAGTTTCTACTTGTAGGACATACTGTTCAAATTTTAGATTACTGTGAGCAAAATTAAAATAGACAAATGAGAATCTTAAATTGTTCTCTCTTTTCTGATTTGTAAGTCTTAAAGTATGTCTTTAATGAACGCCTAGTTAATGATGTCATTTGCAGCATTCTGCTACAGTGACATATATATCTCAAGATGCCTGGGTGAGGTTCAGGATCCATAAAGAGCGTGTTTGCATTAGGAATCCGTTACCCTTCCTCTTTAAGGCAGCTTTCTAGTTACTTCTGTCCCCTTCCTGCCTAATTTGTAGTGACATATGTTCACGATTCTTCCCGTTGGCATGAGCTCCCGAAGAACACATTAAGTCTCTGTAAGCAAGTCTTGTCAGTCACTCGCCAAAATTTAGGATAATTTTAGTTATTTTAGGGTCAATACTGAGATGGAAGCATTGGGAAAACAGGAAGAGCATTTCCCCGTTTTTCTGTTGCCCCAATTTTTCTTCTACTCAAACAGTATTACACAATATACGGAAGCCAGCACGTTTGTTTCAGCCATTGTTTGCCATGTGTTTCTGCCGGATATCAGAGCTGATCCCCTGTGTTGGGACAGGAGGAGGAGGAGGGAGACAGATTAGGCTTTGCCCTCAGACATCTGCCTCACAGACTCCTTTATAACTTTTCTTACAGTAGAAATTACTGGCTCTGCTTCTTCAGATTCTGTGTCTCTCTCTGCCCCTCCCCTGCTCACGCTCTGTCTCTCTCTCTCTTAAAAAAATTTTTTTATTAAAAAAAAATAATAAGGCAGGTTCAATGTACAAGTTCAGTGGGCAAGTTTAATGTAAATGACATCACAGAGCAAACAGGGACAACTTTTGAGTGGAGATTCTTTTCACAGAAACTTCTATTATGTATTCCATTTGTTCAAATCAGGTTAAATATATATAATTTTTTATTTACTTGAAAATTATATTTAGCAGTCACATTATTCTGTATTAACATAGGATGTATTCATCTGAAAGTAGATCATAATAAAGGGAAAATTATTTAAAACCATGCTGAGTGTCGGGGATTTTCAAGCCCTTAAGGGGAATTTAGCAAAAAATATTCCGAAATACTAACCAACACTGAATAAATGTGATGAATAAATGTTTATTTCTTCTAAATTTCCTTTTTACATATTCACATTGTGCAATATTTAAATACTAACGATATAAAAAATGACATGACAGAATTTGTGCGTCCACTGTTCACATATGTAGTTATAAACATTTTGTATTTCTTTCCATTCACTCAGCAAATATCAGTGGAATGTGTATTGTTATCCAGGCAGAGTTCTATAGAGTATTGAAAGCTAGCAATGAGCAAAATGGACAAAAATCTTTCCTCTGGACCGGGGGGTGGGGGGGCAGCAGTAATGAGAAAATAAGTAAAATATGTATGGAATGTGGTAGACAATGGTAAGTTACAAGAAGACAAGTACACTAGGAAAGCGGGATGGGGGTATCAGGGTGAGGAAGGTTGCACTTTTAGATCAGATAATCAGGAATGTTTTGGCTGAGAAAGTGACAGTTGAGTAGAGACAGGGAGGAAGTGAGAGTGTGAGCCATGTCCGTATCTTGGGAAAGAGGTTTTTAGGTAGAGGGATCAGCCAGTGTGAAAATCCCAGGTGGGACTGTGTCTAGGCTGTTTGCGGAACAATGAGGACTGCGATGTAAGTGTATAAAATGACTGAGGGTTAGGGCAGCAGAAAGTCGGGGTGTGCATTCAGTCCTACAGAGGAGGGACTGTACAGATCCTGTAGGGTGCTGAAGATTGTTGTAAGGACTGTGGCTTTTTTAAGTGAAGCGGGGGCCATTGGAGAGATTCGAATACGGGAGAGAGATGACCTGACTCAGTTCAG
>NW_027532747.1:10769338-10908826 GCF_008692635.1 Crocuta crocuta
CCCCCTTCCCCCCTCCCCCACCTCCCATCAGCCCTCAATTCTCAGCATTCAAGAGCCTCTCATGGTTTGCCTCCCTCCCTCCCCCCAAGCATGCTGTTCTAATAGTGAGACAAGTCTAGAAACATGGAGACCAGTTAGTAAGTCCAGATCATGGCCTAGCAGAATAGGTCGTATAAGTAGTCAGATTTTAGATATATTTTGACATTAAGGATAATGAAATTTCTTGATGGGTTGGGTGTGGGGTGTGAGAGACCAAGAGGAATCAGGGGAGTCCTAAGCTTTTGGTTAGAGTCTGGAAGGATGAGGTTGCCATTGACTAGTGGACTTCAGATGGAAAGAAGTGTTGGGGTAGGTGGGGGAGTTCATCTGAGCAGCTTGAGTTTTGAGATGACTGTTAGACTTACAAAAGTGTCCAGTAGGCAGTAGGAGATAGGAGTCTGGAGTTTAGGGGAGAAGCCTCATCCAGAGATACAGATTTGGAATTTGCCAGTATATTTAAAATCACAAAAATTATCAACAGGGTAAGTACAGATAGAAAAGAAAAAGGGACAGAACTCGGAACCCTGGCTACTCCAACACGGAGAGTAAAGAGAGGAGGAGGCGCCAGCAAAGGAGCCTGGGAAAGCTGGGAAGAAAATAGGCGAGCGCGTTATCTTCGAAACCAGGTGAAGAAATGTTTCAAGAGTGAACAAGATCAAGTATGTCAAATACTGTTGGTAGGTCAAGTAAGAGGAGGACAGGAGATTGATCATTGACTCATTTTAAACCTCAAGAGAGAGAGAATGGGAATAGACATATTGTCCTCTATCAATAAAGGCAACTCGTGGGGTTTTCTATAAAAAGGAATAGTGAAATTGTGTGGAGAGGGCAGCAGAGGATGAAGTGGGGTCAAAAGAGGTCTTTTTATTTTAAGGTGGGAGAAATGACAGATGTCATATGCTGGTTGACACATTCCTGTAAAGGAAGTGGGGATTGAGGGGCGCCTGGGTGGCTTAGTCGGTTAGGCGTCCGACTTTCGCTTAGGTCATGATCTCGCAGTTCGTGGGTTCGAGCCCCGCGTCGGGCTCTGTGCTGACTGCCAGCTCGGAGCCTGGAGCCTGTTTCAGTCTGTGTCTCCTTCTCTCTCTGACCTCCCCTGCTCACGCTGTCTCTCTCTCTCCTAGAAATAAATAAAAATATTAAAAAAAAAAGTGAGGAGGGAAAAGATGGAGACACTGGAGTTTGAGGAGAGAGGAGAAGATATAAAATAAGCAGCCATGTCTGTGGGAGAGTGAACGGATTAGGAAGTAAGAGTGTTTGCTGGGTAGCATCAAAGGTCTGCTCGAGGTTCGCAGTCATGAATTTAAAGTGAAATTGGCCAACCTCATTCTATGTTTTACTCCAACCACATTTTGCTTAACAAGGGCAAGCACAGGCAAAGAGAAGATGGTGGATTGAATTTAATCCTGTTTTAGTACCTCTCCATGTGTATATCCATAGACTATATATACTATTTGCTTGTGTTCCTAAAATGGACGTAAATGGCATACCATATGCAAATTGTTTTATTTAACTTATTTTTGAAATGTATCCAAGTTAGTAAGTGTGGATCTGTTTCATTCAGTTTACCCTCCGTATAATGTTCTTTTATGTGAATTATCCAGTTTACTTATCCATTCTCCTACTGAGATTCATTTAGCTTTCTGTGTTTTCTCTATCACAGTATTGAAGTTTTTTTCTGATATTATTGGTTTGCTGCAGTTCTTTAAATATTCTAGATACCTATCGTTTGTAATTATGTATTTTGTTTCTTTTCCAAGTCTTTCACTTGTTTTTAATGAAATTTTTACCATCATCAGACTCAACATTTTAATAAAATCAAACTTACTATAATCTTTTAATATTTATATTCGATGACTTAAAATTTTTAATTTTAGTAAAATACACAAAAAATTAACATCTTCACTATTTTTTAAATGTTCATTTATTTTGAGAGACAGAGAATGAGCACAAGTCGGCGAGGGGCAGAGCAAGGTGGGGAGAGAGAGGGAATCCCAAGCTGGTTCCGTGCTGTGAACACAAAGCCTGATGCAGGGCTCGATCCCATGAACCGTGAGATCATGACCTGAGCCGAAATCAAGAGTCAGATGCTTAACCGGCTGAGCCACCCAGGAGCCCCATCATCTTAACTATTTTTAAGTGTAGCTCAGTAGTACTAACTATATTCACATTGTTGGGTAACAGGTCTCTAGAATTTTTTTTTCATCTTGCAAAACTAAACTCTGTACCCATTGAACAGCTACTCCCCATTTCCCCCCTCCTAGCCCCTGAAAACCACTATTGTACACTCTATATCTATGAGTTTGACTACTTCAGAGACCTAATATAAGTAGAATCATACAGTGTTTATCTGTTTTGTGACTTGTTTACTTCAGGTAACATAATGTCCTCAAGGCTCGTTCATGTAGCAAGTGACAGGATTTCCTTCTTTTTTCTCAGTGTTTATTTTGCAGACAGAGCATAAGTGGGGGAGGGGCAAAGAGAGAGGGAGACACAGAATCTGAAGCAGACTCCAGGCTCTGAGGTGTCATCACAGAGCCTGATATGGCGCTCAAACTCCAGACCATGAGATCATGACCTGAGCCGAAGTCAGACGTTTAACCAACTGGGCCACCTAGGTGCCCTGGAATTTCCTTCTTTTTTAAGGCTAAATAATATTATAATATATGTATATATATCATCCTTTTTTGATCTACTCATCCACTAATGGACATTTGGGTTGTTTCCACTTACTGGCTATTGTAAATAATGCTGCAGTGAACATAGGTATACAAATATCTCTTTGAGATCATGCTTCCAGTTCTTTTAGATATATATCTACAAGTAGGATTGCTGGATCATATGATTATAACATTTTATTATTATGTTTTTTGAGGAATGTCCATAATGTGCCCCAATGCAGCTGCACCATTTTACATAATAACTATGTGCAAGTGTTCCAGTTTCTCCACATTCTCACCTGTATTTATTATTTCTGCTTTTTTGATAGCAGCCCTCCTAATGAGCATGAGGTGATAGTTCTTTGTAGTTTTTATTTGCATTTTTCTAAGATGAGTGATGTTGAGCATCTTTTCATATGCTTTTCGGCCATTTGTATATCATCTTGGGAAGAATGTCTGCTGAAATTCTTTGCCTGTTTTTTTTTTTTAAGTTTTTTTTTTTTGAGAGAGCGGGGAGTGAGGAGGGGCAAAGAAAGAGAAGAGAGAGAGAATCCCAAGCAGGCTCCATACTGTCACTGCAGACAGAGCCTAATGTGGGGCTTCAACTCATGAACCACAAGATCATGACCTGAGCCAAAGTCAAGAGTTAGACAGTTAACTGGCTGAGCCACCCAGGCCCCCCTCTTTGCTTTTTAAAATCTGATTACTTACTTTTTGTTGTTGTTGAGTTGTAGTTCTTTATATATTCTGGGTATTAACCACTTACTAGTGTGAGTTGCAGATTTTCTCTCCATTCCGTAGGTTGTCTTTTCACTTTGTTTTCTTTGATGCAAGGAAGTTTTTAGTTTTGATATTGTCCCAAATGTCAGCTTTTGTGCTTGTCCTTTTGGTATCATATCCAAGAAATCATGGCCAAGTCCAATGTCATGAAGCTTCCCCCCTATGTTTTTTCTTCTAGGAGTTTTATAGTTTTAGATTTTACATTTAGGTCTTTAGTCTTCTTTGAGTTAACTTTTGTATTCGGTGCAAAGCAAGGGCCCAACTTCATCCTTTTCCATGTGGCCTTCTCAGCCTCATTTGCTGACGAGACCGCCCTTTGTACATGTGTGGTCTTAACACCCTTGGTGAAGACCCTTTGACTGTATGCACTGGAAGGCTTATTTCTGGGCTCTGTATTTTGTTCCTTTGCTCTATATGTTTGTCTTAATTCCACTACAAGGATGTATTGTTTACTGTCGCTTTGAAATATGTTTTGAAATCAGGAAGTGTGAGACTGCCAACTTTTCTTCTTATTCTTGATTATTTTGGCTATTCAGGGTTCCTTGAAATGAATGTTAAGATTTTTTGTAACTTTTGCAAAAAAAAAAAACTACCATTGGGATTTTGATAGGAGTTACATTGAATCCTTAGATTTCTCTGGGTAGTATGGACATTTTCACAGTAGAATGTCTTCCAAACCACAAGCAGGGGATGACTTTCTTTTTATTTCTATCTTCTTTAATTCCTTTCACAATATTTTGTAATATTCATTGTCAGGTCTTTTGACTTATTGGTTAAATTAATTCCTAGGCATTTTGTTATTTTTGATGCTATTTTAAATGGGATTTTTTTTCCGAATTGTTCATTGTTAGTGTGAAGAAATGTAACTGATTTTAGTATGTCGATCTTCTGTCCTTTAACTTTGCTCTATGTACTTATTCTAATTGTGTGTGTGTGTGTGTGTGTGTGTGTGTGTGTGTGTAATCTGTAGAGTTGTCTACATATAAGATTACATCATCTACAAACGGAAGTAATTTTACTTCCTCTTTTCCAGTTTGGATGTCTTTTATTTCTTTTTTTTGCCTAATTGCTCTGGCTAGGACTTCCAGTGCTATGTGGAATAGAAGTGGTAAGAGGGAACATCCTTACTTTGTTACTGATCTTAGAAGAAATTAACATTTCTCACCATTGAGTATGGATATTTGCTGTGAGCTTTTCATATATGGTCTTTACTATGTTAAGGTAATTTCTTTCTCTTCCTACTTTGTGGCTGAGTGTTTTTTCTAAGTTTATTTATTTATTTATTTATTTTTTTATTTTGAGAGAGAGTGGGGGGGCGCAGAGAGAGAGAGAAAATCTCAAGCAGACTCTGTGCTGACAGTCTTGACACAGGCTTAAACCATGAAACCATGAGATCATGACCTGAGCTGAAGTCAAGAGTTGGATGCTCTACTGACTGAGCCACCAAATGCTATTTCTGCATCAATTGAATTTTTCTTCTTCATTCTGTTAATGTGGTGTATTACATCCATTGACTTTCAAATCTTAAACCATCCTTGCATTCCAGGAATAAACCTCACTTGATCATGTTATGTAAGCCTTATAGCGTGCTGTTGAATTTGGTTTGCTGGTATTTTGTTGGGATTTTTGTATGGGTTTTCATCAGAAATAGAAGGCTGTAGTTTTCTTTTCTTGCAGTATCTTTTGCTGGCTTTGGTATTAGAGTAATGCTCGCCTCATCTCATGAGTTTAAAAGTGTTCTTCAGTTTTCTGGAAAAGTGAAGAGTATTGGTCCTACTACTTCTTTAAATGTTTTTTAGAATTTTCCTTTAAGTCATCTGGTCCTGAGCTTATTCGGGGATGGAGGTGGAGGGAGGGGGTTTGATTGCTAATTTAATCCTCTTACTGATCATGATTCTGTTCAGAATTTTCTATTTCTTTATGATTCAGTCTTGAAAAACTATATGTTTCTAGGAATTTATCCGTTCTAGAGTATCCAGTTTGTTGGTGTATAATTGTTCATAGTTGTTTCTTTTTTTAATTTTTACCTTTTTTATTTTAGAGACAGAAAGAGCATGAGCTGGGGAGAGGCGCAGAGAGAAAGAGAGAACCCCAAGCAGGCCCCATGCCTCGCATGGAGTCCAACTCGGGGCTCAATCCCACAACCATGAGCCACACTAAAGAGTCAGATATTTAACTGACTGAGACACCTAGGCACCCCAATAGTAGCTTCTTATGTCTTCTCTTTCACTTTCTTAGGTCTTCTCTCTCATTTCTAATTTTATGTATTTGAATTTTCTCTCTTTTTTTAAATGTAGCTAAGAGTTTGTCAGTTTTGTTGATATTTTCAAAAAACCAATGCTTGGTTTTGTTAATTTTTTTCTGTTGTTTTTCTATTCTTAGTTTCATTTCTTTCTGCTCTACTTATTTCTTTTCTCCAGCTAACTTTTAGGTTAGTTTGTTCTTCTTTTTTAGTTCCTTGAGGTGTAAATTGGGTTGTTGGGTTCTTTGAATTTTTATTTTTTTTTTTTAATTTTTTAACATTTGTTCGATTTTTGAGCAACAGAGACAGAAACAGCATGAGTGAGGAAGGGGCAGAGAGAGAGGGAGACACGAATTGGAAACAGGCTCCAGGCTCTGAGCTGTCAGCACAGAGCCTGATGCGGGGCTCAAACTCACAAACCTTGGGATCATGACCTGAGCCAGAGTCAGCTGCTTAACCGACTGAGCCACCCAGGTGCCCCTCTTTGAATTTTTAAAAACATAATCTCTTCTTATCTCAGTGCATGAAGATATTTGCTTTTATTTTCTTTTAAAAATGAGCACGTTAAATTTTTTTAATTTAATAGGAATTACTTTTTGAATATAAAACAAAGTTGGGATCTTATTTTCTTTTTTTATAGATAACCCAATTGACTGAACTATCACTGAATAGTCTGTTAATCTTTTCCCTACTGATTTGAAAGTTACCTTCTACCATATGCCAAATTCCTATGCATGCCTGTGAGTCTGTTTCTGGTCCTGTTTTTCTTTATATGCAGTTTCATTTGTCTGGTTGCCTCTCTCTCTGAGTCAACATAAAAAATCTTAAAGACCATGATTTTATAGTAAGTCTTCAATCTGGAAAGGTGAGATCTTTCTCTTCCTCACTTTTATCCTACTGATCTCTCCTCCTTTTCTCTGACCTTCCTCCATTCTCTTCCCTGGATTCTCTTTTCTTGTTCTTTTGTTCCTCCATGTGAATAATGGAATTAAATTTATAAATTAATTTGGAAATACTGTGATCTTTGGATGGTGAATCTTCTGATTAATTAATTAGCATAAATGAATAGTCATACCTTCCCAGTTAATATCTTTTATTTCTTTTAATAATACTTTATAACTTTCTATGTAATGCATTATATCATTAGATTCATTTGTATTAACTTTATAATTTTTATTCCTATTTACAAAAATAAGAGTATGGGGCTTCTGGTAACACAGGAATGTTGATCTTGCATATAGCAATGTTCCTGAATTTATATTCCAGTAATTTAAAGATTCACTTGGATTTTTTTTTTTAATGTAGATGGCTATGTTAAGAGAAGAATCAGAACCACTATTTGTCAGTAATGATGGTTTTATATCTTTGTGATTCTCATTATTTTTATTTTGTATGCTTGTGAATGGATGGTTTAGTTTGGTTTTATTGCTCTACTTTATTCATATGTACTCTTGCTTGTTTACTTTAAGGCTGTATGTCTTGGGTTTTACAATTTAGTATGGTATTTACTGTAGCTTTTTGATAGATGAATTCTTAGTTTCTAATTGTTTATTGATATAAAGAAATGTTTATAGTTTTTCTCTTTATTCACCTAGTGTTGTGAGTTATAGTAATAATTTTTTTGTTGAGCATTAAGCCATCTTTCAATTCTTGGAACAAACTTTACTTTCTATATTTTCTTATTTTTTTTTATACTTTGCTGGATCTTGTTTGCTAATATTTTATTTAGGACTTTATTGTCCAGTTGATCTATAATTTTCTTTTCTAGTATTATATTTGTCTGATTTTGGTATCAAGATTATACTAACATCATGAAATGAACTTAGAATCAGGTATATAGATAGAAATCCTATTCCTCTTAATATTTCCTCTTAATACACATCTATAGCTATCAGAGTNTTCTTCAGTCAATTCTGGTATATTATATTTTTATAGAAAAATGTTACATTTTTTTTCTTTTTAAATTCCTTGGCATCATGTTGTTCGTAGGATTCACTTATTTTTTAATCTCTGTTATGAGGGTAGTAAAGTTTCCTTTTAAATAATAATAATATTGATCTATAACTTTCCTCTTTTTTCTTGATCAGTTTGCTAGAAATTTGTCCATTATAATCTTTTCCCAAAAAACAGCTTCTATCAAGCTTCTCATTTTTTTCTGTTTCTTTGATGATGTTCCTTTGTTCCTTTGTTCCTTTTACTTTTCAAGTTTTTCTTTCATATTCTTTTTCAGAACTTTTGAGTCAGACCTCCAGCTCAGTAACATTTAATATTTTCATTTTGTAATGAAACAATTTGTATATATCTATTATTCAAATAGTTATTCAAATACTCATTGTGGGTTTTTTCCCCCTTCGGGCTATGAATTATTTTGAAATGGGTTATTAGGTTTTCGAATATATAGGAATTTTTGGTTATCTTTTTGTAAGTGACTTCTAATTTTATTGCTTTCTGGTTGGACAACAAAATATATATGATTTTATTTCTGTAGAATTAGAGATTTTCTTTGTGCTCTATTACATGGTTATTTTCTATAAATATGACATATATGCCCGAAAAGAATGTGTATTCTCTAACTATTATGTATAAATTTTGGGGTATTCTCAGGATCATCATCCAAATCTTCTATAGCTTCACTAATTACTTTCTTGCCTGATCAGTCAGTTATAAAGAGAGATATGTTAAAATGCCTACTATGGTTGTGGGTTTGTCCACTTCTTCTTAAACATCTCTCCATTTTTGCTTTTTTAAGGCTTTTCAACAAATATTGAGTATATTCGGATTTGGAATAGTATTATTTCCCTAGTGAAATGGTCCTTTTATTATTATGTAATAGTTCTACCTAATTTTAATAATCCTTTTGGCCTTAAAATTTATTTTCTTGCTATTAATAAAAATACTCCAGCTTTCTATTGGTTAGTGCTGGTCTGATATATCCTTTCCCATCTCTTTCAATATTTCTTTGTCATTATGTTTTAGGTGTGCCTTTTGTAAATAACATATAGCTGGATTTTGTTTTTGATCCAGAGAGTTTCTATCTTTTAACTGGTGAGTTAAATCTGTATATTATGATTACTGATATATTTTTACTTATTTCTCTTATCTTGCTATGTGTTTCTCTTTATCACAATTTCTCTCTGCTTTCTCCCCTTCCTTTCCTATTTAGATTATTAGGATTTCTTTGTTTCATTTCTCCCTAACAGTCTAGAAGTTATATATAGTCTATTTCTTTTAATTTATATACTGACTTAACAATTATGTCTATAATTGTCATAACCACAACAAGAACATGGAATGTTTTAACTTTAATTATCCATCTCATTTTCTGTATTATTGTTACTTATTATTTGGCCCCATCTTGTATTATATTCCCCAAATTGATCATTATTGTGTAATTTTCATTTTATAAATTCACTACTTGTTTAGATTTTCTCACATGTTTACCTGTTTTCTTTGTTCATTATTGCTTCTTATAACTTAACTCTTTTCTTGTGAGTTCAGTTTATTGCTGAACAGCATCTTTTAGATGTCTTTTTTTTTTTTTAATGTTTTATTTATTTCTAGGAGAGAGAGAGAGAGACAGCGTGAGCAAGGGAGGGTCAGAGAGAGAGGAAGTGACAGACTCTGAAACAGGCTCCAGGCTCTGAGCTGGCAGTCAGCGCAGAGCCCGGCGTGGGGCTCGAACCCACGAACCGCGAGATCATGACCTAAGTGAAAGTCGGACGCTTAACCGACTAAGCCACCCAGGCGCCCCTAGATGTCTTTTTTAACAAGGATTAATGAATAGTAAATTCTCTGTTTTAAAATGCCTTTATGGAGAAGAGTTAAGATGGTAGAGGAGTAAGGGGACCTTAAGCTTGTCTCATCCCTCAAACACAACTAGATAGTTATCAAATCATTCTAAACATCCAAGAAGTCAATTGGAGATCTGAGAGAACAAAAACTGCAAGTCTACAAGTAGAGAAGCAACCACATTTTAGAAGGTAGGAGGTGCAGAGAGTTGACTTGGGAGAGATATAACTATGGGTAAGGCCGTGGGGAAGGAGCCTGCTTACGGAGGCTGCCACAAAGTATTATAAGCAAGGGAGTGGAAAATCTGAACCTTCCACTACCGTGGGGGACATGCCTGGCTTAAACGTGCTCAGGTGGCAAACTGGGGTGGAGTCCCAGGAGTGACAGCATGTACTAAGGATCCCCTGGGTCTCAAGAAGAAAGGGTGGCACCAACATGCTGCACTGTTCCCAGGCACAGGAACACGGGGCTCCTGTTGAGGGCAGGGAGCTGGGGTGCTGGTTTTTGCTCTGTTTTGCCATAAACTCTGAAGCCCTTTGCGGTTGTGCAGCCACTTTCCTTGCACAGCCAGCAAATGGGAAAAGCACAGCAAGAGGAACCCCCAAAGGAATAGTGTGGGTCTGTGCTTCGGAAATCCCCCAAGTTTAGAGTTTTGAAACTCAGTTGCGCAGCTGAGACAACAAAGCTCAGACACAGGCGGGTGAACCGAGGGTTCTGATGGATATTGGGGACGGGAGAGGGGTGATTGATTGCCTCTTCTGTGATGGTTACCTGAGGAGTCGGGAGTGTGAACTTTCAGCTCCAAGGCTAGAGACCAGGGTGCTGCCACATTCATCCCACCCATTAGCACTGAAAGCCTTCAGGCAGCAAAACAGTGTCACACAGTGGAAGCCAGAGCCACTCCTACCAAGTCTCGCCCCCCTGCACTTTGCAGGTGCATCTCCACTAGGGCAAGTTCACCTGGGAATGAGTGCAACAGGCGCCTCGCCTCCTCCAGAAGACCAGCACGAACAACTAGCTTGCACCAAGTCTTCTGATCGTAGAATGGTGCAAAGCTTCAGCTCTAGGCAAAATCGAATCTAGTTTCCCTTTTACTTTTATTCTTATTTTTATTTCTTTTTTACAATTCCTTTCTAAATTTGTTATTATTTTAAAAATATTTTTATACATTTTTAACTTTATTTCATTTTATTTATTTTTGGATCTAGATTCTTTTAACGAGCAAACCAAAACTCACCCAGTACCTAAATTTTTTGTTTTTGTTTTTTTCTTTGTTTTGTGTGTATGTGTGTATGTTTTCTTCTTTTCTTTTCTGGACAAAATGACAAGATGGAGAAATTTACTCAAAAAGAAAGAAGAGGAAGTTGATCTCACAACTAGAGGTTTAATCACTACAGATACAATATGTCTGAACTAGAATTTAAAACAACAATTATAAGCATACTAGCTGGGCTTGGAAAAAAAAAAGCATAGAAAAGACTAGAGAATCCTTTTCTGCAGAGATAAAAGAACTAAAATCTAGTTATGCCAAAATTAAAAATGCTGTGAGATGCAAACCCAAATGGAGTCCATAAAAACAAGGATGGACAAAGTAGAGGAGCAAGTGAGTGATACAGAAGATAAAAATTATGGAAAAGAATGAAGCTGAAAATAAAAGGGAAAGAAAGGTAATAGATCATGAAGGTATTAGGGAACTCAGTGACTTACTAAGACAGAATGACATTCATATTATAGGAATCCCAGAAAATGAAGAGAGAGAAAGGGAAGCAGAAGATTTATTCAAACAAGTTATAGCTGAAACCTTCCCTAATCTGGGGAAGGACACAGACATCAAAATCCAAGAAGCACAGAGAGCTCCCTTAAAATTCAACCAAAGCTGACCATGGTCAAGGCATATCATAGTCAAATTCACAAAATACAAAGACAAAGAAAGAATACTGAAAGCAGCAAGGGCAAAAAAGTCCTTAACCTACAAGGAAAGACAGATCAGGTTTACAGCAGATCTGTCCCCAGAAACTTGGCAGGCAAGGAGTAGCAAGATATAGTCAATGTGCTAAACGGGGAGAAACATGCAGCCAAGAATTCTTTATCCAGCAAGGCTGTCGTTCAGAACAGAAGAGAAAAAGAGTTTTCCAGACAAATAAAATGCCTTTATTTTGCACTGCATATTCGTTGTTAATTTAGCTGTCATAGATATATCTACTCATGGACTAGTTTATCTTTTTATTTTAAAATAAAACATATGCAAAAACAAAAGCAAAATAAATGTATGGGTTAAGGAATTTTTATAAGGCAAACACTTATAACCATCACTCAAGTTAAGAAGTGTTTCATAAGGCAAACACAACCATCACTCAAGTTAAGAATTTGCCACCATGGATATATTTTTATTTAGTCTGCTTGGGACTTTTGCAATATTTTCTCAAGTGTATCTTCTAGTTTTCAGATTCTCTCTTTATTTGTGTCTACTTTGTTTAATCAACCTGTCTTCATTAGTACATTTTTTCACTTATATAGTTCTGTTTGCTTCCTTTTCATATCTTTCTAATCTTTTCTATGCTGCTACATCATTGTATAGGTATTTTCCTTCCTCTATGTCTTTCATCTTTTACAATGTCCTAGTCTTTTATAGAATGTTGTTCTAGTATTTCAAGTAATCCTTCTGTTTGGTTTGGGGAGTCTAGTTCACTTATTTCATAATTTTGAGACTCCAGGGCTTAATCTGTGGGAATTTTCTGAGTCTGTCATGTGTCCCAGAGTATTACCATGTTGGACCATATTTTCTCACTTCCTCGTACCAAGGAGGAGAGAGTAGATTCAGGCCGCAAGTCTTCAAGAGGCAGAAGCCTTGGGATTTGATTTCAAAAGGGGAATATTTGTTTGTTTTATGAGCTAAAGGCCCTCCCTTTGCAGCTGTAGCATAGGTCATGTGTCCACCTCACTGGATTTTGCACCCTCTTCATCCAGGCATCCAGGGATTCTCCTTTCTTTCTCATGAGCACAGTCAGCCTTAGATGATTAGCAATGCAATATTTACTTCTTTTTAAAAATCAAACATTTCTAGATATTTATTGTAAGATTTGTCAAAAATAGGATGGGAAAAAATACAAGATGGGGAGGAAAGCTTTCATTGGTAATTTTACATTTAACTTATAAATTTATCATAAGCAAAGAAGATCAGGATAAAACATTGGCAAATAAAAGCTAAGAATGAATTAATCTAGTATTTATTGAGAAATGCCGAAGAATTTGGCACTTAAGTTTATACTTGGATTCTTCCTTAGGAAACCGGGTTTTTTTTGTCCAGTGCTATCTGATCTTTTTCTCCAAGGGACAGTGAAACCTCCTTGATCAGCTGGTCACTTGTGCACAAGAACATTCTGTCTTATCTGCCAGAACGGTGTGCACACACTGCTTTTACCATTTTTACATTTAAGTACATTCTCATTCACAATCTTTTAACTCTGTGTCACCTTTAACCAATAATAGTACTTATAAAATAGCGTGGACCTAAATACTAAATAGGTTGATTGCCTTGTAAAGATATTTTTAAAAGTGTTAAAATAGTACTATAAAGATGTTTTGAACAAATAATAAAGAATAGACTTTAGCTATGTTATCCTACCCTTATAAAGCCATAATGCATAAAATACTACCTAGGAATCTTTCCTGCCCCCACAACAGACCTTCCTCTGTCATACCTCATCAGTTTATCTCCTTGGTAGAATTGTTTGAAAGGCATTGTGTATACATTCCAGATAACATGCATCTTCCCAGGCAGATAAACACAAATTCAAAAGTAAGGTGGGGATATTTTTACAAATAGCAGATAAACTCTCAGGAAATCAAGGCTGGCACACTAAAACTTAAATCCCAGAGGGAGTAACACTTACCACTGTGGCAGAGGAAGAGGAAGCAGATACAGAGCTGCAGGAGGCTAAAATGGAAGTGTTTTAAAATAACAGAGAAACTTAAGAATTGCTTTGTTCACTATTATTTCTCAGTAACCAGAACTTCCCAAAACTTAAGCTTTAAATTTTCTGTCTCCTGGAATTTCAAGCAAATAGGTAATTATTATTTATTAATGTAGATACTGTCTGCTCCCTCCAATACCCCACCCTAAGCAAATAAACACAAAACAGAGAAACTAAAGTGGACTAAAGGAGCTCAAAAATCACATGGTGAAGGTGGAGGATATATCTTTGAGCACTTAATGTGGTTCTGAGCTTCCTCTCTGTTGAGACCATCAAGAGCTGAGCTGCGTAGTTCTCATTGCCAGAGAAAGTAAAACATGAGATGTAGGGGCGAATGTCAGACCTTTCTGGCACTCATCAATAAGATCTATGTGCCTCATGCCCTTTTTACACTAAACTTATGAATATCTAGTATTTTGAAGAAGAAAGTGTATATTTTCACGACCCTGTGAAGTTTAATCATTGTCTCATACTTAGAAGAAAATGTGCATGATTTCAAAATGGTGTGTGATGTGGAGGTGCCTGTTAATGGAAGTGAAAGTTTATATTTGCTAAAAAGACTAATTTTCTAAATAAATAAAATCTAGAGAAGCAATAAATCAAAACCCATTCTTGTTACTCATAAACCAGTTTGGAGTATTATTTAAAAAAAATTTTTTTTTAATGTTTTATTTATTTCTAGGAGAGAGAAACTGAGACAGCGTGAGCAGGGGAGGGTCAGAGAGAGAGGTAGTCACAGACTCTGAAACAGGCTCCAGGCTCTGAGCTGGCAGTCAGCACAGAGGCTGACGCGGGGCTCGAACCCACGAACCGCGAGATCATGACCTAAGCGAAAGTCGTACGCTTAACCGACTAAGCCACCCAGGCGCCCCTGGAGTATTATTTTTATTTTTTTCAGTATATCTAAACTTAATTTAGGCTAGGTTTTAAAAGTATCATTTAGATGAGATCAAATGATAAATACAAGGACTCAGTAATTTTTGTGTTTCTTTGTCTTTAAGTCACACAGTGATTTTTGCTTACCCAAAAAGAGACTATTGTATAATAAATAGCATATTAACTAAAAACACAGGTTTTATGAAGTTTAGATTTTTTTAAAGTAATTTTGTAGTGTTTCTTTTTAAGTAGTTCAGTGAACAGATGAATGCTTCCTAATATACACATTTTTTCTAAGCATGTCTAACAAAGTTAAAAATTATTCCATTACTTTTTATACGTAAATTAAGTGAAATCAATTTTATTTAGCTTTAATTTTTATTTTTTTACAAAAGCTTTTAGAAAATTTGCATTTGGTACTGAAATGATGAAGCAGAGATATAATGGCATTTGACATATGGTCTGTATTAGCTACCCAATGACATTATTCTGCCAGGTAACAAAAAAGAAAATTTTCTGCTGATCTAAGCATAAGTAAATGATTTCTTTTTGTATAGGGAATAGTAATCTTTCAGCATATGTAGTACATAAAAAAGAAAGAAGTGAATCTTAAACCATCTAATATACATACATATATATATGTAGGCACATATGTCCATGTATATGTGTACATGATGTACATATATATATATACACACACATATATAGTAGTTTTACAATTACAATTAAGTAGTTTTAATATATTTGTTATCAAAGTGTTTATATAAATTCATTACATTTATTGTCTTTGGACTTAACTTTCCACAAATAAAATAGAGGACTTGTGCTGATTCTGTAACACTGCTAGAGTAATGTTCTTTACATTTGAAATTGGTAAATAAGAATACCTGTATCTCAAAATCTTACTGATGGAGAAAAAATAAAACACAAGTTGAAAAGCTTCCTTTAGTTTTGTAAAATATTTTAATGGTACCAAGTGCCTTTACAAGTTTCAGATAGAGCTGTATGAATGGATCTTATTAAAGAGGATTTTTTTATTTTATATATCTGTATAATAATTTAGACATTTACTCTTCTGTTTCATTGGGATGAGTCATATGACACAGTTGATCCATTAAAAAATTTAGTTTTCAAGTCTAGACCGTTTTAAAGCTCTACAAAAGAGAAATAACTGTCTTTAAGGACAGTCTTTTTATAAAAACACTCTGCTGATCCTTCTTAAACATAGGATTGGCAGTGCCAAATCTAGACAAAATAAAGTAGGAAAAATTTTTTTCATCATTTTTCATCTCTGGGCTCCCAGAGATGGGCTTACCCATCTTAGCGTTTGGTCTTTTTTTTTCCTTTAAGGTTTCCTAGTGTTTTCTCAATGTTGCTGATCTGGAAATAAAGTACTAAAGTATCAGACAGTTCTTGTTACCCTACCAGAACTATTTGAAGTTTTACAAAAACTTGATTTAAAAAATGGTCCAAGAAACCACTAATTGAAATATATGCACATACAGCAAAGAAGAAGAACAGATAGATGGATGCATGGATGGGTGGGTGGGTGGATGGATGGATAGATGGATGGATGGATGGATGGATGGATGGATGATGGTACAGTTTCAGGCATCAAAGTCTTTCAACAGGACATTCACCCAGGACTCACTATATAGGTGATGATCTGTCCTGGTGAGAAAAGGGGAGTCTGTCAAGTAGATTCTACCACTACTTTGCTACTGTGGTTTATCTCAACCACTAACCTGTAGTATTAACTTTCTTTTTTTGCCACTTATCAGACCAGTTGGAAATCAAATGCCTTTTTGTTTGATTATTTAAGGCTGAAAGAGCATATTCCTTTTGTGGAACTATTGAATACATGGCACCAGATATTGTCAGAGGGGGAGATTCGGGACATGACAAGGTATGTTCTGTACTTTATATATCTCTATAAAATGTATAGTAAGAATCCTGGTTAATAACTTGAGTACAGTCTCTTCAACAGAGCCCATCTTTCTGGTGTTGTCTTGCCTTCATTGTTTTCTCTCCTTTGTCTTGTATACGTGAACACATTATGGTATCTAGTGTTTTAGAGGAAAAAGGTAGACTTTGTTGATTATCTCTTCAATAGAAATAAGCATAGTAACAATCTTTGGAGAAAGAAAAAAACCCTGCACTCAAGATAGTCTGTTTTCCTAAGCCCTCTAAAAACCTCACTCGCCTTTGTATGTGCAAACGGAAGATTGTAGAAGAAACATTCTGGGTTATTTTGTTATAAAATTGATTTCTTCCTGTATTAAAGAGTACAGATTTGTTTCATTCCACTTTAATGCTTTTGCATTATTAATAGCTTTCTCCAAATAAGGAATTTTGACTATTTTTCCTTCCTCATCTTCCCCTCTCCCTCATCCCCTTTCAAATTCCCACCTATACAGCCCAAATATCTGAAGTGTGGAGAATCCCCTTGGTCTCCTTACAATGACTAATCATGCACTTAAAGCCTGTTCTTCAAGTTGGTGTGGTATTGATTTCAGGCCATATGATTAGGAATCTGATTGTTGATCTCTGTCATTTTAAGAGCTGGTTTCAAACCCAACAACAAAACATTCCGAGGGTCCTGACTCAGGTGGCAGGAAAACTGCTTATATAAATCAAAAATTGAATTGCTGGTTTCGTTTGCTTTATGGTATTCTTTGAAATTGTTGGGAAATTTGATAGGAATTTATAACTGTTCAAATTTGAAAATTACCTTCTAAGACCTGATGTAACCAGTTTTTAGGGAAGAAAACCTTTTAGAATCTCCTAGAATTCCTGCATCACTGAGGTCCAGAATAGAGCTAGTCAATAAATACTCTTTCACATGCACGGAACAACTTGATGACTTTGAGTTAAATTAAGTGTGACAATATGTGCAAAGGGCTTATCAACATACTGGCTCCACACTGTTCTTTTTATGATTGCAGTCTGCCTGAGCATGTTCTATATGGCATGGTTATGCATTTTGTTTAAGATAGCTCTAAGGTTCCTAAATTTCACATCATGTCTCTGAAACCTTTGCCCTGAGGTTGAGAAGCAGAGTTTAAAATTTTAGCATCCAGTTAATATCTCATCGGTAGAAGCTTGTGTATTTAAGAGTTACTGAAACCTTGATTTGCCTAATTATGAAAGAACTAATTTGCAATATATCAGAATTCTTTAAATTATATATAATTTGCTATACTTTCAGTTCAGGTAACTACATTTATAAATTGGTTTCCAGTTTAGACAGCTTTTTCATTTTTTAGATCTCCTTTTATTTTATATTAAGTGTCTTCATGCTTCCCAAAAAAGGATGGCTCACACAAATTAAGATGTGTGTGAAAGGTTCTATAAGAGGAATTGATTTATGTGGTTAATGAAAACAGCTGTTCTCATTTTTGCCCTTTAAATTCAAGGAATTTCATATTTATTGGAGCTGACTGATCAATAAAAATGCTAAATAGGACGCCTGGGTGGCTCAGTCGGTTAAGCATCTGACTTTGGCTCAGGTCATGATCTCATGGTTTGGTTCATGAGATCGAGCCCCGTATCGGGTGAGCCTGAGCCCCACTCCGGGCTCCACTCTCTGTCTCCCTCCCTCTCTTTACCTCTTTGGATTCTGTGTCTCTTTCTCTGCCCCTCGCTCACTCACATACTCTCTCTCTCAAAAACAAACAAATAAATAATGCTGAGTGCTCCCTTCCCCCTCCATCATTGAAGTCTGAAGATTTTACTTAAAGTTTTTTTTAATTTATTTTAAATTTAAAAATTTTTTAAAGTTAGGGTGCCTGGGTAGCTCACTTAATGTGTCCGACATCAGCTCAGGTCATGATCTCACAGTTCATGAGTTCAAGACCTACCTCGAGGTCTGTACTGACAGTGCGGAGCCTGCTTGGGATTCTCTTTCTCCATCTCTCTCTCTCTGCTCCATTCCGCTCACTCTCTCTCTCTCAAAATAAATAAACTTCTAAAAAAATGAAAAATAGGGGCGCCTGGGTGGCTTAGTCGGTTAAGCGTCCGACTTTCGCTTAGGTCATGATCTCGCGGTTCGTGGGTTCGAGCCCCGCGTCGGCCTCTGTGCTGACTGCCAGCTCAGAGCCTGGAGCTTGTTTAAGTCTGTGTCTCCCTCTCTCTCTGACCCTCCCCTGCCTATGCTGTCTCTCTCTCTCTCTCTCTCCTATAAATAAATAAAACATTAAAAAAAAAAATAAAAAATAAAAAAAATAAAAAAATGAAAAATAAAAATTTTAAAAATTAACCCAAACAAAGCCATTACTTAATGATTTAGGAAATAATGAAAACACTTTTAGCCCCTTGATTAACTTTACCATATTTACGTTCTTTTGTGACGATACCTCGATTTTTGTCCTCTAAATGCCTTTCTTGCATGTGCATAATTTCATACTCCTTACACAGAAAGATATATACAAAACCTTTGTGTTAAAATATTTTCCAAATATATAGCTTTATTTTGTTCATTTTTTTCTGATAAAATATATATTCATATTCTAGAAAATGACATTGTTGTTTTATAGGCAGTTGACTGGTGGAGTTTAGGTGTTCTAATGTATGAATTACTAACTGGAGCATCTCCTTTCACTGTCGATGGAGAGAAGAATTCCCAAGCTGAGATATCTAGGTAAGACTTAACAATATAAAATAAACGTATTGTTTTCTCAAAGGAACTTACCAAACTTTCACAATTATAGCCTGACAGAAAAGATAATTTTTTTAATGAGGATAGAAAAAAATAATGTTCAAGTGGTAATTTTCCATTTATACTCACATAGAATGGAGATATATAACCTTTAGATTTCTCTATATTTTATGTGTCCAATTAGATCTTAAGTCTCATAAGGACAGTGTCAAAATTTTTGCGTGCTCCAAAGCACTTAGCGTATTGTCTTAACTAGTACCTCATATATTGAGAACTGTGTTTGTTGGATACTTTTTTCCCACTGTATACTGAATGTAATGTCTTTGCAAATAAACAGCAGAGATCTCTTCAGCTCCTGGCTATGTACTCTCAATAGAAACAAATACCATAAAACCACCATCTTATGGGTTATCATAGCATTATTTTATTCTTTTCCTTCATAGCAGTTATCACAATTGGAGTGTTACATTTTTGTTCATAGTTACTTGATTAACATCTGTCCGTCCCACTAGATTGTAAGCTCTGTGAGAGCAAGGGGCATGCGTGGCTTTGATCTTCAGCGTTGTATGCTCACATGCCAGCACAGTGCTTACTATGCAGAATTTAATAAATATTTTTGGTATGAAATGAGTTAATGAACAAATAAACGAACAGTGATAAAACTTCATACTAATTACTAGTTATGTTTTTGTCCTGTTTTTACTTGAATTTTATAACTTTGAGAACAGATTTGACATTAAATATTAAAAATTGAGACTTCCACTCCTTACCAAGATGGAATAACAGGGACCCGGATTTACTTTCCTGCCTGAAACAGTTTTTAAAATGGGCAGAATGTATGAAACAGCAATATTGAAGACACTGAGCGTCTAGCAGTGAAGGACAGTGAACAGAGACGGAAAATAAACGAGGTGAGCTCTATGATTGCCCAGCTTGCTGCCTTGAGAGAGTGTCCAGGCTGCCGCACAGGGAGGGGAAACCCAGGCAGAGTTGAGGAGACGGAAGTGAGAGTCCAGGGAGACCAGGCAGCTAGAGTTTGCAGGGCAGAGTCCAGAGAGAAGTCCTGAGGTTTGCAGAAGCTACCCCTCAAGTATTCAGCGAAGTATGGATAAGCACACAGGTGTGCGGAGCTACTCAGCATGTAGTTCAGATGTGATTTCTCTCTAAACTGATCGATAGATTCAATACAGTCCCAATCCCAGCAGACTTTTTTTTTTCTCATAGAAATTGACAACCTAAAATGCATACAGATATGCAGAGGACCTAGAATAGCCACATCGCCTTTGAAACAGTAGACCGAAGTTGATTTCAAGGCTTTTAAGCTACGGTAATTAAGAGACTGTGGTGTTCATATCAAGATAGACAAATCATCAGGGAAATAGAAAGTCCAGAAATGGAATCAGGCAACTGATTTTTTTTTTTTTAAACAAAGGTGCAATGTCAGTTTAGTGGAGAAAAGATAGTCTCTTCAACAAATGCTAGAGCCATTGACTTATCATATGGGAAAAAATGAACTTCCTTAAGTACTTTGTACTGTATAGAAGAATTCATTAAAAGTAGATCACAGACCTAAATGTAAAATTTCTGGAAGAAAACTTAAAGGAAAATCTTTGTAACTTTGGGTTAGGCAAAGGTTTCTTAGGACACAAAAACTGCAGTCAATCAAAGAAAACACTGATAAATTGGGCTTCCTCAAAATTAAATACATGCACTTTTCAAAAGAAACTAAGAGAATAGAAAGACAACCCCCAGACTGGGAGAAAATTACAAATCCTGGATCTGATAAAGGACTGGCTTCCAGAATGCNCAGAGAAGATCTATGAGTGTTGACTGAACAAGTGGAAAGATGATCAACATGATTAGTCTTTAGGGAAATGCAAACTAAACCACAGTGAGATACCTCTGTGTGGTCACTGGAATGGCTACAAATAAAGAGCCAGAGTGTATCGGGGTTCTCCAGAGGAACAAAACCAATTGTGTGTGTGTGTGTGTGTGCGCGCGTGCACACACACGCACATGCACACATGTGTATAAAAGGAGACGTATTCTGTGGAATCGGCTCACAAGATTATGGAGGCTAAGAAGTCCCACAATCTGCCATCTGCGCCGGGACCCAGGAGAGCCAGGCCTGAGAACGAGAGAGCCCATGGTGTAAAACCCAGTCCAATGGCAGAAGATTAGTGTCCTGTGTCAAGCAGGCAGGCAGTAAGGGACTGAATCCTTCCTTCCTCTGCTTTTTGTTTCTTCTCAGAGTCTCAAGGGATTCGTTGCTGCCCACCCACACTGGGGAAAGGATTCTGCTTTACCTGAGTTCCCCAGTTCAGATGCTGACGATCTCATTGAGAAACACCCTCACAGACACACCCAGAAACAGTGTTTAATTTGGGCCACCTGTAGCCCAGTCAAATGACACTTCAGATTAACCATCACATGTCCACCTCTCATCAGTTTGGGAGCCACGCACATCTCCTCAAACTTCATCTCCATAAAGACAATAACAGCTCTAATTCCACCTAACATGATACAGCTATCCTGTATACAACCAAAACCCACTCACCCCTTACATAAAATCCTTAAGTAATACTCACCCTTGAAATCCCAAAACTTAGATACTATGAAAAAAAATTAGCAATACTTAAATATCATGATATTAAGTCAATGCATCTTATCTTACATGATAAAGGAATAAGAAAGGGAAGAAAAGAAAGACATATCTGTAACAAATATATATATTAAAGTTATTTATGCACACATACAGCCACACAGCTATATTCATAACAAAATGAGGAAATGCAACGAATACAGTCCTCATTCCTGTAACTGGTTATGGGGTCATAGCTGGTATTTATAACTACCTGCTTCTACTACGTGCTCTGTATTCCCTTGGCCTTCAGCACCTTGTGGGTGACCCAGTCTTTCCTGGAGAACCTGGGCTTTTAGTAGTTCTAGCTAGGTTGGGTTATTGTAGTTTTCAGTTGACCTTCATCACAAAGCATGGTAATACTAACAGATACCTTTAGGGATTGCCTGTATTTCAGACACTCTTCCTTACTTTCACTATGGAGTTGAGTCCACAGTTTCCTCCTTGGTAGCAAGGATCATTCACCAAGCCAGCACAGAACTCCCTTCTTTTGCCTATTGATTCCGAGGCTTTTGGGGCCCAAAGTAGCTGGGTGGCTGTCTGAATTTCCAGCTCCATCGAATCATTGTGTGTCTTTTGGCGGAAGCATTCCTTTTCCTAGAACTAAGACCTCTCGGCTAGAAGAGCATAAAGTCATGGGAACAGGAAGCACACACTTTGCTAGTGAGTCACTTGGGGGTAAGAGTGAGAGGTGCCATTCCCAGCTCTACCCCCATGATTTATGGACCCATGAATCCTCGTGTGGGACAAAAAGCACCATATATTGGATGTCGATTCCGAGCACTGACAATCTTCTGGAGAACCTTGCTAGAGGCCTGCAACATATTGCCGCCTAGCTCACACTGTAACTGTGTCTTCAAAAGGCCATTTCCAGTGTCCTGTCAAGCCAGCTGCTCCAAGATAGTGGAGGACTTGGTAAGACCAGTGAATTCCATGGGCACGGGCCTACTGCTGTACTTCTTTTGCTGTGAAGTGAGTTACTTGATTAGAAGCAACGCTGTGCAGAATGCCATGACAGCGCATAAAGCATTTTGTAAGTCCACAGATGGTAGTTTTGGCAGAAGCAGCTCGTGCGGGGAAAGCAAATCCATATCCGTAGTGTCTATTCTAGTTAGAATGAAACATTGCCCCTTCCGTAATGGAAGTAGTCCCATGTAATCAACCTACCACCATGTAACTGGCTGATCACCCTGGGGATTGTTGCCATATTGGACACAGAGTGTTGGTGCAGATTGGGCACTTAGTAAGCATAGCCAGGTCAGCCTTGGTGACTAGAAGTCCATGTGGCTGGGCCCACACGTAACCTTCCCTACCACCATGGCCACTTTGTTCATGGCCCACCGCATGTTGACGGGGTTGACTGGAGAAAGAGACTTGACTGCTGTCTACAGAACAGATCATCCTATCCACTTCATTATTAAAATCCTCCCTGCTGAGGCTACCCTTTGGTGAGCACTTCCGTGGGACACAGATATCATCACATTTTTCTCCCCATTCAGAGAGGTCTATCCACATACCTCTTCTGCAGATATCTTGGTCAACCAGACTTCCTTGTTTTCAGTATTCAGATCTTGTTTCTTCCAAGTCCCTGACCATCCAGGCAAACCATTGGCCACTGCCCATCAATCAATATAAAATTGGATGTCTGGCCATTTCTCCTCCCACACACAATGAACATCAGGTACACTGCCCACGCTCTTCCTACTGGGAAGATTTCCCTTCAGCACATCCTTCAGGGGCATGTAGTCAAACAGCTGTCCCCTCTCAGGTGGTGTCTTCATATCATGCAGAACTATCTGTAAACAAGGTCTGAGTCTTCTCTTCGTCTGTCAGCTGTCATTGGGAGCAACACATGAGGCCCGAGATGCAGGCTTGGCATTATAGCAGGAGTGGGGACTGTGGGCATTTGGGCCACTTTTTCATGAAACTTCCTGTGCCTTCGGGGCCTGCTCAGGCCCCATCTGGTGTATACTACTTCCATTTGATGATGGAGTGCCGCAGTGCACACCCAACTCTATGGCTTGACAGATCAGATAACACCTGATCTATGATGGCCATCTCAGGTCGCAATGGAACTTAGAAGCCCATAGTTAAGTGTTCAGCCTCTGTTAAGGCCCAGTAGCAGACCAAGAGCTGTTTCTCAAAAGGGGAGTAGTTATCTGCAGAAGAGGGCAGGGTTTTGCTCCAAAATCTAAGACTTTGTGCTACAGTTCACTTATCAGGGCCTGCCAAGGAACTCCGAACACATCCCTATCTACCACTGACACACCAAAGCACTACTGAATCTGCTGGAACATGTGGCCCAAGTGGCAGAGCAGCTTGAACCTGTTGCAGAGCTTTCTTTTGTTCTGGGCCCCCCTCAACAGCAGCTTTTCAGGTCACTTGGTAAACAGGCTGGAGCCATACTCCCAAATGAAGAATACATTACCTCCAAAATCTAAAGAGACCCACTAGGCATTGTGCATCTTTTTTGGTTGTAGGAAGGGTTAGATGCAACAATTTCTCCTTCACCTTTGAAATGGTATCTGACATGCCCCACACCACTAGACCCCTAGAAATCACGAAAGTGGAAGGCCTCTGAATGTTAGTGAGATTTATTTTTGCCCTCTGACATACTAGTATCTTCCCAATCAGTCTAGAGTAGTGGCTACTTCTTGCTCAACAGCTTCAGTCAGCATAAGGTCATCAATGTAACAGATCAGTATGTGTCTTCCAGAAGAGAAAGTCAATCAAGAGCCTTGCAAACCAAGTTACGACATCAGGCTGGAGAGTTGATATACCTGAGGTAGGATAGTGAGGGTACATTGCTGGTCTTGCCAGCTGAAAGCAATGCCTTTTGTTGGGCCTTATGGACAGTGGTAGGGAAAAAGACATATGCCAGATCCGTAGCTGTGTACCCGGCTGTGTGTTAATTTGCTCAAGCAACGGAACCACATCTGGCACAGCACCGCAGTTGAAGTCAATTTACAGTGCTCCAGTGTCACCTCCAGGATCCATCTGTCTTCTGTACAGGCCAGATAGGCGAGGAGATGTGGGAATCACCATTCCGACATCTTTCAAGTCTTTGATGTTGGCGCTAATCTCTACAATCCCCTAGGAATGTGATACTGCTTTTGGTTTTACTATTTTCCTAGGTAGAGGCAGTTCTGATGGCTCCCATTTTGCCTTTTCCACTATAATTGCCTTCGCTCCACAGGTCAGGGAACTAATACGGGATTGTGCCGGCTGCTGAATATGTCTCTTCCTGGTATGCATTCTGGAACTGGGGAAATAACCACAGGATGGTGTCAGGGACCCACTAAAGCCATCATGAGATGGAGCTGAAACTCCATTGGTCACCTGATCTCCATAAGTCCCTATTCTTTTATTTTTCTTGTTTTATTTTATTTTTTTTTCTTGTTATAGGCCTCTTTTATTCACTTAGTAACTTTATTTTGGTCTGCAAAAGTACTATATGCTCACCAAAAAATTCTAATACAGAAGAAATATATAACATCCAATTAATTACCAAATACAATGAATTTTACCTCCAAAGTATCCCTAGACTTCATCTATATAACAGATATTAATCAGTAAAGCGGCTATCAATGTTGTTCAGGCAAGAAATGATAACAACTTAAACTAGGATGGTACATTGGGTAGAGATTAATATCTTGTTTTATTTTAGAGACAGAGTGCACACACACGTGTGAAGGGTGGGGAGGGGCAGAGGGAGAGAGAGTCTCAAGCATTATGCTGAGCCCATAGTCCCACGATTGGGACTCAATCCCACGGTCCTTGGGTAATGACCTGAGCAAGAATCAAGAGTCAGACACCCAGAATGACTGAGGTACCCAGGCGCCCCATAAGTTGTTTGTTTGTTTTAGTTTGCTTTGCTGGAACTTTTTTTTCCCCCAAGTAGGCTTCATGCCACTATAGAGCCTGATAAGGGCTTGAACTCACAACCACATAAGCCCCTACTCTGACTGGTGGGCCACAGTGATTTTTGGGGTCTCCTGGAATTAGAGCCAGAGTCCAGTAGTAGGCCTCAGAAGTCTGGTTATTTCCTTCTCACCAATGAGAATGGTTCCTCCATTAAAAAGCTCTGGGCTCCTTTGGGGAAGGCCAAGAGAAAGATTAACAGTTTTATTTTCAGGGTGACTCATCTTCCCCTTTATTCAAGAAGTTCTGGGGTATACAAACTGCCTCAAATGTGGGAATTCATTCAGGGGTAGTTGACTGGGGAAGGGCAGTAGAGACAACAAAGGGACACTAGGAAACTTTGGAGGGTGGTTGGGTATCGATGTTTCCTACTTTATGGCTATGATTTCACAGGTGCATACAGATGTCAGAACTTACCAAAGGGTACACTTTGTATGTTGGAAGCTTATTGTACATCACTGTTAGTTTAAAACAACTTAACTGAAATTTTTCTAAACATGCCTATTACAGTACAGATTAGGAAGGAAATAATTTCTCACTGTTTCAGTTTATTTAATACCAAAGTGAAGCGATCAGTAATATTTCTTATGAAAATTATAAAGTCATGCCTGTTATTAAAATTTTTAATTATGACTTTGCTTATTTTAAATGAGCCTTTTGCCAGTCTGAAAATGCTTCAGAATTATAGGAAACCATGGTCATGGGCTTGAGAATTTCTTTGCAAGGTCATACCTGTCACGGTGACAGGTACAAGGTTAGCCTTCACCTGACAATGTTAAATAGTGCTTCCTCTGACTGATTCCCCACTTTCTGATTCCATATCTGCAAGAAGTCACCTTTTTATAGTTTCCCTGTCCTCTACTGGTCTGCCTGCAGAGAGGTAATATATTGCTGCTTAGGATAGCAGGAATATTCTGAGCCATGTGATGTTCAAATTTAAATTGCTTTTATTGCCTTTAGGTCAATCATTTGACATTCTGGTTTTAGAAAGAAAAAGAGAGCCTGAATCCAAGTGTCTAAAATCTTAAAATTAGAACTTATTTTTCAAGAACTTAAATAAGATTCTTTTCCTTTAATCAATTAATTATCCATTTTGTCATGTTAATAATTTTGTTTAAAGCTTAGTGTTGACCTGTGATTTCATGGTTTGGGGGTTTTTGTTGTTTTTACTGAAATTTATAAACCGTGTAATCATTCAGTTATCCTAAACTATCTTTTCCTTTCAAAGTAATCGTTCGGATTGTCTTCCCAGTGTAAAGTCTTTCATAGTCTGTTCTTTTAAAAATATGCACCATTCAACATACGTACAATGGGATATTACTTAGCCATAAAAGAGGATGAGATTTTTGCCATTTGCAACATCATGGATGGACCTAGAGAGTATTATGTGAAATAAGTCAAAGAAAGAAAGACAACTACCATATTATTTCATTTATATGTAGAATCTAAAAAGCTAAACAAGCAAGCAAACAAAAAGTGCAGAAACAGACCCATAAATACAGAAAACAAACTGATGGTTGCCAGAGGGGAGGAGATTGGAGGAGTGGGGGGCAAAATGGGTAAAGGGGGAGGAGATACAGACTTCCAGTATGGAATGAATAAATCCTGGGGATGAAAAGCACAGCATAAGGAATAGGTAATTGGTAGTGTAATAGTGTCATATGCTGACAGATGGTAGCTACACTTGTGAGCAGAGAATAACAGTACAGACTTGCTACGTCACTATGCTTTACCCCTGAAATAACATAACATTGGGTGTCAACTCGATTTCAATTAGAAAAAACCCATAATTTTAAAAAGTGGGGGGAATATGTACCATTCAGATAAACGTATCATTATCGTGTCGCCTGTCTTCATTAGCCAAGGACTTTTTTCATCATTGAATTCTTCCCTTCCTTAATTTTTTGATCTTCTTTGAACGCTGCATGCTTTCTAGAGCTTTGACTTGAGGTGCTTCAAAAGTTGTCTACCTGGTGTTGTCTAGACTAGCCTAAAATGAGAGCAAGAATGTTTTCCTGGTATATCAGATTTCAAAATGTAATAAGAATGAGAGGGGTCTCCTGGGTGGTTTAAGTTGGTTAAGTGTCCAACTCTTGATACTGGCTCAAAGGTCATCATCTCATGGTTTGTGGGATGGAGCCCTGTGTTTGGCTCCGCACTGACAATGTACAGCATGCTTGGGATTCTCTCTCTCCCTCACTTTCTGCCCCTCCCCCGCATGCATTTGCACATGCATGTATGCTCTCTCTCTCTCTCTCTCAAAATAAATAAACTTAAAAAAAGTAAAAAGAAGAAGGAGGTTAGGAAAAGTTTCTCCCTGATGTAAGAATCCCTTTAACAGAGTCCTGATAGTCGTCTGTCTTCTGTCTGACTACCATCAATGTGTGCTAGGCACAGTTATGTAAGGTATTTTCAAGGAATCCCCTTCCATCACTGAACAACTTCAGTTATATAAAATCCTGCCCCCTTAACATAAGTTGCAATCAGCTTCCTCTAACCTCTGCCCATCAATCCTTGTCCCAAGGATTGTCCTCTATAAATAAGCTTTAAAAACATGTAAAGAACCTAGAGTTGTTCTGTTGTTTCTTCCAGACATCGCTTTAGGGAGTTGAAGATAGTTTTATCTAGGATAAAGCTTTCATTAGCTTTTCTGAGTCCATGTCTTACTTTTAGTTCATGTATGTGGTGGGTGCTTTTCTTGTGTGTCTCCCACTAGCCTTTATTCCCTTTCCATGTAGAACTTCTCCTCGGCTCTGTGGGGACGGGTCTACCTGATCATAGTGTCCCCACCAGTTCTTCTGCCTGCCTGGGGCAGTTCTTCTGCCTGCCCCCCTTTACTTGCCTGGGGCTTTGTAATCCATGAGAGTTGAATCCCGTGTCCTCACCTGAGAATCAGAACATACAGGTTCTGTTTGCCATGCTTCCATCATCTCTGACAGGGGTGTTTCTTTGCCTCATTTTCTCTGACTCTGAAATGTAGAAAATATTTGCCATGAGATGTTTATTTGGCCTTTCATTATCCGTCAGTAAAATAGGCTTTATTAGTGTGTTTCATTGTACATAAGCATAGTGTTCTATAAATTCAGGTCTAGGTGTTATCAAAGTAATACTAAACAGAGCTCTTGCTGTACTTTTTAGGTCAAGGGGTTAGCAAACTACAACCCACCGGCCAAGTCCACCCTGCTGCCCCTTCTTGTGTGGCCTGGGGGCTGGCTTTGCCTTCTTAAATGCTTGAAAAAGTCAAAAGATGAACGATATTTTGCACCATGTGAATATTCTATGAAATTTGAGGTTCACTGTCCATCAGTAAGATTTTATGGGAACCCAGCTGGGCTCCTTCATTGGGGCCTTACCCGTGGCTTTTTGGGGGGCCATTGCAGCAGAGGTGAATAGTTGGCCCAGAGACTACACAGCTTACAAAGCCTGAAGTATTTATTGTCTGGCCTTTCATTGGTTATCCATTATCCATTGTCCAGTAAGAAACTGCCTTAAAACTCGGTGGCTTAAAACAACATACATTAACTCTCTCAGAGTTCCTGGGGAAAGAGGAATCTGGGCACAGCTTAGCTGAACCCTCCATTTCCAGGTCACCTGCAGTCTGTCATGGTCCCCAAGCTCACCTGGGAGACAGACGATCTGCTCCAAGCACGTGTGTTTGTCAGCAGGACTCTGTTCCTCGCGGCTGTTGGATCGAGGGCCTCCGTTCCTGGCTGGCTGTGGGCCAAAGACCACCCTCAGTCCCTCACCACATGGGCCTAATTTGACCATTTGCTTCCTCAAAGCATGTAAGCTGGGAAGGAATGGAAACCGTCTCCCAGGGGCTGGACCGTTTTGTAACCTAACCCCTGTCACCTTTACTGGTAGTATTGTTTAAAAGCAAGTCCCCAGGTCCCGTGCACATCTGAAGGGAGGGGATTGCACGGGGTGATAACTGAATATAAGGAGACCGAGCTCCTTGGAGACCATCTTAGAAATCCGCCTGCCATGGGTCCGTCCAAAGTGTTTGCCGACCTCTGGCTTAGGTGATTAATTTCTTATTTGTCCTCCCAAAGAGTGTCTGTCTTTAGGGAATTACATTGATTTTGTGTGACATTATGGTCTTCTAAAACAAAATTAAGATAGTAATTTTCTTGTATTCTTTTATGCCTGCTGATTAGTCAGTAAGACCTCAGATTAGCTTATTTGCATTTTTTAAAATGTTCTGTTTACAGATGTCTCAGTTTTAGAGTTACACATGGAATAACTTGAACAAGCATCATTATTTCTTGCCCTGTTTTAAGAGATCATTTTTCCCCTTTGGCTTTCGTATCTTTCTTACATTTTCATGATAAAATCCTTTATCAGCGTATTTTATAAAGGCTTCTTGATTCTCAATGCACCGTTCACTTTTTTCTTTTCTTCCTCATTTTCTGTATTTTTGTACCCAGTAGCAGCATCTGTGTTTCTTGAGGTGGTTTTGACTAGTTCCCCCCAAATCCGATGACGTGTGTCACGGTAGCTATTCATCGACGCGTTCTTCTATGTGACACATTGCAGCAGCTGCAGGGCAGAGTCCAGTGCTGGGAGGGGTGCAGCAGGCAGAGGAGCGGGGTGGACATGACCCTGCCCTCAGCTTTCTGTCTTACTGCCTTGCGTCCTTCTTCAGCTTGGACTCCTCCTGCTTCCCTTGCATAATGTGTGGGGATAGAGCTGAATCCCGCCATATTCTGAATTTGCTCTCTGAAACACTTGCTAGGGGGCTGGAGAGCTTAGCGCCCTGAATAGAATATAGAAAGAATCCTTCCAGCTGTGGGGAGGACCCTTCAGAGGCGCTATCGCAATGGTTACCATTCCCTGTGCTTCTCCGCAGTCTGTCAGTGCTCCCCCTGAGACTTGGCCTTGGGTTGTTTCCAGCGAGGCTCTGTGGAGGTACTTCCTCGCCACCTCTGATTACCACCCAGCCAGCTCTCTACAGGTCCCATCAACCTGAAGTCTAAAAGGCCAGCCTCATCCATGCCAGGAGAGGCTGTGGAGGTGGCCTTCTGCCTTCATGACTCATTGGGTTCAGTCTCTGGAGTAATCTTTCTGTTCCTTAGGTTCAGTGGTTTTCCAGCACCTCGCCAGGAGGGCCTCATCCCTTTTGGGTGATGCCCTTGGCTCTGTACTCTGGCTCTTTGCTCTGACCCTGACCCTGGCTCCTTTCCATTCAGCAATCTCTTTGAGATTCTTTGCATTTCGCTCTGCTCTTGCCTCAAAATACTGCTTGCAGCCGCTTTGGTCCCACACCACCACGGTGTGGTTCTCCCCCATCTCGCATCCCTTTCATCTTGCCCATTAAGGAAAGGCGCTCCAGCAGGATTACAGAGTGGGTGAAGTAAAAGCTTCGTGAGCATCGTCGGGGTCACAGAAAAGAGTGGAAAAGGAAGAGGGACAGGGATGAGGTCTGCCAACAAAAACCGTAGTCAGTGTAGTGGGGTCCAGCTGTAGCCTGAACTGCACCCACATTAAGACACATTCAGAAAAATAAAAATTAAAAAATTAAAATTTAAAAAAAAAAAGACACATTCAGGCATGTCTGAGAAAGCCATCTGGTAGACCCACTAAGCACACAAGAGTGCAAAGGGGAGGAACCCAGGCAGATCAGCTCGGCCCTCAGAGGCCTTGACCATGGGAGGTGAGAGGGGGCAAGTCTAGGTCGTATCCATCACTTTTAGGGAAAAGATGCTATATGTTGAAAAGAAAGCCCTTTTGCCAAAATCTTTACAAGATCGTGCATACATCTTTACTTCCTTAAGCCTCACAAGGAACAGAAATGTTCTCTCTTCTGCACCAGAAGCCGTGGCAAGACTGAGCACCCCCCAGGTGGCTTGTGAGGCAAGAGGAGGAAAGGAGATGCTTTTTGTGAGAGTGAAGAAGGGTATTTATAGCTCACTTAAGACATGCCCTGGGGGCTCCCAGGAATTACTGGCTGAGGTTTTGAGTAGAGTCCCAGATTTTGCAGGAGTAGGTAAAGAATCTCATTTTATTATTCTTACTGGCAAAGTCTAAGGAAACACAGGGTAGGTGGATCAAGGAAGGATTCAGTAACAGCCAAATGGAAGTGTCCCCTCCAGGCAGCCAGTGTCTGAGAGCAGGAACAGTCCCACATATCATTTCCTGGCATCCTTATAACCCTGGGAAACAGGTAGCCGTATGCGCTGTTTTACAGACAAGGAAACTGAGGCTTCTCTTGCCTAAGAACTCAGAGCTACTGGGCACTGAGACTGGAGTCAGGTCCAAAGTGATTCCTGGAAAGTTTCTTCATGCTGTCCCATGGCTCACACTTGGCTCTGTGCTGCTTGTTTCTTTCCTGGTGAGGTGGATGCTTATTTCAGGCAAGGGATTGGGAAGTACTGGCCCCAGACAGCGGGGTGATTGATTTCATTAATCTCTGGAATATTTGCTGAGTAATTTTTACCTCCTAAGGCAGAAGAGAAAGATAGAGACAGAGTTCTTGTCCTTAGAAACCTTGCTTCTTATTTAGGAAGATGTGAATAAATAGACAACAGTTCCCAATACCAGGGAGTTTTGAGAAATATTTGAGTGGTGAGATGACTGCCATGAAAATACAAAGGCAGCGGGGACCCTGGGGGCTGAGAGCGTCAGGGAAGCATTCATGATGGAGAGACAGCATGGGCTGGCCTGGGAGGACCCACAAGGTTCACAGAGGCTGAAGGTAGAAAAGAAGGCCTTTTAGGCAGTGGGAAATACCCACAGAGGGGTCAAGACTTCCTGACCCCTTTGCCATGTGTGTGTGCTGTTCTCTGCGGGTCTGTGATCTTGTAAGTCAAGTTCATTCTCATTCCTGTTCTAAAAGTAATGTTCATTATAGTTTAAAACGTGCGTAAGGGAAACCAGTAATACCACCCAGAGACCAGCACTGCCAATATCTTGATGTATTTCCTTTTAGTCTTTCACACCTGTATAATGCTGTACTTATAGTAGAAATATAACTATATTTTCCAGTTTTGGCTTGAAGTTATATGCACTCTCATGTATACAGACGCTATAAACATAATTTTGCAGTAACTGTTTAATATACCACTGAGTAGATGCATCATAATATCCTTTAAAAATTTTTTTATTAATGTTTATTATTTATTTTAGAGAGAGAAACAGAGAGAGACAGAATGCAAGTGGGGGAGGGGCAGAGAGAGAGGCAGGCACAGAAACCAAAGCAAACTCCAGGCTCTGAGCTGTCAGCACAGAGCCCGACGTGGGGCTCGAACACACGGATTGTGAGATCATGCCCTGAGCCAAAGTCTGATGCTTAACAGACGGATGCCCCCAGATGCCCCCATAATATTCTTATCTAGTTAGAGTAAGTGAAATTTACTGAAACTTTACCTAGCTCAGGTAGGCATATAAGTAATCCTGTAATTCTGGGACCACATGGGAACCAGGAAAGGAGAATCAACAATGTTAAGTCATGAAATAGGAAAGATTGTGAACTTTGAAATGGAAGACAAATAGAAAGTAACACCCCAAGTTAAGGCATGCCATTGGTGAAAAAATGTTATCTACAGGCATCTGTTGCAACTGAGGAAGAAAGATCTTGAGTGAGCAAAGTATCATCAATGGAAAACAATCAGATGCTTGTTTATTCAGGCAATATATGTTGAGGGCGTGCTGTATGCTAAGCAATGGTCTAGGCCCCAGGGAGAAAAGCACAGAACAAAATTGTCTTTAAAAAAAAAAAGGAATCTCTGCTTCTTAGAGCTTCCATTTTAGCTGGGAGAGATAAGAGTAATCAACCAATATATAGAAACAGTCTTCAAATGCCATGAAGAAAAAGAAAAGAAAGGAGACGGATGGAGAAGGCGGGGACACAGGTATTTTTAGGATGGTTCGAGAAGGCTGCTCTGATAAGGGGACACTTGAGCAAAGACCTAAGTGGGGTGACAGGTGAGCTTTGCCCACTGTACTGACACCATTGTTGAGATACTCCCAATTTGTTCTATTTTAGTGAACATAAGAAACACACGCACACTTTCATAAGCTTGCTTTTTCCACCACATTTTATATGAAAATGTTCAAATACCTGTCACACTGGACACCTGGCTATGCCCTGCCATGATTCTGCCGTGACTATTTTACCCTTCTTGCTTGCTCTATATCTACCCATCTGCCCATTTTGCTCCCCATCATAGTTTAAAAAAAATTTTTTTTATGTCTTTATTTTATTTTGAGAGACTGAGGCAGAGAGTGAGTAAGGGGGGGCAGAGAGAGAGGGAGACACAGAATCCGAAGCAGGCTCGAGGCTCTGAGCTGTCAGCACAGAGCCTGACACAGGGCTCAAACCCATGGACTGTGAGATCATGACCTGAGCCGAAGTTGGACACTTAACTGACTGAGCTACCCAGGCGCCCCTCCCCCATCATAGTTTTAATTTTAATATTCGTGTTAGTACTCTTTAATCCATACATTTGTTGTTATTTTCATTTTAGAAAGAGAGTGTGAGGAGGTGGGTAGAGGGGCAGAAGAGAGAGAGAGAGAGAGAGGAAGAATCTTAAGCAGACTTCACACTCAACACAGAGCATGATGTGGGGCTTGATCCCACAATCCTAGGATCCTTAGCTAAATAGACAGTTGGATGCTCAACTGACAGAGCCACCAAAGCACCCCAATCCATACATTCTGAAGCTAATCAGATGTGAATTTCTTTGACCACAGAGGTTTTCAGAAACAATATTCATGAAGAGAAAGAAGTTGTATATTCATTTTATGTTATAGATTTTAATTTTATTTGACTTTTTTCCATGTAATTCCTAATCCATCTGGAATTTATTTCAGGTTGTGGTATAAGGTAAGGGTCTTGCTTTGTGTCTTTATTTCCCAAATAGCTGGTTTCCCCAACACATTTGTCAAACAGTGTGGCAATACCCATGTTGGCTGGTCCCTTTTCAAAAACAACGTAGGTTTGTGTATACACCTGGGTGTTTCTCAATTTGTCTCTTCTGTTCATGTGATTTCTCTGTTAATTTGCTTTGCTAGCACCTCACTTTTACAATCTTGTTTCATAATACATTTTAACATGTAGTTAGGCAAATCCTTCCCAATTATTTTATGTTCCAAAATTTTCCTTGCTCTGTCGTTTGCTTATTCTTGCAAAAAAATATTAAAATCCTCTATGTTCTAGAATATCAAGTTAAAATTTTAATTTGTGTGTATATTTCTTGATTTGCAAGGAGTTTTTCCTTACCTTTAAAACAGGGATAATAATGGCTGCCTATTGATAGGACTGTTGTATGGATTAAATGATAACAAACACAAGTGTTTAATGTGATATATCAACTCAGAGCCTGTTCTGATTTTACAGAAAGCTGTAAGTTTTATTTGGGCCCGGGGCCCCTGGGTGGCTCAGTCAGTTAAGCTTCTGAGTCTTAGTTTTGGCTTAGGTCATGATCTTGCAGTTCGTGAGTTCAAGTCCTGCACAGGGCTCCGAGTTGGCAGTGCAGAGCCTGCTTGGGATTCTTTCTCTCTCTCTCTCTCTCTCTCTCTCTCTCTGCCCCTCCCCTGCTTTGTGTGTGTGTGTGTGTGTGTGTCTCAAAATAAATAAATAAATAATAAAAATTTATTAAAATAGATTGATTAATTTAAAAAATATAATTATTTGGGCCCCATCCCATTACAGTTTATTTCTGGAGTCTCCCAGATTTCCTTTGAAGCTAGAAAGAAAGATCTCTGGTTTATTACCAATTCAGAAATCTAGCACATTCGAAGCAGTGAAGAGGCAACACCACCTGAGAACTGGTTCCCCGCCCTTGTTACAGGATGCTCTAGTACTGTCGCGGCTAGACGTCCATGAGCATCCTCCACCTGCATCCCCTTTCTGCAGTGAGCACTCTGGGTAACTGCACTGGTCTGGGCTTCAGACTGATGTTCATACTCACAGGTCACGATAGGCCGAATCTGGCACCAGCTTACTTAGCTTTCTAAGATATAGGTCAGGAAACGCAGGGTATCAGCATGACAGCATCAAATACCCCTTCACCAGCGGTCCTTGCAGTCACCTGGCCTGGCTGGCCAGCCCACAGAGGGCGCACTCGGCCATTAGTGACGAGAGCAGGTGGCTGGGTGTGAACCACCGCATAGGACGGTCAGCGCTGACGCATCTTCTTACTCCCCTGTGCACAGCTTCCACCGCCCCCTCCTTCGCCGCAAGGACACCCTTGGGGTAAGAGACAACACCCAGAAGCTTGTGTTCTCTGAGTTTTAAATAGTCCTGTCTGCTCACACCTCTCAGGGGTGACTTCACAATAACCAGGCACAGCAGGCGTTTCACATGCGCCTCGGCCCAGGGCATTTCAAGGAAGCAGACGAGGAAGGTAAATCCACGATCGTCTTCCCCTGGAGAAGAGGTTTAAGCCTGCTGGGGGCTCTGTCTCCTGGCCAGCCCACCTCCACTTCTGGTCCTCTTCCTGGCCCTCCGCTTCTCCGCAGGATTCGGCTTCGGAACCTCTCCACGCACGAGGAAACCCGTGCCACTCCGTTCGCCGGGACAACAAGGAGCCTAAGAAGCGTTGCTGCTGTGGCCTGTCCTGCGTGGCCCCTGCGTTCAGGCCTGCAAGCCGGAGTGGCTGCTCCCCATCGCCCGCCCGGCCTCCCACGGCTGCTTCTGGCCGTGGTCCTTCGCCCAGGAAAGGGGAGCTTTGGGGCCGCCGCTGGTGGCCCTTCTTGTCCCCTCGACAGCGCTGCTGCGAGGAACCCCTCCAGGTTTCCACTCCGTGCCTTCCTGACGTGCTCCCTGCCTCTTCCCAACCTCAAACGCAAGTTCCCTGCGTGTGGCACCTGCTGCTGCCCTCGGTCGCCCACCAGTGCTGTCTGCGTGCCCAGGCCTCCCCCCGCCAAGTTGTACACGGGGTCTCCTTCTGCCCCTCTTCCCGGCTCGGCATCTCAGTGGGTCCATCCCCGTTTTTGGGTGCTCCCTGCTCTCTCAATGCCCCTCCTTTTGTGGATGAACCGCCAGGGTTGACGTGACCGTCGCTCTGCCAAAGTGCCTGGTACGGAGGAGACTTCCAGCAACTGCCGATGGCTCCGGTGTAAGAAGTAATGGACCTACAGAATCAGTGCCTCCCGATGGTGTCGGCCAACACGCTGATTTCTACACCCTGACCCAGCGGATGTGAATGTCAGCAACAGGCTATCTATTGCCTGACGTTTTTACACAGAGAGTCCCTGCCTGCAAAAAGCACACGAAAGGTGGAGACCATGGAAAAGTTTCTGTTGAGCTTTTCCTCAGAAACAGGGTGATCCCAGGAGATGTTCTCTAACGCAGAAAACCCTGACCCGCCGTGAGCCCTGGGTGAACACGAAAGAATCCTAAAGAAAAAAGTGTCCTGCTTATTTTTTCCTTGTTCTGCCCAGATTTTCTTACACTCCCAGCATGGAGTGCCAGAGCGGGGTTAGCTTTGAAAAGAATAGCACGGCTAGAATTTTTTAGTGAAAACTTAGAGTTCCGCTATCACTTCACTGTTTCTCAGTGGCTTCTGGCTGTGGTTTTCTCTGTGGTTCGTGTAGCCAGAGGGAGTGTAACAGGGAGCAGGGCACACGGGTCAAGGGCTTGCTACGTACAGCGCTAACCACTGTAGGTCATGTCTTTGCTCACTTAAGCGTCATGATACCCATTTTAGGTTAAGGAATCCATGGTATAAAGAGGTTCATTAACTCTCAAGAGTCACCCAGCCAGTTAGCAGCAAGCCAGAGTTTGAATTCGGTCTGGCTCCAGAGGCCATGTGCTTGCCACCGTGCGCTCTCTCTTACAAACATGTTACCTGGTTTTGTTCCGTAACGGTTATTAATATTTTGATGCACAACAGGGAATCTTTTTGCAAACCCAAATAAAGGAGGAACTATCTCCATGTATACTGTGTTAAGCTTCTTAATTTCAATCAGTCCCTTTCATTATTCTTTCTCATTATTCATCTGCCTTTTCACAGGGGCAAAGGTATATCCGGCTTGTATTGATTTCTTCTGTGACCTTAGAATAAATTCAAATATTTCATCAAGAAACTTGATGGTCTTAATGCTTCACCTTCCATAATAAACAGTAGACTTTACCTTTGAGTTCCTTATAGGGCTTACCTGACTATTTGATGGCAGCAGATAATGAAGCAGGTGCTTTCATTCCATGAAAAGCCCCAGGTCTGGTGCTCATTTCCAGATATAAGGAGTGGAGCCATGTCCAAATGGCTCTGACCCTACCTGCCTTGGCCTCCCTTCCCTCCCCATTTCCGCCCGGCCCCGCTGTTCCCTGGCCCACAGGGAGGGAGAAGAGAGGAGGGTATGGTTGAAGCTGATTTTGTCCTTTCACATCTGAGTGCCAGACTGACTTCTCTGAGTTTATGAGGAGTTGTTTCTACTGGAAAATCTTTCATCAGAGAGTCCAGTCGAGGCCTAACCTGTCCCAAGCCTTCATTTTTTTCCCCAATTAAATATTTGGGGTGGCGGTTTCCCATTAGGAGTGGCTTACACTGAAAAATGATCCAACACTTTTTGTTTCTGCTTATTTGGTTTCAGAAATTCGATCCCATGGTATCTCGTTTTAAGTACTCTTGCTCCGTTGTTCACATAGAGTTCAGTTTCAAAGTGTGGTGCACGATACTTGTCTTGCTAAGAATATCGTCACTATAACTTCATCCTCTGGTTGTTTTAATAGCAAGTTTTGTCTGTCAACAGGAGAATATTAAAAAGTGAGCCTCCATATCCTCAAGAAATGAGCGCTTTAGCTAAAGACCTGATTCAGCGACTTTTGATGAAAGATCCCAAGAAAAGATTGGGATGTGGTCCACGGGATGCGGATGAAATCAAAGAACATCTCTTTTTTCAGGTGAAATTTATTGAACCAATGGTTTTATATGGCCTGCCGTTTACAGGGTGCTTGGCATTCTTGGTGAAATGAGTGAACATGGTCCCTTTTGGAGATATTTGCTCCCTACTTTCACATACATTGCGCCTTTTTTTTTTTTTTTTTTTTTTTTTAAAGGGATCCTGTAGGAATCCAAGGATCAGAATTCTCCTTGGAGGGGTGCCTGGGTGGATCAGTCAGTTAAGCGTTTGACTTTGGCTCAGGACATGATCTCACATTTTGTGAGTTCGAGCCCCACATCAGGCTCTCTGCTGTCAGCACAGAACCTGCTTGGGGTCTTCTGTCTCCTTCTCTCTCTGCCCCTCCCCCACGTTCACTCTCGCTCTCTCAAAATAAATTAACATTAAAAAAAAAAAAAGAATTCTACTTAGAGACACCTAAAAGGTCTTTTTCTCCCTAAATGAAGTGAGAGTGGGGAGGACCATAATGGCGTTCAGTCTTCCATATGGTTATTGGTTCGAGTTTTGAATATTGGTTTCTATTTATGATCTTGAAATTTAGGCATATGGGCTGAAGAAGCTTTTATTTTTTACTTTTCCCTCAGTTCATGAGCCGTTCCCACCAGTGTGTCTTGCCCTTTAGACAGTGATTTTATGCTTTCTCCTTTTGTCAGGAGCAATCTCAGAAAATTAAAAATCTACCTATTTCTCAGTTATATATCTGTAACAGATTTATTTATTTATTGCTTATTCTGAGGAGACCTAATGAGACCATTCTAGAAAGCCCCAATACATCTGCTTAACTTAGTTTGCTCAATTTAGAAAAATAAACCCAAAACACCCCAAAATTTTAACTGGAGAAAAAGAATTAAGTTGGTTGACTTGTTATGTCTAGCTAGTTATGTCTAAGTGATCAGCCTGGGATACCATGACCTTGGATTTTAAAACCCTGAACTTACGACTTTTAAATAATTTCATCACCTCAATAAGCATGACTTAAATATTTATGGTCTAAAGGGACCGTCTGAGTTTTATTTTTATTCTGCAAACTGAGCTTTTACAGTATCATCACCAGGACAAATAAAAACAGCACAACAACACAGAGGAAATCTCTGCTACCGTAACCTCTATGTTGTCTATTGTTTTTTTAAATCCAGAAAAACAAATAATGGTTGAGAATAAGAATTACCTTCTTTTATTTCTTTTCTTTTTTGTGTGTGAAGTATTTTTAGAAAGAAAGACAGAGCACTAGTGGGGGAGAGGGGGAGAGGGCCAGAGGAAGAGGGAGAGGGGCAGAGGGAGAGAGAGAAAATCTCAGAGGCTCCATGCTCAGCACAGAACCCGATATGGGGCTCAATCCCACAACCCTGGGATCATGGCCTGAGCCAAAATCAAGAGTCAGACGCTTACCCAACTGAGCCATCCGCTCTGTATTTCTTTACTCAAAAAAAGAGCACCAGTGTCTCCGTTGTAACCCATTAAAAAATGTTACTGCACACTTTACAGAGAAGTTCAGTAACAGAAATATATTTAGAATAAAATTAACTTCTCAGTAGGTACATTTCATAAATTAGCTTGGCTTACAGAGATTAATAGTTGAACAAACTATTTCAAATACCTTGTTGAGAAATTCGGCTTAAAATGTAACAAGAAGGCAAAATTCAAGAAAGTGCTCAAGCAAAATACCCCCATCATATTTTCTTTTTTACATAGGATCTGTTTTTACCACGGTCCACTGTATTTGTGACTATTACAATATGTCTTTCATATTACAGAAATTAGCTTGAAATAGTAATTTTAGGTTATTTAGTGGCCTTGCTTTTTAAATGACAAGGACTCTTTAGGAAAGACCAGAATCCAACTTATAAAGACCTAAATGGAGAGGCAGTGGAGAGGAGCATAACGGCAGTTTTCTACATACTAAATGTTCTGCTAACAATATATTTCTTTAAATTACCCCTTTACTCTAGAAGTTTCTCTTAATGTATGTATAAATAGCCAAGCACAAATCATATGCTTGTAATGGAAAACATTACAGCCACACAGAGGACAGAGCACTAACTAGAAAATCAAGAGACTGACCCTTCCATGAGTTAATGTTTAAGCGAAGAGGTTAATTCTTACTTCCGGCTTCACTTTCCATCTGGATCTGAAAGAGATGTGAGCTAAATGATCTCTAAAGCCCACTTGGAGCTGGAAAACTGGAGGATCTGTAATCCGATGGTTTCTTCTCCACTGCCTCCACAAGAGGGCGTAATAAAAACATTTTTGTGTTAGTTGATTAAATTCCCGAAAGTCATCAACACTCTCTGAAATCAGATTTGAAGAAATACGTTAATAGAATAGCTGTGGGATTTGATTCCATAAGGATTATCTGAGGTTGTTTTAAGGGACAGAAGGAGCACAAAGAAAATAGAGCACAGAGTTGCTCTATTTTAGCAGTTTACAGACAGTAAGTGACTGGCATGGAAGGAACGGGGGCTCGGATTATCCCATGGGGGAGAGAAGAAGCAGTATTTAAAAAGCTAGAATACAGAGTTAAATGAGAAAAGGGTGATTACGTCAGTATGATAAAGATCACTTAAACTTACAGACATAAACAAGTGTGTGACTTACAGTGAGTTTATTTTCTAGTCTGTCCAGATGACCAGGAGGGAAAGCAGATATAGGAAGAGAACTACCTAACACTGCCTCTGGAAAATAGGAATATTCCTCAGAGTCCGCGTTCATATTCACAGAGCATTGAAAAGCCCTTTCTTATAATTCAGGTTTTGTCTTATCCCTCTGGGTGAATTAGGATATCCTGGTGTCTCCCAGAGGACACAGCAGACCCCACAGTGACGGAAGACAGTCTCCTCATTCAGGCATGGCGTTGCATGGAGTGATAAACTGCAGTCAGAAAATATGCTCATGCTTGGGGGAAAAAAACCATGTTTTTAATCATTGGTTTCAAATATGTGCTCTTTCCCTATTAACTAAAGAAAATCCAAATCCATCTGTGTTAGTCTCAGAAAATTCTCAGAAAATATTTCAACTTCGTTGGTCTCTACTTCCCATTTTCTTTGTCTGTTTTAGAAAATAAATTGGGACGATTTAGCTGCCAAAAAAGTGCCCGCCCCATTTAAGCCAGTCATCCGAGATGAATTAGATGTGAGTAACTTTGCAGAAGAGTTCACAGAGATGGATCCCACTTACTCCCCTGCGGCGCTGCCCCAGAGCTCTGAGAGGCTGTTTCAGGTAATCTCCAAGAGGGGGCGCTCCTGTGCGGCAGCCCCATGGGCTGTGAAAGAAAAGATTCGTTTTCCCACATAAAAGCGTTCTTGGCATCTTAAAAACAAGACTCTCTAATTCCGTCAAAATGATTACATATGGAGATGTTGCCAATTATTAACTGAAGCTTATGGTCTGTTGATAGTAGCTAGCACTTATGTGTTTGTTCTTTATGTAAAGAAGTGTTGATTTTCTTTACTTGAAATTTTATTCCTCTTCAGACTCTTTTATAGAAGAATACAAGACTACTTCATTTTACCTCTATCCAAATAAAACTGTCTTCAGTTCATAAAAAGTATTATCTGATTCTTTGTCTTCAGTGAGTAATCTTAATTGCTTCCCAACTCCTAAAAAAGATTTAGGAAAGATTTTATACTGAGAAAAGGGTCTTTCTAAGACTTACAGTACTATTAAATGGTATCAGAAAGCTATTAAAATATTAAAACCACTAAAAACTATTGAGAGCTATCAGAGCTTCACTTCTGGACCCCCGTAAGTATACCACTAGTGTCACGTCATCTGGTCACCTGGGCTGTGTCTCTGGACCTTAATGACACTAACGTCTAGCACACATGGCTGAGCACATAGTAGGTGCTTTAAAAATGCTCTCAAAGTAGTCAGTGTTCTAGCTTGAACAGATTTATCATCCGTCATTATGCCACTTTTGGTTCATTCTGGTGTATCATTCTGCCATTCGATTTTCATCTCTTTTCTAAAACTCCATTTGAAATTTTTAGTCTAAGGAAATGTAATGAGAGTCAAATTAATTGCTAAATTAGAAAGTCACCGTGGTTAAACTTGCTATTTTTCGAGCTTGGAAAACAATAGCCCTTAGGCCACTTTGTTTAAATACCTTAACTCTACCTTTTTTGAGAAGCTACCTGTGTTCCTGAGCGAACTTTGTCAGCAGGGCAAAAGAACTCCGGCTCTGAGTCAGCCATTGGGGGTGGAATTGGAAGGAAGGTTTTTCCGCCTCAAATTTTGAATGGGTTTAATTCTACCAGAAGATGGCATTATCTCCTTCGGAAAAGCCTGTTTCCATTGCTTTGAAATAACCTTGTGGTTTAGATTGCAAAGAAAACAAAATTAGATTTCATCTCCACACCTATTTGAATGTTTTTCACTCATTTTTTCTTCATTTAAGAAAAAGAAATTATTACAGTCTGGCCTCTGCTAAACTGGAAAATTGCAAACCCTCGTTCCTTACTCTTCCTTTTCTTCGTTAGGGCTATTCCTTTGTTGCTCCTTCTATTCTGTTCACGCGGAACGCGGCCGTCATCGATCCTCTCCAGTTCCACTCGGGAGTCGATCGCCCTGGAGTGACGAGTGTCGCCAGGAGCGCGATGATGAAGGTATAGATGTGCTTAATTAAATGACACGGTTATGATTTAAATACCAACGCTAGTTAACATTGTAAGGCCAATGAATTTAATAGGCTTACCATTTGACTAAGGTGCGATTTTTAAGAAACAAGTAAATGAAAATAGGAATATTTGCCCTAGAGAATTGGTCATATCCATTTCAGTGAACTCCTTTTTACTGTATAGCAAATTACATATCTTAAAAAATGATACAGATGAAAGTAGAAATGATCTAAAGCAAGCTGGACCTTAGAAGCTTATAAATATATTCCACGCGTATCTATTAACATTAATAATGTTCTTTAGGGGGCGCCCAGGTGGCTCAGTTGGTGGAGCATCCGACTTCCGCTCAGGTCATGATCTCATGGTTCTTGCCCTTGAGCCCTGCGTTGGGCTCGCTGCTGTCAGCACTGCGACCGCTTTAGATCCTCTGTCCCCCTGTCTGCACCTCCACAACTCATGTGCGTGCTCTCGCTCTCTCTCAAAAATAAATAAATATTTTAAAAAATAATAATGTTCTTTTACTCTATGTTATTTATCCCTCTGTGTTCCTAGTATTTTCTTTTTCTTTTTAAGTTTATTTATTTATTTTGAGAGAGAGAGAGAGCGCACAGTCAGGTGAGGGGGCAGAGAGAGGGCGAGAGAGAGGGAACCCCAAGCAGCCTCCATGCTGTCAGCACAGAGCTCGATGCGGGGCTTGAACCCCCAAACTGTGAAACCATGACCTGTGCCCATTTCGAGAGTCAGATGCCCAACTGACTGAGCCACCCGGGTGCCCCAGTTCCTAGTATTCTCTTTAGGTAAATGATGTTGGTTTCTTATCAGGACTCCCCATTCTATCAGCACTATGACCTAGACCTGAAGGACAAGCCGCTGGGAGAGGGAAGTTTCTCTATATGTCGAAAGTGCGTACACAAAAAAAGTAACCAACCGTTCGCAGTCAAAATAATCAGCAAAAGGTAGGGACCGTTTCTGGCATCCTTTGGCATTCTTTTGTATGGATTCATCCTGGTCAATGAATTCTGTAAATTAGGATTTTTATTTTGAAATCAATGGTTTCTTGTAAGGCTTTTTACCCCTGGGTGTAGCCATTCAGCTCATTAGCTGATCCATTATCCTTCTGACTCTAATAGATGTTTGCTGGTAAAGTAATCCATTGGAGACATAAATCATGGCGTGACAGGCTTTCAAGTCTACCGTGAGAGCGTTTCTGTGGCAGTCATAATCAGACTTGCCCATTCATTTCGGCAGCTGTTGCCGTTCCTAATAGTTGTGTATCTGAAATACTTGTTTTTTTCTGAAATTACTTAGCAATTTGCTGGCAGCTTTTGGGAGCCAGCTAGTTGTTTTGGGAACTCATTATTACCTCTATGATTATGCATTCTTACTACCAAAATGTCAGGCAAGGAAGACACCCATTTCTTCATGATGGGCTCTTTTCTGACTCAGAAGTAGTCATTTTCTCAGGAAAAACGCATTGCTTGTTCTGGTGGGCAGTGTGACTCATTAGTGTCATGGAAACCTCATTGTGATACCTGAACACTTACATTCTGAATACGCTGTAAATAAACACGGGACCAGGCTTGGGATAATATGGGCATGAAAACTTGGTGAAGCAGGTATGTACGTGGAGGCTGACCACTTTCATCCTTGTAGGCTGGAAGCTAATACTCAGAAAGAAATAACAGCTCTGAAGCTCTGCGAAGGGCACCCCAACATCGTGAAACTGCATGAAGTCTTCCATGACCAGGTACGTCACGCTGTTTTTCTGTCCGTACTGACTCACACAGAGGGTTCTACTCTTTACCAGTTTAGTTGGCACCTCCGGGGTCAGAGTCAGAGATGCGGGATACGACCTGGCCACCGGAGAAGGCAGAGAAACTTCTCGCCCACACCCAAAACCACTGCTCCCTTTCACTTCTGCTCTTCTCCCTCAGTCATGGGCACATGTGACAGGGACGTAGGGCCGAGGGCTGGGTGGGTCACAGCTGCGGGGCCCCCCACGGGCTCTGCCACTGTCCACCGCACCTTAATCCCTGGACTTCTCAGGAGTCCGTTAACGGTCAGCCTTCGACTTTCTTTTCGCTCCTAGAATTAGGATTTAGAGAGTCTTGGGCCTCGTTAATGCAAGCTCCAGAGCAAAGACGAAGCAAACGGGCAAGGGTACCCCGTTTCCCCTCACTCCGGATGGCAGTCCACTCAGACCACAGCCGGGCCCTGCTTTGCAGAAGCTCGTAGCTCTGGATGTGGGAGGAATGCCGTCGGGTCAAGTCCGTGTCTCCTCAGCCCCACCGCTGCCGCCCCCCGGGACCACAGCTGTTCCGTTACTGACACCTCTCGCCCGGCGACTGGGTGGGACGACACGGTCCTACTTGAGGCAACGTGCTAAGCACAAAAGCCCAAGCCAGTCCTGGAGGCGGCTGCCCCTAACTTTACCAAAGTAGAAGCAGGCTCAGAAGGGTCATGAGCCCTGTCCGTGGTCACGCGGCAGGGCCGTGAGCACCCAGTGGGGAAAGCCTGGGCCGCCTCCACGGCGCTGCCACGCCAGCGTGTCCTGGCTAGGCCGGGGCCCGCTGCTCCGCCGCACCGAGCGTTCCCAGAGCGCTGGAATGAGACAGCTTAACCACAGTGACTGCCACACGTTAGCGCTGCGTACCTCACACGGCCCAGGTACCGCACCAGACCCCGCGTGCGTGATTCACGCCTTATGTAAGGTAACTCCCCGAGATGGGAAAACTGAAACTCACCGAAGTTAAGTAACAGGATCTCACAGCCTGTAAGTGGTAACGCTGGGCCCTGAACCCCAGCAGTCCGACTGCAGAGCAAGCTTTTGATCACTCTGCTCTGCTGCCTCAAGGGAGGCAGCAGCATGGCCCGGCTCGCACAGCAGGGGAGCAAGCACCCAAAACTAACACTGTCGTCTACTTGGCCTTTGGCTCTCATGGTCAGAAAAGGCAGGTCTTTGAGGGGAGGAGTTGGCAGAGCCGCTCTTTGTGCTCCCACTGCATCCACCTCCCGGGGCTACCCGACTGCAGTTGAGGTAGTGAGTCTCCAGTCCACTGGAGGTAGAGGTGCTTAGAGGGAGCCTGGATAGTCTCTTCCTGAAGGTGATTCACATAATCAGTCGAGGGATTGGTGGCTGACCTTCGACACCCCGCTCTGGGGTTTGCAGCCCCGTCCCAGCTCTTATGTTCAGGCGGGCGTCAGAGCTCAGGAACTGCATCCCTCCCGTTTTTTTATGCCACAGGTTAAATTGATCATTTGCCATTTTTTTTTTTAATTTTTTTTTTTTAATGTTTTATTTATTTCTAGGAGAGAGAGAGAGACAGCGTGANTTACTTGATCATTTGCCATTTTTATATTAAAGAGTTGCCGAATGTAAGTTGTCTCATGATGTAATGCTGTATATACTCGTACAAATACATAATCGTTCTGCTGTCCATTTGTTGACACCTGGGATGATTTTTTTCCCGTGTTGGTGACACGGTTGCCAAGATCATCCCCAAGTGCACACAGTCTTCTCTTCAACGAACAGGCGAAATTGATTAGTGAGGGTCTTCAGCCTCTGCCTGTGCAGCATATGGTCCACTTCGTGTACGATGGTCTGTATTCGTTTCCTATAACTGCTGTACCGAATTACCACAAACCTACGTGCCACCAGTTTATAACCTCACAGTCTGGAGATCAGAAGTTCAAAGTCAGTCTCACTGGTGTCACGTCTGGGGGTTGGCAGCCCAGTCCTTTCTGGATGCTCCAAGAGATAATCCATTTGCTTGCCTTTTTTAGCTTCTGGAGACTGTCCACATTCCTTGGCCCCTGACCCTCTGTATATCTCTCCAATCTCCTATTTCTGTAGACCCACCCCATACTGTTGGCTCTGATGGATAATTTAGACAGTCTTCCCATCTCAAGATCCTTAATCACATCCGCAAAGTCCCTTTACCATGTCAGGTGACATCCGCGGGTTCTGGGGACTAGGACACGGGCATCTCTGAGGGCCATTATTGAACTGTCTCACGTATGTTTTCTCACTGTTATCTACATTTTATTGGTAAGGGTCCTAAAGTTATAGAGGTTAAGTAGCATCCCCGAGGTCATAAGTAAGTAGCAGAAGTGGCATTCAGATCCAGGGTTGATTCTAAAACCTATCTTTAAAAAAATTTTTTTAACGTTTATTCATTTATTTTGAAAGAAAGAGACAGAGAGCAGGGAAGGGGCAGAGAAGGAGGGAGGCAGAATCCGAAGCAGGCTCCACAGCATCAGTGCGGAGCCCCACATGGGGCTCGACCCCATGAACCATGAGATCATGACCTGAGCCGGAATCAAGAGTCAGACACTTAACTAACTGAGCCACCCNTTTATCATGTGTTGAAACTCACATTAGCTTGATCTCTGATAGCCTGGAAGCAATTCTCTTATTAAAAAGGTGCACCTTTTAAAATTTGCCCAGTTTGTACAGGATAATTATGAAGCTTTTTCTTTCAGGGAGGATTTTGCTAATTCAAAAGGAAACATATTTGTTGAGTGATGGTGATTCTGTAATACTTAGCACGTGAATCTGGTGATTGGCTGTCTTTCTTTAAATGACATATTTGTGTCCGTTTGAGAGCTGATACAGTTCCTTTCCTTTTCAGTTGCTCCTGTGTTATTTTCGTTATGGACATGTATGCAAAGCATAGTAAATAAATAACTTTTTAATGTATTTAATTAAGATAATGCCATTGGTATCCAAAGTAATTATTAAAAAAAAAAAAAGCAGTGAGTTATGGGTATTAACAAGGAACCCTGAAACTAATCTGTGGAGCCCTAACAGGAGGTTCAAAATGACATCATGAAACAACACCTTTTTAAAAAGATAAATTTGCCATTCATTGGGTATGTCAGGCCTCCCATGGGCAGTTGCCCATACTCTGTCGTTAATCGTCTGTCTTATTTAAAGCAGACAATTTCACATTATTATCAGCACCAGGTCACACTTTAATAAGAAAGATAGCTACGTAAACTTGATCGAGAGGGTTGGAAGGGAATTCAAATGAAAGAATTCGTCAAGGAAAGGATATATAAAGATTTCACTGCAGTACTTGAAATTTTCCATTACCAAAATAGAATTCTAAAAAAGCCGCATTATCCTTCAGTTCTTTCCTCTAAAATATTAACGGTTGCTCTTGATTATTTTTCCAAGGGATTCTCTACATGTATTGCCGATAGTTAATAGTCAAGGAGTGTTTGATACATAAATGCGCTCCCCTTCATGAACATAGCCTTCCATGTTAATCTTTTTTCTTATCTAGCTTCACACGTTTCTGGTGATGGAGCTTCTGAACGGGGGAGAGCTGTTTGAACGCATTAAGAAAAAGAAGCACTTCAGCGAGACCGAAGCGAGCTACATCATGCGGAAGCTCGTTTCAGCCGTAAGCCACATGCACGATGTCGGCGTGGTGCACAGAGACCTGAAGCCCGAGGTACACAGTGACGTGCTCTCTCGTGTAACTCAGCCTAGCCCCCGAGTATGTGTGGGCTTTTCTTGTTTTGTTTTTTAGGGCTTCCTGCTAAATAGATACTTGCAGATATCCTGTTTCCTGGATTGTTTTTTCTTTTCTATTTGAGTCTAAAATAAATTTCTTTCTTTTTCTTTTTTTTTTTTTTTTGCCAGCAGATCATTTCGAGGTTATATTTGTAAGTGTGAGAGCCTTTTATGGAAGAAATACTTTATGCAACAGTTGTGGGCTAAAAATAGCTATGGAAATTTTTGTAGCAGAAAATAATATCCCTTCTATATGTGTACGGATTTTTACAGGTTTATTTTTCTTTAATGATGTATTCTGAAAGCTTGTTTTTCATTTTTGTAATTAAATTGATTAGCTCATGAATCTGTTCTAAATATTTAGCATCAAGAATTGTCTTGATCTAATTAGCTGTACCATCCTTATATGTGTGTCTTTGCTCATGGACTATATTTATAGAATTGTGTAGCAATGCAGAAGTAGCTTTTTATGTATTTCTTCTTTGAAAAGGTTAATGAAGAAGGTTCTAACTCTAGAATGACCCTTTTCAGTATCAAAAATATGAAAATCCCCCTTTTAGGAAATCATCAACATAATAATGAAAATTGAAAAACAAAACCCAATGATTTATAAAAGGACAACAGTGACTCACCCTTTACCGTATGCAAAATTATACACATGTCCTCTTTAAAATAGAACTTCATGTGTAATTACCGTGTGACAATAAAGCGTTTTCAAATATTTTTAAAATAATAATTTATTTGCAGCCTGTCAAAAGAATATGTCTCCAAAAGCACCATTTTTTTGCCCTTTTAAGTATCTTGGATCATTGATAGGAAGAGGATGTTTTAAAAATGGAATTCCGTGCATCCAAATATAATCAACTGATTCTAAAGCACATGAACTTCTGTCTATGGACTTCCTCTTACTGTTATTCATATTACTAGTAATTAATCAAAAGTGAATTGTGTTTTATGGACTGGCAATTTTGGTAGCTTCCCCCTCCCCCCGCCCCTTTCCTTCATCTGCGTTCTCACTTTCCTACAGCACGCCCACTGGCAATATGGTGCTCTGTACATTGGAGATTAGCAATCTATTTTTAAATGCGAAAGCACACCACTTAAATGTTTTCTTGATAGACAAGGAACAAGCATGTAATTTTTTTAATTGAAGAGATCTGTTCCATGACTGTATAGAATTCATTTTCACATGTTTTATTCTTTGATAACCGGCCATCTGTCATCCAATGAGTCTCAAATGATGTAACTGTCCTTTCCAACAAGATTTAAATTTGCCTTCCCATCTTACCGATACGAAGATACTTCTGTAGCTTCATTCCACTTGTTACCAACCTTTTCTTTCAAATAGCCATTTGAAATGAAGAATTGTCCGATTAATTAGGACATTCTACTACAATTATAGTCCTAAATCAACATAGATTCTGGAAAAATGAAAATATCTCTGTAATAAAATAACTTTCACTTTGACTTTTAGATGACAGAGTATATTATTCCCAGGCCAAAACTGTAATCCCTTTCCCACTGATGTCATATTTTAAGGCCTGATTATATATCTTTTGGTCAATATTAATGTGGCATTTGCTTTCGGCGTGGGCAGAATCCTGAATTCTAGGTGAGAAGCAGATAAACTTAGAAGCTGGCTGACATTCTCAGTGGGCTGCTCTGTACTTTTCAAACTGTACATCTTCTTGAGAGATGAAGAGGAGTGACATCAGATTAGTTTCAGGTGGAGCTTGAGAGGAGGCTGAAAGGCCACTTCTTCCTGCGGCTCCTGCCCATGCGCACCCAGCCCCAACTGGAGAGCCGGAGCGGAGAGCGCCGCCTCTCCTTCATTTCAAGAACTGCAGTCAGGGAAGTCCTCCGCCTCTCTTCGCAGAGAATAAACTGAAGCCATTTCCAAAGACATAGCAGCCTCCTGCGGAGGGGCCAGCTGTGCCCCACAGTCCTCTGTACAGAGGACAGTGCTTGCACTACAGAGGATCTCGCCAGTCATTCGCTGAAAGACTTCTCCCGGGGGCAGCGCATGAACCCCAGCTGGGGCTCCAGTGGTGGTGAAGCCTTACGTTTAATTTTATCCACATTTTAATTCCACCACGCATTCAGAATCAAGCACTGTAGGATAGAAAACTTAAGAAAAGTTTTTTTAATCGTTTTGCTTTTCTTCCCCCTCCCCCCCCCACTTTATCCATTTTTAGCTTTTGAGTGGAGGGTGTGGAAGATGTTTTCTTCTTTGTATGAACGAAGACTTCTGCGATGTCTCTGATTTTAGCTGGAATAATGTTAACAAAGCAAATGATGTTCCAGATCTGAGGAATAATTTAATGAACTTAAAGACATAATAGGTTTCGTCAGCATGTCTGAAGACAGTATAATCAGACTGACTTCCCGTGGCTACTAGCTTGATAGACTAATAAAAGTGATGATCATGCCTCAGCACAGCTAGCATTTATTAAACATGTGAGAAACACAAAAACGCTACAGTAAAACCTTCGGGACTGAGAAGGCTTGGCAGATGAGGGATTCGGGAGAACAGTGTGGTCTGGATAACTGAGCAATAATATCCATAAGCATCCAAAAAATGTTTTTAAGGATTAGCTTTTTGGGAGAAAAGATTCTGAAATGTATGTCTTTACCATGTCTTCTCTTAAATTTTTCTAAATTTATTTAAGTAATCTCTACATGCAATGTGGGGCTTGGACTCGCAACCCCAAGGTCAAGAGTCGCACACTCTTCCAACTGAGCCAGCCAGTTGGAAGCCAGAATATCTCATGTCTTCTTGAATAAGCTGTACTGGATACAGCTATTTTATTTATGACTTTATTCAGTGGACAGATATTTACGAAAGCGCCTACTGTACGAGTGCACCAGGTTTGAGGAATAGAGTTATAAATAAGGTAGACGCACAGTCCCTACCCTTAGGAACTCAGGGACTGATGAGGAAGAAGACGTTGGATTAATAATGCCAACATGATAAGTGCCAGGAAGGAAAAGCAAATACACTAGGAGAAAATAGAAAAAGCCCTAACTTCGGTTTGGTGGCACGTTAGGGGGGAAATCTCTAAACAACCAGGAAGTGCACGTGAGCCCGGTCACTGGCAAGGCTGGCAGAGGAGGTAGATGGCAAACGCTATCAGAAAAATGTAGACCAAGGCTCTGACATGCGAAGTGGTGTGGTGCAGTCGGAAAATGTTTGACAAGACCTTGGAAAATTGAAATAAGACAAAAAAGCCTAAGACAGAACAATAGTACACTGGCATCCAGCCCACGGACCCTCCCCATCAGACCTCTCTCCGTGTCTGAATCCGGTATCAGCACAGACACAGACGAAGTTACATAAATGGTATCACCAAGTCCCAGGACAGTCTCATAAGAGACTCATTTACGTGCTTGTATCTTGCAGAATTTATTGTTTACTGATGAAAATGACAATTTGGAAATCAAAGTGATCGATTTTGGGTTTGCACGCTTAAAGCCGCCTGATAACCAGCCTCTGAAGACCCCCTGCTTCACCCTGCACTATGCCGCCCCCGAGCTCTTGAATCATAACGGCTATGACGAGTCCTGTGACCTCTGGAGTCTGGGTGTCATTTTGGTGAGTTCATTTCACTAAAGATGTTAAACCTAGTCAGTCCCTGGATGGCCTCTTACCTCTCTCTCACTGTCTCTCTCTCTCTTTCTCTCTCTCTGATGTTTTTCTTAAAGTTGTGGGGAAAATTGGCAAATTGGTGTCTTTTCTCTACAACCAATTAAAGGTCTGACCAAAGGCTATTTCCCTTTTTTGAAATTTACATTGGAGACAACGTAGGAGTTTTTATTTTGGTTTATTTTGAAATATTTAAGGTGCTGTGTTTTATATGCATAAGAATTTATATAGTTTATATAGGTTTTTTTTAGAGATGCAATAGTATATTTTCAAAAGATAATGCTTATTAGATATAATGTGAAAATGGCAAAGTGACTTATTTGTAGAAAAACATTAAAACATATATTCTCTGAGGGATGCCTGGGTGGCTCAGTTGGTTAAGTGTTTGATTCCTGGTTTTGACTCAGGTCACGAGCTCATTGTTTGTGGGTTCGAGCCCCCCCATCTGGCTCTGCTCAGGTGACACAGAACCTGCTTAGGGTTCTCTCTCTCTCCCTCTCTGCCCTTCCCCACTCTCTTACCTGCACACGTGCTTGCTCCCCCTCCAAAATAAATAAATAAGCTTAAATATAGATATACCCACATACACATACATATATATGTGTGTGTATATATATATATATACTGTGAGATTTTCAGACTAAAAATGTAATGAAAGAAGATGATTTAGGATAAATTAACAAATTAATAGACAAAGCAGGAAATATTTGTAGTAACTTAGAGGAATCGTGGTAAGCATGCTTTTCACGAAATGTCCTGGGCTGCTCTGATCAGAAACAGAACATTAAGCCAGAAGAACCTTGGCATGTGTCTTCTCAAAATAGCTTTACTTTTTCTGCATGTAACTTGGAATGCGTAATCTTAGGGAGAAATTTTCAGACAATCCAGGAAGAGTTGAGGAGCCAGTGGACTGACTCATGATTCATTGTGTGGAGGTGATGTGCGCGAGCGCCCCCTATTCTAGCTTGCCGCCGCCATGTTCTGTGTGCTTCCTGGCTTTCAGCTGCTTCTATGTACGTGTACAGCTGTTTGGGTTTTTTAGCAAATGAGCTTATATTACACATGTAGTGTGAGCCTCCAAACTTCATTTAACCTTTTCTTTACTAATGAACAGTTAGCATTTTCCAGTTTTTCACTGATTACAAACTACACAACTGAATATTTTTTAATAGACATGTCTGCATTTGTCTCATTATTTCCCTGGAACAGACGCCTATGAGAAGGGCATGCACATCTTTATTTTGACACCTATCCCTTGAATACCTTCTAGAAGGTTTACCAGATCATGTTCTCATCAACTGTATGTGAATACATCAGATACTATCAATTTCAATCTGAAATTATTTTCCGCTGTTGTGATTTGCATACGTTTCTTTGATGAATATTCAGTTTTGAGCATCTTTTCATGTATTTGGACACTTGTATTTTCTTTTTTGTGAATTGCTGTTCATGAGCTTTGTCCATTTTCTGTGGGGAAATTTTTCTTATTTTAAAGCTCTATAAAGGATTTTAATCCTTTGTCTGCCATTGATAGTGGAGATGGGTTTTTTTTTTCTTCTGATTTTGTCATTTGTTTGAAAACTTTGTTTATAGTATCATGAGATTTTCATTTGTGTTTCAGGGTGTAAATGGAGAATTTTTTTTATTTCTATGTAGTAAGATGTCAGTCTTTTCCTTTATAATATGTTTCTTTTACTTTTTTTTTTAATGTTTATTGTCGAGAGAGAGACAGACAGAGATAGCACGAGCGGGGAAGGGGCAGAGAGAGAGAGAGACACAGGATCTAAAGCAGACTCCAGGCTCCGAGCTGTCAGCACAGAGCCCGACACGGGGCTTGAGCTCACAGACCTTGAGATCATGACCTAAGCGGAAGTCAGACACTTAACGGACTGAGCGCCCCCCAGGCACCCCATGACATGTGATTTTGATGTCAGATTGTCACACCACCCCTACCCCAACCCAAGATTATAAAAATATTCTCCTAAATTTTCCTCCGGAATTATATTTTATTTTTACATTTAAATCTGCACTCCATCTGGGGTTTTATTTTATTCTCCTGTAGTGGCTAACCAGTCGTCCATGCAGGATGGCTCCTCTTTTATTTTTAAGCTTTATATGGCTTTTATTTCAGCAACTTTAAGTCATAAGTTATAATTTTCAAACAAAAATATTTATGCATAAGATTTTTTTCATAAAAATAAACAACGACTACTATAGATTTGAGAGTTTTAAGAGCTTAAACTGGTTACATTTTCATTAACATTCCCCCCAAAAAAATTAGTCTCAATAAAACGGAGCGCCCCAGTTTTAGTAATAATATAAAAGTACTCCTTGTGAAAGAGCCTTTACTTTAAATATAGGTCAGTTATAATCATCATGCTTCTTAAGGTTTTACAAAAAAGTCTTAGAGATGAATGCAGACAAATGTTTTAGAGCTTCCGAATGCCACATGTATGGAAATCGCTGTGTGTAGTGGCACGGACGGAGGCCATGTGTCTCTCTAGATCTACTTCAAGTTTCTAAGACAAGCAGAGGATGAAGAACACCTTACACAGTACTACAGGCGTATAGTCGCAATATCCCGACTATGGGCAGTTCTACACGACTAATAACCCAGTTTCTCCTAGAAGAAAGAAAAGAGCCCGAGAACCCTACAGATTAAAAGACACTTAGGAAACAACATTTACACTTAACTTCATTTCTGATTCAAGCCAATTCTAATTTCAGTGCTATTTATTAGGTTCAAACTCTAAGTCATCCAGATGTAATTATAATAGATATATACATGTCAATAACACAGTTGGAGAAATCTGGATATTAATTGGAGAGTGAATGATATAAAGGAATTACTGCTAATTTTTTTAGATGCGATAATGATGTTATTGTGCTTTTAAAGGACTTTTGTCTTTTAGAAACAAGGAAATACAGATGCAGAACAGTGTCAGCGCATGCGTTAAACTCTCAAAAAGAACCCAGAGTGCTTTGTGAACTCTTCTACATGAACAAATACGTATCTTCATAGGCTCTAGATACAAAGTCTCAGTTATCCACTGCAAGCACAAAGCTTATCTGGAGTCTCCCAATTTGCCTTAAAAATCTATGGCCCTTGGGATGCCTGGCTGGCTCAGTCAGTTAAGCGTCCTACTTCAACTTAGGTCACAATCTCAGGTTTTGTGGGCTCGAGCCCCACGTTGGGCTCTGTGCTGACAGCTCAGAGACTGGAGCCTGCTTCAGATTCTGTGTCTCCCTCTCTCTCTGCCCCTCCCCGGCTCTCTCTTTCTCTTTCCCTCTCTCTCTCTCTCTCTCCTCTCTCTCAAAAATAAATATTAAAAAATTTTTTAAAGAAACATACAGCACTTTAATTAGAATAGAGCTTACACAGTGTCTTAGCTCAGTGCTGCCATAACCAAATACCATGGGTGAGGTGGCTTAAACAACAGAAATATGTTTTCTCACAGACTGGATGCTGGGAAGTCCAATACCAAGATGTGAGCAGTGCTGTTGTCTGGTGAGGGGTTTCCCCTTGAGCTTAAACAGCCACCTGCTTTCTGTATCTTCACTTTGCCTCTCCATGGCGTGTGTGCTTGGAGAGAGAACGGGAGTAGGCTCCCTGGTGTTTCTTTTTCTAAGGACACTAATCCTGTTGGATCAGGGCCCCACCCCTATGACTTCATTTAACTTTCATTACCTCCATAAAGGCCCTGTCTTTAAAGATAGGCATGTTGGGGGTGGGTCTTCAACGTATTAATTTTGCAAGCATACAAACATTCAGTCCATGACACAAAGTATTTACATAGGAAAGGATCATATGCTGCCCCACGGGAGCATATGACATGCCTGTGGGGTGGTATCTAATTCCATTGAAAATGTGATTCTTCTAAGTGTTTCATTTAGGAGACTTTATTTTTTTACTCTTAAAATTTTATTTTGGGGGCGTCTGGGTGGCTCAGTCAGTTAAGCATCCGGCTTCAGCTCAGGTCATGATTTCACAGGTCGTGGGTTCGAGCCCCACGTCGGGCTCTGTGCTGACTGCCAGCTCAGAGCCTGGAGCCTGTTTCAGTCTGTGACTCCCTCTCTCTCTGACCCTCCCCTGCTCACGCTGTCTGTCTCTGTCTCTCAGAAATAAATAAAACATTAAAAAATATTTTGGACACTTCAGACCTAGAATAAAATCTGAGAATAATACTGTGAACATCTAACATTTTGCCACATTCCTTTTTTTTTCTTTCTCTTTAATTCCCTCTTGTGTGCACATTCTCCATATGTGTGTGTGTATGTATACATACGTGCATACATAAGCATATACGTAATGCATATCTATGAACATGCACATATAGATATATATCTTTATGTATATAAATAGTTGTTTGCTACACCATTTGCAAACAATTTGCAAGCACAAAATTATTTTTAACACAAGTCTATTCCTGGATAATCAACCGCAATTGTAAGATCTTGACGTTAAAACGAGCCTAGCGTTTGTTTATTTCTACCTCTTCCAGAGCCAGGGGTCTTTTCTACAAGCTCCCTGATCACCAATCTCCTTGAAACCCTCCTAAAGGTGGAGAATTAATTTCTCTACCCAAAAGCTTGTTGCATTATTACACATCAGAAAGCAAGAAAACTGTATTTATAAAGGTTACTTTCTTGTAGTCAGTTGCACTCATATATCTGTTAGGAAGTAGGGTAGGATTAAGAAGTGAAACATATTTTGGAAAACTATTTGGCAGGATCTACTGAAAAAACTATTTGGCAGGATCTACTGAACGCACACAGACCGAATGACCCAGCAGTTCATTCTCAGGAATAAACCCAACAGCAATTGTATTTTTATGTTCCAAAAGATGTATATACGAAAATACATAGCAGCGTGTTTCAAAAATGTCCCAAACTGGAAACAAATCAAATGTTCATCCACAGTAGACAGATATTCTAGCCTGGGTTCCCCAAAAAGGCAGAAACTGAAGCTACAGTTTGTTTCATCCTGTTCCTAAGGAGCATAATCCCAGGGATGAGGAGAGAAGCAGAGAAAGAAGGAGGGTGCACACCTAAGTTGCCACCTCTTACCAAGTGCAACTGGTTGCTTGAGTTCGTCAACAAGAACTCGAACTACACAAACTCTTAAGTTTTCATGGACAGAAACATGGATTTTCTATGTGGGCCCTGCACCCACAGAATCTAAATATGGGGGACCCAGCACCAGTGGTTCAGCCAGTGGCTCAACACAGTCCTCAAGGACAGAGCCCCGACCCCATGGTGTATTGTCCTGAGCAGGCACCTTCCCTGAGGTTCTCATGCTCTAGCGGGCCATCTATCAAGCAGTCTCAATTTCCTTTCTTCTTCCAGAGAGGAAGGAAGTCATAGAGAACCCCTCCACAAGGAGGCCATTGGCTTGACTTGAAGAAGTGTTGGTGCAGTGGAGATAGGTGACACGCACCTGTGAATGTAACCTATTCGTGCCTTCTGGACTTCCTAGGACTGGTTCTAAGTGTGCTGTGTCCATAGTACTTTGGATCGCTGCTGTGACTTTATGAATCAGTTCTGGTCATCGTATGTGAGGCATTCACAGCCTACGAGGAACCAGTTGCATCCAGGAGCTGTTCTTCAGAGAGCAGTTCTCTGCCACGGAAGGCATGACCCCATGCAGAATCCTGCAGTTCTGCTCTGCAACTCTTCCCTCGCAGTTACCAGACCCTCCACACAGCATTCTTACCTTTCAAAGATACATCTAGCACAATCGAGTCAACCAAATCCTATGGCCTAGGGTAACGGGACGGCTTGTGTTATGGCTAGGACTTACTGCCGAGCCCTCTTGACTCTGGGCCCCGCTTGGAACTGGTAGCCTTCCAAGTCACTTGATAAACGGATTGGAGCAAGATTCTCAAGTGCAGTGTATGCTGTCACCAAAGTCCAAAGAAGCCCACTAAGTTCTGTGCCTCTTTCTTAGTGGGACAAGGTACAGCAATTTGTCTTTCAGGGGGAATGTCTCTTCGCCCCTAACCATTGGAGCTCTAACGTCTTTACCAAAGCGACAGTCCCCTGAATGTCTGTACAGTTCATTACCCTCCCTCTGACATTCATGTGCTTATAAGGCATTTAGGATACCTGCTGGCTCCTGCTCAGCAGGTCTCATTTAATGAAGACATCAGGACAGAGAGTCAGCATGGGATTCTTGAGAATGTCAAGATGATCAAGGTCCTAACAGACTATATTATAACAGAGCAGGAGAGTTGGCACAGCACTTGGGCAAGACAGTGAATGCTATCCTTGGTATGTAAAGACTTTCTGCTTTTGGTAGAGATCAAGAAGAATCTATCGACCAGATCAGTAGGTGCTTATCAATGGCAGCACCATATTCACTTGTACCACATTCAGCACCGCAGCTGATCCTGCTGGTATATCTTAACCAGGGCCTCTAGTTCCCTTGCTGTGTACACTGTTCTCAAGTCTTTCACCTCAGGAATTTGCATTAGTCTCTGCTCTCCGGGGAACCCAGGCTGAGAGAGTTGGAGCTCCCAGTGATCTAGAAAGCGGACCTTTTGGAAGGGGCTTTAAAGTTGCCTGACTCACTGTTCTGATTCCCCACTTTCCATCGAGAAAATGGGGGCCCTGCTTCCTTCCAACCAGAGAAAGAGAAGAAAGGAAGAACGGAGAGAAGCTGGGTATATTACTGAGCAGGCTGCTGCTGTTACCAAGTGCAATGGGTTGCGTGATCCTGTTACATTTATTGTATAGATGAAGACGTGGTCTAAGAGAGGTTAACTGACTTACCCAAGCTAGTAAACTAAAAAGCTAGAAAATAGAAGGTCGTAAGTAAAAAAGCCGTCGTTGGAAACCAGGTCTGTCTGATGCTGAAGCTCATTTTCCCTTCCTACTGTGTCTCTTCTCTCTGGAGTAACGATGGCAGATGGTGGAGGCCCTCGTTACACATCCTGGAAAGTTACACCACAGGGTGGGTGGGCCTCTGCCAGCTCAGGAGAGAAAATGGCCTTCTAAGGAGACCAAGTAGTTTGTGCACAGTCCGGGAAGTGGTTTGGGATGGGGGGTGGGAATATGGCACCGCAGAGGCTGAGCCCGGGAGGGAAGGTGAGGCCGGAGCTTGAAAGGTGCTGGAGGAGTGTCGGGAAGCCAGTGCCGGAGTCTGAAGAGGGAAACTTCGGGAAAAGATGTCGGCTGTGTGAATGTTACTGTGTCTGCATGAAGGATGAAGGAGAGAAGACTTAGGGAGGCTTCTGGTTTTCTTAGATTGTTCTGGCATTGTTCTATAGATGTTCTAGCATTTCCCTTCTTAGAACAAAGATCTTCGGCATCAAGCTGCTACAGATTAGTAACCAAGGTTTCTACTCCTCAGCATCTTCTGTTTTCAAACTCTCCATCCTCACAAGTAGAGATTTTATTCTGTCAGGCACAATTTTCTTTTTCAGAAGGTCCAAATTTGCCCGGAGCCTCATGGTCTCTGGTCACCTCAGAGATGTCAGGTTTCTTCCCCTGTCTGTCTGCGTCTCGTTTCTCCCCATCCTCCATCCTTCCGACCCCGGGGTCTGTGCACTGCCCACCTGGTTAGATCTCCCGGTTTCCCCTTTGAATGTTATTTGTATTATCCTGTCTGAGAACTTCCGTCTTTCCTGAGAGCTGCTTCACCATCTTGCCATCCTGAGGGTGAGCCGGCTTATCAGACACATAGGCAGAAGAGAAACGTGGCGTAGTCCTTCTGGAAACTTCTCGACAGGTCCACACCTCCTACTTAGGGCTGGGAGTGAAGCAGAGACTCTCTTCTTCGTGTCCCTTCCTCACTGAGTGCCGTGGTGAGCCGGCTGTTGCTGAAACCAGCACCCTCTCCTCGCTGGGGGGTGCTTCTCTGTGGTCTGCGCTGAGACACTGTGGGTTCGTTAACGCCCACTAGCCCCCCACTATGTTGGCTCACTTTCCACCTCCGCAGGCCCTTAAGTCTTTCCGTGAGCAGAGAGAAAACCGTCTGAGAAGTTTAAAGTTGAAATCCAGTCTGTGCTGCAAAGGCCAGCCTTACTTAGCTTTCCAGTTTTTCTGTTGGCTTTTTAAAGGGCAGAAACCTTAAACATAAATTTTCAAACACATGGCTACAGTGAAAACAGGTGGCTGTAGAGAACTCATTATATTTAGCCCAACAATGAGACAAATAAAATTAAGATGGTAATTACAACCAAAATAGGAAGGCCTGAATTAAAAATGTGTAAAGTTCTTAACTGTAATGTCCTAGGGAAAGGATGTGTGGAATTAAATAGAAAAAAAAATAGCTATTGGGGCACCTGCATGGCTCAGTGGGTTAAGGGTCCCGACTCTTGATTGATTTCGGCTGAAGTCATGATCTCATAGTCACAAGATCAAGCCCTGCGTTGGGCTCAGCACTGAGCATGGAACCTGCTTGTGATTTTCTCTCTCCCTCTCTCTCTCTAACCGCCCACCCACCCGCTCATTCTCTCTTCTTCTCTGTCTCTCTCAAAATAAATGCATAAACTAAAAACAATTGCATCAAAAAATAGTTACGGAGGCATTCTGCTACCTCTCAATTTTCTGTTAACATGAATTCTGTCTTTTCAGAAGCAGCCGGATTATTCTTGTTTTGTTTTTCTTGGTATTTAAATTTCGATATCATAAGTTATCTCACTTTATTTACCAGGCTTTGAATGTATTTGTTGCTTCAGCAATAGAAGTCTACATAATCTTTTAAACCTAGTAATGGTAGTTAGGGTATTTGGTAAATTATGCTGATGAAGCTAGTAATAAGATTACTGGAGGAGCTTTGACAATGACTTTGGCAGACATTCTGTTTTGTTCCCTTTTTTTCTTGATAGTATACAATGTTGTCAGGGCAAGTTCCATTCCAGTCTCATGACAAAAGTTTGACATGTACCAGTGCAGTGGAAATCATGAAGAAGATTAAAAAGGGAGATTTCTCCTTTGAAGGAGAAGCCTGGAAGAATGTATCCCAAGAAGCTAAAGATTTGATCCAAGGTAAGAATCTGATGAGATTTTACATTTTGTATGATGCATAGTGAGTAAAATGGAATCATACTCATTGTGCATATATTTATTTGTTAATTAGTCATGGAGCTTATGTGTGTTCTAAAACGTTTCCAGGTTACTCATCTGAACCTTATTTTTTCTTTTTTTAAATTTTTTTATTTAAATGTTTATTTTTGAGAGAGAGACAGAGCGTGAGCAGGAGAGGGGCAGAGAGAGGGAGACACAGAATCTGAAGCAGGCTCCAGGCTCTGAGCTGTCAGCACAAAGTCAGACAGGGGGCTGGAACTCACGAACCATGAGATCATGACCTGAGCTGAAGTCAGGCAGTTAACTGACTGAGCCCCCCAGGCTCCCTGGCCTTATTTATTTTTCTTACCAGAACTGTGTCCTTTAATAGTCTTATCCACATACACTGGGTCCATAGTGTCTCCGTCTAACACCTCCTAAATGAACTGACACTATATTACTATCCTTTCCCCCAAAATATGCCTCTTCCATCCCCTTTTTGCACTGCCAAGCAGCTGGAACACCAGAAACCTGGGTGTCACCATATGTCTCGTACCTTCTTTACCTCCTGCAGCCATTCGGTGCCGCGGGTTCGGCGCCCCTCCTCACCACTTCCTTCTCCCTGTTCACACAGTCACCCTCGCTTCCTGCCCTCCACCCTCTCCTGAGATCCCACAGCATCCCTTCAGCCTGTCGCACTTCCTCGGACTTCACCTGTCCGTGAGCCATCCGCAGGGCGACCTTCTTCATATCTGGATGTGCTCATGCCTCTCTTCTGTTAAAAATTCTGCAGAGTCCCTGTTAGCTTCCGGTCAGACTCGTATATGGGGACATTTGAAATTCAAAGCCCTTCATGACCTCACCCTGCCTGCCTGTGCCTCCTGCTACCCTTACTCTGCCTTTGACTTCTTCAAATGTGCCAGCTCTCAGGTTCCTGCGTGACTACGCTGGTGCTTTGTGATCCCTGGGGCACCCCTCTTCATCGAGCCTACTTGCACCCACCTCCCAGGACTCCTCTTCTGGAAGCCTTCCAGGGTGCCCGTGCGGTCTGTCCAGAGCCCTTCTCCTGGGCCGCTCACGCACTGTGCATGGGGATTATGCTATTGCGCTTGTCCCCTGATGCTGTCCTAGTTGGTTTTTGTCTGTGTGTCCCCTCATATCTCCTCTTTGGGTCTCCATCTCCATATCTCTACTGCCGTCCCGCACTTACTGACTTGTACAAGATGTTTGTACACAGGGGGTGTCTGGGTGGCTTGGCCAGTTAAGCATCATAAAATAAAAATATCTTCATTATTCCCATAGGACTTCTCACAGTCGATCCAAATAAAAGGCTTAAAATGTCAGGCTTGAGATACAATGAGTGGCTTCAAGATGGCAGTCAGCTGTCCTCAAATCCTCTGATGACTCCAGACATTCTAGGATCTTCGGGGGCTGCTGTGCAAACCTGCGTGAAAGCCACCTTCCACGTAAGGCCCTGGGCTCCACACACATAGGGCGGGTTTGAAAGGAATCATGACCTCAAAGACACACTCTGAGTGGTACATTTAAAACAATGTTCTTTTAATTTTAGGTATGTTTTTATTAATCCCTTCAGGATATAAACACACGGATTAGCAGGAATTGGGGGGCGGGGGGGACCAGAGTCCCTGCTGACCCACCAATACTCATAAGACACTTAGAATGAGTTTGTGAGCTGAGGCAGTAGTGTGATATTTGAATAGTTGGAGAATTTCGGGAGATAATGAAAACAATAGGCAATATACTGGAACTTTTCTCTCTCAAATAAGCTAAATCCTTTTCTTTAAAAGCTGTAAATAAACATTAGGAGCTAAGGCACATGTGAAAGTCTGTTCACCTAACAAGCATTTATACATAACGTATCCTCGAGCCGTGCGGGATGTGGAGTAAGAGTGTGTGCATTTGTGCCAAGCAGATGCTAATACTTTAAGATAATTGCATAAGGAATAGGTGAGTTCCGTTCCGGAGAAATAAAATTACCTCTGAAGGGATTATCTTGAGAGAGGAAAAAGGATAGTTTCTCCTTCAGCTGCAGAAATGGATGAAAATTAATGAACTAGGGTACCATTGAGGTGTGAAGAGATTAACTGGAAGAGTTTGTAGCAGATGATCCCCACCTTCCCAGTGATATTTGACGCAAAGCTGTCAGAGTAACCCCAGTGACACCCAAGCTGGAGACTAAGAGAAGCAGGGACAGGCTGCTGTGAGAAACCAGGCTGAGATGTGTGGAGCTAAGCCTCTCTGTGTAGATGAAGTGTCCAACGTCCACCCAGATCACCCCGACCTGGAAGTGGAGAGCAGGGGCTGTAACAGATCAGATCTGCTCTGTATTGGGATTTTATGGTCAGAATTTTATTTTATAAGTTTATTTATTTATTTTGAAAGAGAGAGAGAAATCNACAGAGCCCAATGCGGGGCTCGAACCCACTAACCGTGAGATCATGACCTGAGCCGATGCTTAACCAACTGAGCCACCCAGGTGCCCCTGTGGTCGCATTTAAATTTCAGACACAGAGTAATGGGGGCTGGGCAGGGGGGTGGCTAGCACTTTTATTGAGAGGTAGCACTAACTTCGTCAAAAGGTTGAGGGGAATCGGGACTCCTGAGCAACCTGGCCGGTTTGGTTCACACGGAGCCCTTGAGACTCTTCCCCTGAGCTTCCCTGTCCCACCAGGAGGTTTGCAAGGAATGGTTTTAAGGACTCTGTTCCCAGTGCTCGCTTCAGCAGCACATATACTAAAAGAAAGGACTCTGTTCCCAAAACAACTTGGAGCCGTGGTTGCCGACCGAAAGTTGTCTTCTAGAAGTCGGACCTGCCAAGAAGGCATCAGTCCCTTTGCCTTCACAGAGGCTCCCTCTCTTTCTCCCCTAGGCCTTTAACAAATACAAGCGAGAGGGGTTTTGCCTTCAGAATGTCGACAAGGCCCCTCTGGCCAAGAGGAGGAAAATGAAGAAGACCAGCACCAGCACAGAGACGCGCAGCAGCTCGAGCGAAAGCTCCCACTCCTCCTCCTCCCAGTCGCACGGGAAGACCACCCCGACGAAGACCCTGCAGCCCGGCCACCCCGCCGACGGCAGTAACCCCGAGACCCTCTCCCAGTTCTCGGACTGAAGCGCAGGCGGAGGGCGGGACGGTCCCGAGGACGACCCACCGCACCTTCGTGCCCTCGGCCTGGGCCTGGGGTGACGTCGTGCACTTTCCCACATGTGCCCCGTTGGCCTTCGTGGAACCTGCCTCTTAGGGAATTCTGTTCGGGAAAACCCGATCGGCTGTCCGTGTCCAAAAGCACCGCACAGAGAATGTTACTGTGAATCGAGCACACGTTTTACTGTTTGGGGACCTGGCGTGAGGCCGACAGGACTTTTCTTGAAAGAGCAGCGGCGACCGTACACCTCCTTAGGGACGGGTCAGGTTTGAGCTGCTCGCAGAACGAGTCTCGGGTGTCCCAGATGTGCGCCCGCAGGAGTCACTCGTTCGGTGATGACGACGCCTTTTGCTTTGCCTCGTGGACATTGTGGGTCCTTAAGAGCTGGGCACCCTTTGAACGATGATTTATCAGAGAGAGAGGGCTGACGGTTTTCAAAGAAGATCGTGTAGCGAATCTTATGTGTGGCATACACTTAATTTCTTGAGAGAGGATTTTAACTTATTGTCTTTATTTTATGGTTACCTACGATGGTAACTTGTTGTTATTAATCTTTTTCTAAAAAGTAAAAAAACAAAAAACAGGAACGTATGGTCCCATGCTCTGTATATGGGACCCATCTGACACGCATGCTAAGCGACGTATGTTTTCATTTTGCACTGCTCTTTCCTGGCAACCTGTTTTAATGGTTATTGCAGAATATTAAGGTACATGTCGCTGTTTTAAGAAATATTGCACTTTATAAAAGAATATGAATAAAGCAAACTGTTTTATAAAGTGCACCATTGAAAGCATACGTACTGCATTTTTGCCAATTTTTCCATGATCCGCTTGACATTTGTCCCCACACACTCCCCCCCCCCACCTTGTCTCCAACCAGCGGAATGTGCATAATCATTAACCACTTAGCTACCGACGCGAAGAAAATCTGAGGGAAACTTCTATGAAACACTGTGCTTCACATCTGTAAACTGTGTTGTGCTACAGCGAGGTATGGCCTCCTGGGGGCGGATATCATGTACATACTATTTTCGAATCAGGACTATGACTTGTCTTGAAATTTTTCTGTTAAATTTTAAATCCAGAGAGCATATTTTATAAACGTATGCAGAGCACTTTTATTGCTCCAAAGTTCTGAATTCCTACAGAAAACAAGTGCTATGTGATGAAGACATTTCATCGAAGGATTGCTTCATTTTCAAATACAATGAATTCATTCCCTATGCAAAAAAAAAAAAAAAGTTGATAGGATTTGTGTGTTGTATTTTCTTTGAAAGCCATCACGGGAAATGTCAGGACTGAGAAAAGTGATCTTGGCCGTGTTTACAAGAATCATGCTTAAAAAATAATGCCCAACATGTTTATTTTATAATTTTTGTTAATGATAATCTCTTGAGCATTGGTTTGGAATTTGGGCATGATATTTATTTATTCCTTTCTTCAGATAATAGCAGCATTAATTTCAAACAGTTATGAATACTAAAATATTGCACTCTATGTAATAGTAGTATATTTATTACTAAATCAATGTATATATTAATAGCACAGGCAAAAAAATGGCAAATATTAAAATATTTTCAAAATACTGTATTATTCTGCTCACATTTTTGTCCACAATGGTTATTAGAAATCACTTTTTATACTTTTCAGTGGCCCCGATGGCTATATAATTCTCATGATGAAAGTTTTATGCCCTTAGCTTTCAGTCCTTCCTGGTAATGACGGGAAATCTTACGTGAATTGTTACCACATATAGCTAATTCACAAAATGTGATTTCATCAGGCACAGAGTTATAATAACCAAGAAAATGTCCGTTTATATCTATAGTTATATTAAATAGATTTGCAAATGTCTCAGTGAGCTCTTCAGGTCATTTTTTAAACTGTGCATCCTAGTAGAAAATCCTGCTGCAAAGTATAAACTAAAGGGACTTTGTTGCTAATGGAAAATGATCCAGAAAAATGGTCAGTATGCCCTAATGATTGAAGATGTAATTGACTCCTGGATGTTGCCGTTGAGGGGGTTCATTTTCATTGCCTCTTCTGTAGGATTTGACAGGAAACGAAAGGGGTAAAAAGGCAGGCAGAGTAAGAGGTGGAAGGAAAGAGAGGTTAATCTATCGCAGTGAGGCTCTCGGAATAATCTAGAATGGGCTTTTGAAAAGACCTAGGAACACTCGGATTTGTGCCCCTTTGTCAAATATCTTCATCCCCACCCTGCTTATGAATTCTAGAAAGACAGCATCTGATGCTAAGTGTGCAGTGGTTGCACTGCGTGCAAGTTGTTACCGTCCGATGACCTGTATTCTAAAACTCACCAGGCTTTTACTTAGTCACATCAGAAGTAAACTCAGAAATACTTCATATGAAAATACTTCATATGAACTCATTTTTACTATTAGGAGTAAAATAGAAGTAGATCCAAGAAAAAAACCCAAATATATACATTAACTTCTCTTTATAATATTAACTTTGGAGATAAGGCCAAAGCACCCCTTCCTTTTTCCCTTATTGATTTTATTGCGTGTAGTTTTCATACCATCATAGATCCTGATTCAAATATTTTCTAACTATAAATGGCTAATTGAGAGTCAAGAATAAGAAAAGGAAGGTATTAGAGGAAATAAATCCTAAAAGACCCATTTCTGGGGTGCCCGGGTGGCTTAGTCGGTTAAGCGTCCGACTTTCGCTCAGGTTGTGATCTCACGGTTCATGGGTTCGAGCCCTGCGTCGGGCTCTGTGCTGACTGCCAGCTCAGAGCCTGGAGCCTGTTTCAGAGTCTGTGACTCCCTCTCTCTCTGACCCTCCCCTGCTCACGCTGTCTCTCTCTCTCTCTCTCTCTCTCCTAGAAATAAATAAAAAACATTAAAAAAATTTTTTTAAAAAGTTAAAAAAAAAAGACCCATTTCTTCTCATAACTATGTCAGATCCTATGGCTGACTGAGTTAAATTAGCTATTTGGAAATTCATTAATTCTTCCAAACCTCTATAAAATAATAATCAATCACTGGAACAAAAATCAAGCCTCCTGACTTAATTTCATACATGCTTGTTTGTGTTAGAGTTGCAGATTCATCTACCCATGAAAGCTGCTTTTTTATTTTTTTACATTGCTACCGATTTCTTTTAAAAAAACGATGTACAGGCCTACATTGAAAATGTAAGGTAAGTTTGGGACGTGTGGGTGGCTCAGTTGGTTGAGCATCTGACTTTGGCTCAGGCCATGATCTCAGGTTCATAGGTTTGAGCCCTGCATCAGGCTCCTTGCCACCTTTTCCAACACTGTCATTGTCATATTTATTGAGATCAGGGTACCTCAGAATGGTGAGAATTTCTAAAGTCCTGGCCCTATATGTGCCTTTGACCACCTGATTACTTTGACTATTTGCCCAGTGGCCAATAATAACATGATTTGGGTATTCATTTTATCACACTCATAATATTCTTTAAGATCTAAATAAATAAGTCAAATTCTGATACACCACTAATGCTGTATCAAAATAATTATCTTACAAATGAATTATTGTAACATAATGAAATATCTTAAGAGCATATGACTTTTGGCCCCTCAAATGTCTTAACACCATGACACCCCAATTTGTGTCCTTTAATTAATTATATCCCCTATGCGAGTGTCCAGCTTCATTTGATACCATTATCTGGCACTGAAAAGAATGTATCAGACTCGAATGAAAGTTTGAATTTAAGTGTGAGTTACTGTAAAACTCAAAGAAAGGAAAAGTAATCAGAAGATAACAGAAAAGTATGTATAAAATAATATTTTAAGTATGATCTGCCCAAAGAAAATGGCTGCTATGGCAACATAAAGGTTTTATTCTCTGTGTGGTTAAGTAATTTCACTCCAAAATGTGATATTCTTTGGGTAGAATCTTTTTCTTGAGAGTATTTATTTGAATTTTGTTTTTATGGGGGCAAAGTGCATTTTCAAGGGGGCAGTATTTTTCATCCCCGGAACATTTGGTTAGCCTCATTTCACTTCCCATCTGTGGTGTGTCTTACTTTTGATCTTCCGAGTTATTGCTTCTGAGTCTTGGGTTTTTGGGGGCTTTTTGTTTGTTTGGTTGGTTGGTTGGTTGGTTGGTTGGTTGGTTGGTTGGTTGGTTTGGCTGCTCAGCTCTCTGTCACGTAACTTAGTCATTGATGCCTCTCTTCCCCAAGGTTGTTCACCTTTTAGTTCATGAATTTGGGAATTAACCAAACCAGGTGCCAGTATTTTACATCTTCCTCCTAATGACACAAACGGAGTCTGAAACTGAAATATCTCCCAAATGCATCTGTCAGCTTCTTGTACCGTGCAAATTAGTTACTGCTTCCTGCCAGCCGTTTCCTTTCCATGATCACTTCTGACCACGTGGTAAAGAACTTGGTATGTTGCATTCAGAAGGAGACTTGGAGTAAAAGATTAAAAGGATTCTTGGTAGTTATTCCTCAGGTTTCATTTTCCTGATGTATTTCTGCAGGGATGGGTGGAAGGATATTCTGTACTCTTTTTCTAGTTGGAGTGCTGCTTAGGTTAGCATAAAGAGTTGAATACTTCAGATGGTCACGTTAAGGTTTAATAGAGAAACCTCTCTGGGGCCCAGGAACCTGGGATAGTACTCAGCATTGGGTCGTTTCCATGATTCTCTTCTATTGCATTACAATTTTAATTTGTATGGTTTTCTAAAATCTGTCTCTTCACTAAAACAAATTCCAGTTTCATTCTTCTTCCTTCCCATATCAAGGAGTTGTTATCTTTTCATTTATGTTTTAAGGCCCTATACTAAGAAAGGAGAAGAAAACAGAAAGAACAACAATAACAAAAAATGTCATGACTTAGAAAAGGAAATGTAAGTTAAGTTAAGCCCAATGCTAGAGATTTGTTTTTCTGCTTGGAGGTCGATGGGAAAACCATTGTTTCTCTTGTTTTCTTTGTTTAAAATCCAGGAAGGTTGACGAACATGACATTCTTTTTTTTTCCTTAAATAGTTTATTGTCAAGTTGGTTTCCATATAAGAACATGACATTCTTAACAGCAGTTTTATTTTTAACTTTCTATGGGGCTGGTCACGCAAAATATGCACCATTGTGATGAAATATATGTGACAATTATCCTCATGAAAGACTTGCTGGTTGTGTAGACCTTAGATCATTCATAACAGTTTATTTTAAGTACCATAGTGCTAGCCTATTTGCTGAAGTTATAAACATCAGTTAAAGGAGAGACTAAGTGTACAATAATTCTCATTCTCCTGATAAGTAAGAAGGGAAATACAGAGGTGCCACACTACATATAAAGGTAATGCTTTAGTACTGAAGTTTGGAAAAATATCCCTAAGAACTTTACTGCATGGATTTTTAAAAAGAAGAAGAAGGCACATTCATACATACTTAGAAGAATGTTTGAGAGACTGGCATTTTAACGTAAAGCAGGTATACTTCTGTCGCAAAGGGTATGTATCCTTGGGTGTGGAATTGAAAACTTGCCGAAAATAAGCTGCAATAATTCATGTAACTATGTAAATTCTTCCACAGCTTCCATAAAGATAAGAATTTGTCTTCCTAGAAAGTAAATGGAATATAAAAAGATGAAAAACATTGTTTTTCTTCTGTGCGAACGATTAAGGGAGAAAGTAGAGTCACACCACAACTCAGATGAATGCCATTCCGCCCATTGCCATCTGTGATGTCTTCGCCAACTGCAGCAACTGTACTTTCTCTTGCTTTCTTTTCTTGCTTTCCACTTGTACAACCACACACATCAATGTTTCCCTCCACTGACACTTTACTCACTGCTTTTTACCACATCCTTGTATTGACTAATGTTTATGGATTGTAATTAAGATCAGAGGAATCTTTGATGAGGGCAGAGAAGGGAACATTTGGAGATGAAAAGTCTATAGGTATAGGCAAACACTGACACTGTGAGAAAGTGAGCAGCCTTACATCTCAGAGGTACACATTTGCTTTGAACATGGAGAGGGGGTGACATTATAAAAAGACCATTTCAGTAGCGATACGTATAAATCCCTTTTAATCATTTTATCTACTGGGTCAGTAGGCAAGCTTATTTAAGATGTCTATACAGGCTTTGTAAGATGGTTATTTTTTTCTAGGAGGCCCCTGTGATTACTTTCTCCTCTCTTTCCCTAGTCCCTGTCCAACTGTTCATACTGCCTTCTGTCATGGAGACCATTGATGTTCTATAGCCAAAGAGACCGGTTCAAATGGAGCACTAAGACCACATATGGGTAGTGATCATATTCTTTAAAAAGTTTAGGGGCGCCTGGGTGGCTCACTTGATTAAGTGTCCCACTTCAGCTTAGGTCATAATTTCATAGTTTGTGAGTTCAAGCCCTGCCTTGGGCTCTGTGCTGACAGCTCCAAGCCTGGAGCCTGCTTGAGACTCTGTGACTCCCTCTCTCTCTCTCCTCCTCCCCCGCTCACACTCTGTCTCTCTCTCTCAAAAATAAATAAACATTAAAAAAATTTTAATCTTAATGGAGTAAAGCATATAAAGTATACAGATCTTAAGTGGACAGCTCAGTGAATGTTTACATATGTACATACCCTCATAACCATCACCTTGATCAAGATAAGGCTCCCAGTCCAAACTCAAACTTAACTACTGTTCTGGCTTCTGTCTCCCATAGACTTGTTTGCCTGCTCTTGCTCTTCCTGTAGATGGAATTATAGTCCATAGTCTTTTGTGCCTGGTTGGATTTGATGATCATTACATCTGTGAAATTCATCTACGTCGTTGCATGCAGCAGTAACAATAGTGTGCTCTTTTTCTTTGCTGTGTATTATTTCACCAGATGAGTATATCCCCATTTATTTATCTATTCTAATGTTGATAGACATTTGGGCTGTTCATAATTTTTAGCTTTTTTTCTCTAAAGCTGTCATGAGCATTCCTGTACATAACTTTCAGTGAATATGTACATTCATTTCTCTTGGGTTTATACATAAGAATGAAACTTACTGAATCATAGAATGGATGTATATTTAGCTTAAAGATATTGCCAAACAGTTTTCAACAGCTGTTGTACCAATTTACACTCCCACCAGCAATGTGTGAGAGTTCCAGTTACTCTACATCCTCCTCAGTACTTGGTATCATCAGCCTTTTTAGTTTTAGCCATTCTGCCAAGTATATATATAATTATGGTTTTAGCCATTCTGGCAAAGTTGTATTTCATTGTGGTTTTAGGCATTCTGGCAAGTGCAGATTCTCTTGTAGTTTTAATGTGCATTTCTCTGAGAAGGAGTGATAGGTAGAGCACCCTTTTATAACTTTATTAGCCGTTTGGATATTCTTACTTGTTAGGAGCCTATTCAAGTCACTTAACAAGTTATTAGGTTGTCTGTCTTTTTCCTATTGATTTGCAGGAGTTCTTTGTATTTTATTGATATGACCTTTTTGTCTGATATATTGTTATAAATCTCTTCCCTTTGATTTGCTTTTTCACTTTCAACTGATGTCCTTTGATGACCAGAAAGTTCTAATTTTTATGAAGTTTGGTACACCAGTTTTTTTGGTTAGTGATTTTTGTGTCCTGTTTCATAAATCTTTACCCCAAGATTATTATTCTTCTAAAAGCTTTATTTGACCATTCACATTAGATCTGTGATCCATCTAGCACTGATATTTGTGTATGGTGTGAGATAGTACAAAGTTCACATATTCCATCAGTGTTCACTTGACCTGGCACCGTGTCTTAAAAATCTCAGTGCATTGCAGTTCTAATTTTTATAGTCTTCCCATCTGGTAATGTAGGATCTCTAACTCTGGTATTCTTCCAGATAGTCTTGGTTATTCTTAAAACCCTTTGCATTTCCACATACATTTGAGAGACAGGTTGTCAGTTTCCTTGGGTTTTAGGGTTTAATTGGTATGGCATTAAATATGTAGATCAATGTCAGGAGAATTTATATCATCTCAATTTTGAGTTTTGTAATCCATAGACATGGTATATCTCTCTGTTTAGATCTTCTTTACTTTGTCTCAATAGGGTTTTAAGATTTACATGTAGAGGTTAGATTTATTTTTAGATTTTTGATGTTTGTATTTTATCTAATTATTGTTTGTTAGTATGTAGAAATATAATTGTTTTTATACTGCCTTTGCATCTTGCAATCTTACTAAATTCGCTCTAATTATACTAATTCTATAGATACTTTTGTATTTCTTCATGTATACATGCATATCTTCTATAAATAATGATAGTTACCTTTCTCCCTTTCCAATTTTTCTTTCTTCCCTTACTGAGCTGACTAGGACTTCTAGCAAAATGTCAACTAGAATAGTGACAGTGGACCTCTTTGACTAGTTCCTGAATTCAAAATAAGAATTCAGTATTTTACCACTCAATATGATGTTTGCTGTAATTTTTAAATTAGGTACCACTTGCCAAATTAAGGGGTTTTTTACTCATAGTAAAACTTCTGAAAGTTTCAATTAAATGCTTGTTCTTCCTCTACTGAGATGACCATGTGGTTTTTCTCTTTTGTTCTCATAGAGTGATTAATTACTCTAATTGATTTTCAAATGTTGCATTCCTGGAATAAAAACCATTTCGTTGTGGTGTATTATTCTGTCGATATATCAAGTGAATTCAATGTGCTAATATTTTACCTAAGATTTTTGAGCTTTTATTTGAAATATCTAGTCCATTTATAGTTAATGTGATTGTTGATTACTGGCTTTAAGTCCACCATCCCACAGTTAGTTTTCCATTTGTCCCATTTCCTCTTCTATTTCTCCTTTTCCTCCTTCTTTTGAATAAACCAAGTACTCTCTATTACCCATTCTTTCCCCTGCCATGTTAGTGTGTTGGATATTTTTTCAAAAATACATTTAGCAGGGGCACCTGGGTGACTTAGTCAGTTAAGCCTCCAACTTTCGCTTAGGTCATGATCTCACAGTTCGTGGGTTCGAGCCCCGCGTCAGGATCTGTGCTGACAGCCAGCTCAGAGCCTGGAGCCTGTTTCAGAGTCTGTGACTCCCTCTCTCTCTGACCCTCCCCTGCTCATGCTGTCTCTCTCTCTCTCTCTCTCTCTCTCTCTCTCTCTCTGTCCTAGCAATAAATAAATAAATAAAATACATTTAGCGGTAAACTTCACTTACAACAGACTACCTGAAGTTGGTACATTACAGCTTCCCAAAAATGTAAGAATTTTTTTCACAGTGTAAATCTGTCTGTCCTTTCCTTCCTTCTGTGTTGTTATCATGTGTTTTACCTCTGTATTCTATGTATATTTTCAACTCTACAACTCATTATTTTATTATTATTACTACCATTATCTAATTTAAAGAATCAATATTAAGTTTAGTTTACCCATATATTTACTCTTTCTGATGTTTTTTATTCCATTCTGCCTTTCCTTCTATCTGGGATTGTATTCCTTAGGCCTGGCGAACTCTCCTCAGTATTTTAGTGCCACATCTGTTGTCAGTGATTTCCCCAGCTTTTGATTTTTGAAACCATCTTTCGCCTTTATATTCTTTTGTAACACCTTTATTGGGATAAAATTCACATAATGTATTGTTCACCTACTTAAAGTGTACAATTTGATGTTGCCTTTGTTTTTGAAGCATATGTTTGCTGAGCAGGCAATTCTAGGTTCAGCATTTTCAAGATGTCATCCATTCCATAACTTCTGGGGAAAAGTCAGCCATCAATCTTACTGTTACTCTTTTGAAGGTAATATGTCTTTTTCTCTGGTCACTTTAAAAGATTCTGTCTTTGCTTTTGGTTCTTAACAGTTTGACTGTGATGTATCTATCTGTGTGGTTTCTTTATCTTCCCTAAGGATAGTAAACTTTTTAATCTTTTGGTTGATGTTCTTCCTTAATTTTGAAAATTCTTAACTAGCCACTCTTCAAATAATTTTTCTAATCTATTGTTCTCTCCTCTTTTCTAGGATTCTTCCAAATGTTTCACCATGTTCCATATGTATCTTACAGTCTTTCTGTGCTGTTCTGTGTTTCTTTCTCCCTGTTCTTCCATCTGTGTAATTTTTACTCACCTGTCTTCTAGTTCATTTATTCTTTTTTCTACTGGATCTAATGAATTTTAATTTTAATTTCATGTATTGTATTTTCAGATCTAAAATATTCCTTGACTCTTTTATTATAGAGTCCAAGTCTCTGCTGAAATTCTCAGTCTTTTCCTCTCTATTCTTGAACATATGAATCAAAGGGATTTTGAAGTTCTTGTCTGATAAATCCAATGTCTGAAGTACTCCCTATTGGCTCCTTCCATTGTTCATATATATTTTCTTTTGGTTTTTGATCATTTTGTCTTGTTTTCTAGGATGCCTCCTAAGTTTGGCTGAACATTATACATTGTGTATTAAGGATTTTAGAGGCTCTGCATGGTGTTGTCTCCCTCTATGAGGGAGGGAGGGAGGGAGTGCACAGACAGGTTTGTGGATGGCTGGCTTCAGTTTTTGCCCCTCTTGAGGAAGGCTGATTTCAGGTTTTACCCCTACACCTGGCATATGAACTCTCTGGGTCCTCAACTGGAATTTTAGGGTATTTACCAGGGCCACTTCTCTATTGTGGCCTTGAACCCAACCTTGGTCTCTTCAGCACCAAGAACTGCTAAAAGCTCTGCTCTTCAGCCTCACAGTGGCTGCTGTTTGCTGGATTGCTGAAGGCCTCACCTTGTGCACCTGATTTAGGAATAGAAAACCCCTCAAGGAAACAAAGGAGCAGCATTGCCAGCTCACTTCCCTGACGTTTTCTCCTCTCTGGGACTTTGCCCTTTAAGTGCTAGCTACTTTAGCAGCCCAAACTCCAACCTTTGTCTCTTCAACCAAGTAGGATTGCTGCCTTCTGCTAGGAATACATTTCCCTGTACCATGAATTTGCACTGCCTTCCGAGAAGTCAGAATGTATGTGGATTTCACAGCAGGTGTGCCTTCCATCTCTTAGGAATTATACAGCCTCTTCAGGCTCCTGTATTGGTTTGCTCCCTGATGCCATAAACAGATAACTACATATTTTATTTAGCTTTCATGGTAGTTTTCAGGGGGCAAGTTAGTTCCAATTACAAACTACTCCACTGTGGCCAAAATCAGAAATCTGATGGTAATCATATTCAGTCACCAAAGTCATTTCCCCACAGTGGCTTCTTGCAATGATAACTTGGTCGTCATGGGTTCACATAGGAGGAAACCCAGTTTATTCATTTGTTCCTTTGCACATGTCTTTTTGAGCTCCTGCTCAGGCCAGGGATTGTTCTAGAAACAGGTAATACAGCTGTAAATAAGATTTCTCCCACTTTGGGTGTTAAAGCCTCTTATTTCCTAGAAGGACTGGCTACCAAAGGGTTTCTGTGTTGTACTATTTCAAGACTTTTTCTTGTGTGGGAGTGAATGAGAGACAGACTGAGCTCAAGGCCTTTAGAATGGCAACACCTTCCGATTTTATAAAGATATTTTTAGCCTTTTAAGAAATTCTGCAGAGATTAACCCACTTCACAGTCCACACACAGTACTCGGCCACCTTTTGAAAGGGATTATGCCTACTTCCCTCTCTGTGAATGTCTACATCATACAGACAAGACAAACACATGAAAGACTTACTTTGGAGCAGAAGTAGATGACAATTCTAGTTAAAACTCCAGGAACTCATTTCATGGAGAACAAACATAGCTCTGAAAGCAAATCTTTCCATGAGTGTCCATATGCGATCTAATCAGCCCACTTGTTTCTCATTTTAACTTCGGAGTTTACAAGACATTTCACATGCTACAAAGCACTTATTAAGTGCCAAAAAATACTAAAAACACTAAACTACATGGCTTGCTTTTCCCCGTCTTCCAGAATAGCTTGAATGCCACTGGGACCAAGAGAAAAACATAACCTGAGCACCTTACTGTTAAGATATTGTGATCAAGTCAAGAATTTTAGTCCTCTGTTCTTTGTGATTCTTTCCTACTTTAGAAACTTCACATATTCTGGAGAATGATAATTTGTGGTTCTGGTTTTAATCCATTTTCATGTGATCAAAAGGCAGTCCAAGAACTAGAACATCATGTGGAGTAGCTCTGTAGAAATTGGAGTACACCCATGAGGACAGATCGAGAATCTTCAGCACCTGTGATGCGGTGCCCTTGGAATTACAACCCTTTTGGAATGGTTTATGAACTGCCAGTTAAAACAGACAAAGCCAGGGGCGCCTGAGTGGCTCAGGCAGTTGAGCATCTGACTTCAGCTCAGGTCGTGATCTCACCATTCGCGGGTTTGATCACTGCGTCAGGCTCTGTGCTGACAGCTCGGAGCCTGCTTCTGATTCTGTGTCTCCCTCTCTTTCTCCCCCTCCCCTGCTCACACTCTTGTCTCTCTCTCTCTCAAAAATTAACACTAAAAAAATTTTTTTTAAATAATAAATAAATAAAATAGTCAAAGCCAAACACAAAAGGCCACTTCCTGTATAAGGTCCTGTGTGTGAAATGTCCATAACAGGCCTATCCATCGAGACAGAGAGTAGGTTAGAGGTTTCCAGAGAATGATGAGAGGGAGAAATGGGGAGCGACTGCTCATGCATGGAGGTGATGAGGTGTGGAGGTGATGAAAACATTCCGAATTAAGTCGCGTGATGGTTGTACAAACCACTGAGTTGTACGCTTTAAATGGCAAATTTTACGTTATGTGAATGTTACCCTAATTTTTAAAAAAATCACACCCACACACACGAACTATCAGCCAGAGGATATGGAGTTATGTTGATGGAGTCAGTGCTGACACCTTGCTCTTCCCTGAATACCATCCCCATTGTCTTTAAGTGGCAACACCTCTGTGTGAAGCATAATTAATATTATGGCTGAAGAATCTTCGCTTACAAACAGAAATTAAGTTTTGGGGGACAGAGTGAATGTGTTTCTTGCAGATAACCCCCAAAATGCAGTCTAACAGGGGACACCTCCCAGTTTGGGGTCGCGTTTGGGTAGATATCAAAATGCTGTGTATTCTGACAACGGTCTCATTCATCTTATCATCGCTTTGATCTCAGCTCTTAATGTTTATCTTGCTTTTGGCCTCATTGTCCTAATGGGACCACCAGGCTCTTGTTTTGCATACATTTTTCTTTGGGGAATACTCTTCTCAACTCTCTCTTATTTTACCAACATGAACTTTCTCTCAGAAGCCGGTTCCTGTGTGGAGTTGGCTGAAATGTTATTTTCTTTATTCATGAAATCATTTGGAGCGGTTGTCTTTTTCCCAAACATAGTGCCATCGAAATACCGGCAAGTCACATTACTCCTGACTTTGCCACCGTACTAAGTGGTCAGAGGCTATGTATTTCCCTTGACTCCACCATATATGGTGAAAATATCTTTATCCTCGACAATTTATTTTTTTCAAGCCTAACCATTTCAGTTACTATCTTTTTTCAAAACAATTTTTTTAAATGTTTTTTTATTTATTTCTGAGAGAGAGGGAGAGAGGCAGCATGAGCAGGGGAGGGTCAGAGAGAGAGGGAGATACAGAATCTGAAACAGGCTCCAGGCTCTGAGCTAGCTGTCAGCACAGAGCCCGACACGGGGCTCGAACCCAGGAACTGAAATCATGACCTGAGCCGAAGTCGGACGCTCAACCGACTGAGCCACCCAGGCACCCCTTTCAAANTAAGGCACCTAGGCGTCCCTCAATAATTTATTTACTTTAAAGGTAAAAGTTTTGTCCATAGGAAAGGAAACTTACACATTTTTTTCTCAACTAACTGAGACATCACATGAAACTGCTTTTGTTTCTGGCAATGATGAACTGTACTGAAGAAAGGTAATTAGACTTTGAAATTTTCAAAATGCTTTTATAGCAAATGTAAAATAAAGTTGTTTCAAACTGCAAATTCACCTAAAATCTTTATGTGGTGAGTATAGTAGCCCACTAATATCAGTATTTTTTATACATTTTGAATGGTAAATGTTTTGAAGATATTTTTAAATAATGAATAGCTACTGAAAATTCTTTCTTCAAATATCATATGACTTCAGTCCTATGAGGACTTTAAGATACAAAACAGACGAACATAAGGGAAGGGAAGCAAAAATAATGTAAAATCAGAGAGGGGGACAAAACATAAGAGACTCTTAAATATAGAGAACGAACAGAGGGTTGCTGGAGGGTTTGTGGGAGGGGGGATTGGCTAAAGGGGTAAGGGGCATTAAGGAACCTATTCTACTCCTGAAATCATTGTTGCACTAGATGCTAACTAACTTGGATGTAAATTTAAAAATAATTTTTTTTACATTTATTTATTTTTGAGAGACGGAGTGAGACAGAGTGTGAACAGGGGAGGGGCAGAGAGAGAAGGAGACACAGAATCTGAAGCCGGCTCCAGGCTCTGAGCTGTCAGCACAGAGCCCAATGCGGGGCTTGAACCCATGAACCATGAGATCATGACCCGAGCCAAAGTCCTATGCTTAACTGACTGAGCCACCCAGGCGCCCCTAAAAATAAATTATTAATAAAAAAGAAAAAAATTATTTCTTAAAATATTTAGAATAAAGCATACCTAAAGTGTATGAGCTAGTAGAAGTTTTTGTTGTATCATTAGTGTAATGGTACGTATGTTTTACAAGAAGGGACTGGGAAAATAAATATTTGTTTATACTATTGTTTGAGTGATGCTAATGGAGCTTTTATTCTTATTTTAAGATTTGATTTTTATTTTTAAGTAATCTCCACATCCAACATGGGGCTCAAACCCACAACCCAAGATCAAGAGTCACATGGTCCACTGACCAAGCTAGCCAAGCACCCCAAGTTTTTCTTAATTTAAATTCTAGTCAGTTAACATACAGGACAATGTTGGTTTCAGGAGTAAATCCCATGATTCATCACTTACATACAACCCCCAGGGTTCATCCCAACAAGTGCCCTCCTTTTTTTTTTTTTTTANCCCAGGCGCCCCATCGAGTGCCCTCCTTAATGTCCATCCCCCATCCAGCCCCACGCCCACCTCCCTCTGTCAGTCCTCATTTCATTTTTTATTATTAAGAGTCCCTTGTGGTTTGTTTTCCTCTCCTCTCTTTTTCACACTCCAATATGTTCATCTGTTTTGTTTCTTACATTTCAAGTATGAGTGAAATAATATTGTATTTAGCTTTCTCTGACGGACTTATTTCACTTAGCATAATACATTCCAGCTTCATCTACATCATTGCAAATGGCAACATTTCATTCTTTTTGATGGCTGAGTAACACTCCATTGTATAATTATTGCCACACCTTCTTTATCCATTTATTGGTTGATCAGGTGCCCCAATTCTAATGTATCTTTTTTTTTAGATATGGGAGTAAAGTCTACTGTCGAAGTATTCCAATTTTTAAATTTCAGTGCCCTTGCTTTTGAGTCTAGTGTTGGCTTTTTTTTTTTTTACTTTATTTATTTATTTTGAGAGAGAGAGAGAAAAAAACACATTATTTAGGGGCAGAGAGGGAGGGAGAAAGAGAATTTCAAGCAGGCTCTGTGCTGAGTGCTCAGAGCCTGGAGCCTACTTGGGATTCTGTGTCTCCCTCTCTCTCTGCCCCTCCCCTGCTCACATCTCTCAATCTCTCTCATTCTCTCTCAAAAAAGTAAATAAACATTAAAAAAATTAAAAGAAAAAATAATCAAGCCCTACTCACCTAAAAATTCAGGAAACTTGTTCTAATGATGTATCTAATGATAAATTCAGGGAAAAACTTGAGTGTTTAGAAAGTCTGATTAGAGCTTTAAGTGACTTAGTTGTATCCTATGTATATTATGAAACTTAAAAAGATAGGCGTTTGTGACTATTATACTTAATGTATCATCTTTATTATGTAGCCTTTTTCATTACTTTCTATACTAGTTTCATGTTAAGTTATTCAAATGTGAGATTACGGTGGTTATAGTAAAGGGGTTTGTTTTAAATATGATAGCATATTCAGGAACTATTAAAGTATAAGTTACAATGTCAAATTTGTATAATTGCATCATAATTGTTTAAAATTATCTGCCCTGCTGTGATCCCCTCTTGTACCAGAATATTCTCTGGTATGAATTCTCAACCAGCCAAAGGGGGTGAGATATCTGTGTTATGAAAGCTCTGGCTACAAATCGTTCAAACTGGTAACACCAAATTGGTTTTCTAAAGAACTAATACAGGGGCGCCTGGGTGGGTCAGTGAGTTAAGCACCCAACTTCAGCTCAGATCATGATCTTGAGGTTCATGTGTTTGAGCCCCGTGTCAGGCTCTGTGCTGACAGCTCGGAGCCTGGAGCCTGCTTTGGATTCTGTGTCTCCCTCCCTTTCTGCTCCTCCCCTGCTCTCGCTCTCGCTCTCTCTCTCTCTCTCTCTCTCTCTCTCAAAAATAAACAAACATTTTAAAAGTTTTTTTAATAACTAACACAGCTGTAACAGGTGATAAACTCCCAGAGTTCGAGGACTATTTTAATGCAGATTTAAGGATGGTTGGATTTTGATTTGATACAAGGACTTGAGAGTGCTAAACTGGGTATTTAAAACATCCATAGATAGCAGGCATTTGTTTTTTAAGGTTTAAGTAAGGAATGCCTTTTAGTTGGTTGACTTTATCTAGACATAAATGTGATGGTTTATTTATTTTTATTGGCTATTTCATTGTTACTACCTTAATAGGAAATTTTAGTATGACTAGTCAGTCAACTCTTTCTGCTAAGTTTTGAATTTTTAAATTTTTTTTGGTTTGGTTGGTTTTGGGTTTTTAAGGGGGGAAGGAGGTGGTACTTAAAAAGTTTGTTCAGTAGAAAATATCATGAAACCACATATGTCTCTTATACAGTTGTGGCATTTAGAGGAATTTTTCAAAGCTTATGTTGGGAGATAGGAAATTAGGCAAAGTGTCGCAGGGAATTCTTTTTTTTTCATAGTAAATTAATCTTATATACAGAATGACAAGCATATTTAGCACTAACACTGGGCTTTTCATTGTGATTGCTTTGCAAAGTTAATAATGTTCCTCATGAGTAAGAGCCTGACTGGTTATTTTTGTTTAAAGATGAATATTTTTTAAAAAAATTTTAATCTTTATTTATTTTTGAGAGAGAGACAGAATGCAAGCGGGGGAGGAGCAGACAGAGAGGGAGACACAGAATCCTAACCAGGCTCCACGCTCGGAGTTGTCAGCACAGAGCCCGATGCCGGGCTCGAACGCACGAACCACAAGTTCATGACCTGAGCCGAAGTCAAATGCTTCACCAACTGAGCCACCCGGGTGCCCCAAAGATGAATATTTTTAATACAGAGAAAATAAAAGTTGCATGTATGCCTGTCACACGGCCAGCCTAAAGTAGCAGTACCCTCCTCAGCATTAGACACGGACCCTGCTAACAGCATGCACATGTGCATTAAATATGGCATGTTACTGGGAAAGTCCACTGGGTGGGCGGGTTTCCTGTGATTGAACTGATACATAAATATTTCCTCCTTTGAAGGTATTTCAGACATCGGAAATTAATTATCTGCCCACGAACCATAGACTTGAAGAACAGTTTTAGATGAAACTTCCATTCTTAAGGGTTTTTTTTTGCCAGTGAAACTTAGGCATAATGCTCTGTTTCTATATTCTAGGACTGTTACTGAATAAATAGTATTTATTTCTTTGTATCCACCAGCATGTTATTAAATTAGCTCCCTTGTGTTCAGAAAAGCCCCGAGATGATGGAAGACAGTGCGTGGTGGAGTTAGAGGTGAAGTGACCCGTGCAGCGAGTGAGCCCCTGGCGAGGACCAAAGCCCACCATTCAGGGCTGGTGTGGTCCATGCTCCAGCTCTGTTTCTTTATCAGCAGGATAAGAAAAGCACATTTGTCCTCTCGAAGAAAACAGGATTACAAAAAACAAACAAACAAAACAAAACAACAAACCAAAAAAGCAAAACCCTCACATTATTCTCTTTTCTCTGAACCCTTGGCTGTGGTTGAAGAGTAACATGTACTGTGTGTGACGCTTCCTATCAGTACTGCTGATGGTTTTATGAAAGGAAGTGGGAAGGTCCTGTATTTCCAGACTGGCCACAGACTTGATGACCTGAGCAAGTCACTCAGCCTCTCTCTGCCTCCATTTCTTCAGCGGTAACATGGGAATAACTCTCCCTGTCCTTCCCTGCCTCACCAGCATACTGAAGGAAAGGTTAAAGATGAGGAAAACTTCTCTAAGGTGCCTTGATCCCGAAGATGGGCAGAACGTAGATGTAGCTGTTATTGAATAATGAAGGCTCTCTATTATATAGCAACTTAATTTTCAGAGTGCCTTTGCATGGTTCTGTATAGTGAATATCAACTGGTATTTTGAGATACAAACTGAGAATTGGTAGGTTTAAAATTAAATAGATTTTTAGGGGCGCCTGGGTGGCTCAGTCGGTTAAGCATCCAAGTTCAGCTCAGGTCATGATCTTGTGGTTCGTGATTTCCAGCCCTGAGTCCGGCTCTGTGCTGACCTTTCAGAGCCTGAGCCTGCTTCAGATTCTGTGTCTACCTCTCTCTGCCTCTACCCTGCTCACACTCTGTCTCTCTCTCTCTCAAAAACAAATAAACATTAAAAGATTTTTTTAAATAAAATTAAGTTGATTTTTAATGTTCAGGGCCATCAAATAGTAAAAATTGATAATGTATATTATAGTTCTGAGTATGGGTGTAAAGTGTATTGTTGCACTCAGCAAATTTGAAGAAGGTCTTATTATTTGAGCTAACTTTGTTTATTTCAGAGGGCTACGTAAGTGGATCAGATCACACCATCATCATAGCAGTATTTTTAGCTTATCTAGAATCTTGGAGCTTAGGAACCTTAGAGCTCACCCAGTGCCTAGCAGAGGCAAGGTTCTGTCTGGTGCCATCACTGACGGGGGGTTCATGGGGCCTCTTGCGGGGACCCTCTGGGGAAGGGAGCAGGCTCCTACCATGCTGCTTGGATGTGTACCTTTTGTTCAAGAATTTCCTAAAACTCGGAAGGACTCACGTATTACATTAAAACATGCAAGCATTTTACATTTTTAATCGCATACCATCTTTTCAAAGGACCTAGGTTTGTAATATTTTCTGGTTTTCATTTCATGGTTTTTCCCATTCATTAGGGTGTTCTCTCCATTTTCTTAATAATTTGAAAATATCCTCTTCCCTTCTTATTTGCGCCTTCTTCCATTTAGCATTTATGGTAGCAAGGAGGGAAGCGTTATTTATTTTAATTTTTTTAAGTTTATTTATTTAAGTAATCTCTACACCCAACGTGGGCTTCGAACTCACGATCCCAAGATCAAGGGTGGCATGCTCTACCAACTGAGCTGGCCAGGTGCGCTAACAATTGTTTATTTTTATATTTTTAATGTTCTTGTTTACTTTTGAGAGAGAGAGAGAGAAGAGTGCAAGCTGGGAAGGGACAGAGAGAGAGAGAGAGGGAGACACAGAAACCAAAGCAGGCTTCATACTCTGTCAGCACAGAGCCCAACGCAGGGCTTGATCTCACAAACTGTGAGATCATGACCTGAGCTGAAGTTTGACGCTTAACTGACTGAGCCACCGAGGCCCGGCACGTTGTTTATTTTTAGAATAGACTGAAATCATGACTTTTGTTCTTGTCTTACATGGCAACTGGTGGATTACTATCTCTTACTTGAAGGTCCTTTAAATCTACAAGCTATTCCTTTCAGGTAAATGCCCAGTAAGCGATCAGGAGCTCTGAGGAGGGGGGAGCCGTGGGACCCCAGCATAGAGAGGAATGCCCGGGTGCCCTGAGCCTGTATTTCCTTCTAAGGAGCATACTTCCAACAGATGTGGCATTCCAGCGGAGACCCAGCAGCTGGGTGGGAAAGCTGTGAGACAGTTGGCTGACTTTCCTTTAGCAAGTCAGGGTTGGGGACATCATCTAGCCTTGAACTTCGAGTCAACCCTTTGTTCCATCTTTGAGAAATGAGGGTACCTCAGTTTTGCTACCTGGACCAAATTTGTATCAACAAAGTAAATCCCTCGAGTCTTTTCTTTTGGTTGTCATTTCTCTCTCTCCCTCTCCCTCCTTCTCTCAATCTCTCTCTCTCACACAGTGTTTTACTTCTGCTTTCTTGCACCTTTCTTGTTTTTCTTTTTTTTTTTTAATGTTTATTTATTTTTGAGAGAGAGACAGGGTAAACAGGGGCAGGGGAGGGCCAGAGAGAGAGGGAGACACAGAGCTGGAAGCAGGCTCCATGCTCTGCGCTGTCAGCCCAGAGCCTGATGCAGGGCTCAAACTCACGAACTGTGAGATCATGACCCGAGGCGAAGTCAGATGCTTAACCGACTGAGGCACCCAGGTGCCCTCTCCCACCTTTCTAAGGGAAGCTGTGCTTGATCTTGCTCAGTCCAGGTTACCATGTTAAGATGAATCAACCTAAGACTCTAAACCCTGTAGCAGCGATTATCTGTGTGTAGCCACCAAATAATTGTAGACAGTTTTAAATAGCTGTTTTCTGCCCAATCACACCAGCTACATAGCAGTCCAAAGTGGCCTTTGGGGCAGAAAAATTACGAGCCAGAGTGGATATGTTTCTAAAACAAAAGATCTGTATTCAGTGCTTCCCCCCCCAACTTAAAATCTCTTCTCAGGGGCGCCCAGTGGCTCAGTCAGTTAAGCATCCAACTTTGGCTCAGGTCATGATCTCGAGGTTCGTGGGATTGAGACCCACATCGGGCTCTCAGCTGTCAGAGCATTCAGCCCACTTCAGATTCTCTGTTCCTCTCTTGCCCCTACATCGCCCCTCCCCCCCACTCACCCTCTCTCTCTCTCTCTCTCTCTCTCAAAATTAAATAAACGTTAATAAAAATTAAAATCTCTTTTCAGACATGGGGATGCAGGTCCATCTCTGGCCAAAGCTTGTTTCCCGTTTCAAAGAGCTGTTTCTGAAGGAGTCTTTGTAAGCTTTTCGGGTCTGGCTCTGTAAGTTGTCTGATGAGCAGGAGCGAATCCATCGGTCCCGAAATACGAGAGGGGCGTTTACTACATTCAGACTCCAGGCTGCCTGTGCAGGCTTCCTGGTGGGGACCAAGTACTCATTCACCACCGAGGAGGGTGATGAGTCAATCTGCAGAGACGTGCTTGGATCGATCCTTCCTGTTTTGATCTCTCCCAGGTTCTGCCTGACTTACTGAGGTTCTTGATCTATGCCGTTGTCTCTGTCTCCTGCTCTCTCAGTTTTCTGATATGGGAATATGGGAAATTCCTCTTCATTCACTCTTCAGCGAAGTCCCCAGATAGGGTTTGTTTTGGACATAGATGAACGTCCTATGTTGATTGGAAACATCAATTTGGATGGCAATTGGGACAGGTTTTTAACCTCTCTGAAAAAGCCCTTCTGGGACAAACCTTTGACAAAGTCACTCAACTGGCATGTAATTAGAATTTTGTTTGCATGGCTTTTTTTCTAAGTCTCTCTAGAAGAACATAAATCTCTAGAAGACCCAATTCTCACAATGTACAAAATATTCTCACATCAAGGATTTATACCTGCCTATTATTTTTATTAGTATGACTATAGTATTAATTCTCCACAATGGGAATAGCATTTTCTTTTCTTTCCTTTTTTGCTTGATGCCTCCTGCATTTATTAAATAGTAGTGTCTTTTTAACTGCTTTCTTGAATCCCATATTTATATTTTATGGTTGATTTTTAAAAATTGATTAATTTTAGCTGGGCTAGAATCGTCAAGTATTTATTTTTTTAGTGTTTTTATTTATTTTTGGAAGAGGGAGACAGAGCACAAGTGGTGGGAGTGGGAGGGCAGAGAGAGAGACACACAGAATATGAAACAGGCTCCAGGCTCGGAGCTGTCAGCACAGAGCCTGATGTGGGGCTTGAACTCACGAGCCATGAGATCATGACCTGAGCTAAGTCTGATGTTTAACCAACTGAGCCACCCAGGCGCCCTATATCAAGTATTAATTTATAAGTGAACTTTCCTCTTCTGGGATTTAGGTCAAAGAGCTAAAGGTGACATGTCCCCTTTGTTGTTGTAAATATGCATCGTTATTTTAATGTTCTTTGTACCCTTTATTATAGTGATAATTGGTACTGCCATTGGTTAAAGGTAAACAATACGGAGTTAAGAATGTTTATACTACGCACTGTGTATTGGGAATTTTCAGAATACCACAGCTTTTGTCTTTAACACTTGTAAGAGGCATGTATGTTTTCCCTTCACGGTCTTGAAGTTAGTTTTCCCTTTGTTCGGGCAGGTCTGGGTAAGTTGTGTTGACTGGGAGACATATACCCATCCCAACGTGGCTGTTTTGTAGACATGTGATGTTTTCTTACTTTGGGTGTTCGGCTAGAAAGTTGTGTGTGTGGGTTTTACTTTTCACAAAGCAGTAAGGGCTTACTTTTTACCAATTTTGTGTGTGTGAAGATGTATTTATTCAAGCTTTAAGAAAAGAATAAAACCTGTTAATGTACAAACACCTGATACCTGATTTGGATTTGTGGGCCTTTTTTTGTTTGTTTTGGAAATAAATAAGATGCTTAAAGAAACACAACAGTGTATATCAGTATCTGTGTCCTCAAAGAATGACTCCCCTTAACTTGTGCTAAAACTGTGTGTCGCTAACTGAATGCAAAGTTCTTTTACCCACACTTGTCTGCTCCACTCTGCAGCCTCTGGAAAGCACGGAAGCTTCTCTCTGCATAGTGTGCTCTAAAGGTCTGGTCTTCTGGTTGCCTGTCCACCTTCACTTTTTTCATAGGACCCCTGTCGGGTGGCCTGGGGGCTCCAGAAGGAACCAGCCGCAGCAGATGTTAACGGAGGTTACTGCAACTCTTTTTTTTTTTTAAATGTTTATTTATTTATTTATTTTGAGAGAGAAAGAGAGTGCAAGTGAGACAGGAGCAGAGAGAGAAGAGAGAGAATCCCAAGCAGGCTCCATGCTGTCAGCGCAGCCTGACATGGGGCTTGATCCCATAAACCGTGAGATCATGACCTGAGCCAAAATCAAGAGTCTTAACACTCTGAGCCCCCCAGGTGCCCCCATCACTACAACTCTTGGCAGCTGCTTCCCTGGGCTTCTTGCTTCCACCCACCCAATCTTCTGGGACTCAGGCCCCCCCCGGAAAAGTGACTCTCCCCCTGCTCCCCTGAATCCTTATCCCTCACTTCATCCTCCAAAACACCCATCATCCCTCAAGGCCAGCTTCTCTCGATTTTCCAAGAAAATGATGACCCAATTCAATTATTTGAATAAATTCAATTATTAGCAGCAGTTGATGGAATGAGTAGAAGCCCAGGTCCTGTATGAGCATCCTGTTGTGGCAAAACAACACAAAACGCAGGAGCTTAAAGCAATAATCATTGATCAGTACCCCATTCCTATGGGTCCAGAATTCAGGAGCAGCTTAGCTGGATGGTCTTGGCTCAGGCCTGGGTCTCTCATGTGTTTCAGTCAGGATGAGGATATTGGCCTGGGCTGCTGTCATTTGAACACTCCCCAGACTGTTCCGAATGCTAGAAGCTTCCCTGTAGCCATTATCTTTTGCTTATCTAGCTTGAGTCGGGATGAGCCAAGCTGGGCACCAGTGCAAAAAGTGCCAGCCTCAGGGCTGGAGGCTACTCTGTCTTTCCTCCAGCTTCTCACCCTGTAGTAGACAGGAAAATGGCCACGTTCTGAGCCCAAACCCTGGGAAGATGGTTCCTCATGTGGTAAAGGAACCGTCCTGGTGGGATTTGGATAAGAGTCTTGAGATGAGAGACTGCCCAAGGGAGGCACGATGTAATCGCTAGTGTCTCCCCATGAAAGGGGGGGAGGCCCGAGGGTGGGGAAGATGGCGTGCGCTGCTGGCTTTGAAGCTGGAGGAAGGGTTCACAAGGCTGAACATACTGGTGGTCTCTGGAAGGCCGAAGAAATGGATCCTCCCCAAGAGGCTCCAAGAAGAGCTAGCCCTGAGGATCCTTTGATTTGGACCAGTGAGATTTGGACCAGTGAGACTGACCTTGGACTTCAGCACAGCGAGGTGGGAGCTCCACTCCAGAATAGTGCCTCCAAGAACGCGAAGCTCCTGCCCTTGAACCCTGGCATCCAGTTGGAGGGCTCTCTTTCCAGGAGACGGGGGATGTCACCATTTCTCCACCTGACCCAGCTACCTGTCGCCGAGGCCAAGTCCTGGGCAAGTGCAGGAGGGAGCTGGGGGCTCCCTTCCGCCTCCCGGCCCCGACTTGTGGGGTGGAGGCCCCATGGTGCCTTGAGAGCTCAGGGGTCCCCACCGCCTTGGCACTTGGGGCAGACGTTCCTGCTGGGGAACAAGCCCAGAAGACCGGAGGCTGCTGCCCGCCCCCAGACCCACCAAGCACTCAGCTCCCAAGAGGGGGTCACACTTGGAGGCAGGCACGCCATTCTCCCCAGCTCGACAAAAACTAGGCTCATGGCTGCCAAGGGCAGAGCTGGGGGGCATTAGGGCGGCCGGGGCTGATGGTTAAAGGTTGCGTCAGGGTGTCTTTCTGGCGGTGCAAGGCACCTGGGGAAGATGTATTTTTTACTTACCTTGGGGACGGCAACCTTTACTTCACACCAAAATGGACATAACACAGAGGAGACGCCAGAACACAACCTTGCCATCTGTCGGGGCCCTTCGAGAAAGGGAGCAAATCTCTCCGCCTCCCACCCACCTCCCACGCATCTCCCGGAGTGGCCGCCCCGCTTGGGACCAACACCCCAAGAGCTTTTCTCAAGCCATTTCAATCCCGAGTTCAACCAGCCGAAACAAAACGCTGGGAGTGAAATAAATGCCTTCCACGGAGATGCGTAGCTCCGTTATCTGGCCCAAGAGTAAAGCCTCATTGTTTTCCGTGGACTCTGGAGTCCCGCGGCTGGGCTGCGTCCAGCACACTGTTTATATTTTGCACCCAGTTTAAAACCGCAGGATATCTTTTCTAAGGCTCTGTTTTAAACTGGATGCATTAAAAAAAGAGCAATGGATTTTTTTATTTGCTGAGATGAAAGCCTGCCTGTCAGTTGTTCATGATTTTGTGGTCTGGCTCTTTTTGCACTTAAGGGTTTTTTTGTTTTGTTTTGTTTTGTTTTGTTTTTGTATTTCTTGGAAATTATGACCCAACCTCCTGCTTCCCAAGCCCTCATTCTTGATTCCCATCCCCTCGCCTCCTCCCTCTCCCTGGGCCTGAAAACCTTCTGACCGAGCAGAGGAAGTTCATGATCACCACAAAGGATTCCCAGAGGGCGGTGGGGTCTTCCATGGCGTGAGGCCTGTGGCCGTGAGAGAGTGATGTGGGATGATATACACGGCCCTGCCTTGTCGGTACGATGCCCTTCGTGTGTCTCACTCTGATCAATTCTCAGATCCAGCCACAGATGCAAACTGTAGACCTGGGCTTCACATTTTGTGTTTCTTCCTTTTTTTTCTTTTCTTTTCTTTTTTTTTTTTTAACATTTATTTATTTTTGAGAGACAGAGAAACAGAGTGTGAGTAGGGGAAGGTCAAAGAGAGAGGGAGACACAGAACCCAAAGCAGGCTTCAGGCTCTGAGCTGTCAGCACAGAGCCCGATGCGGGGCTGGAACTCACAAACCACGAGATCATGATCTGAGCTGAAGTCGGCCACTAAACCGACTGAGCCCCCCAGGCGCCCCACATTTTGTGTTTTTTTAACTTTGGTCAGTTATGTGTATGTGGCTGTTTGCTCGAACCGAGATAGATGTGATTCCAAAATCTCAGAGCCAGAGCCACGGATTAACAGCTAACTCGGGGGCGTGTTTGGCTATTTATAAGATAAAGAAGAAATAATCCCCAGGGCAAAACCAGGGGATACTGAAGGCTCTGGGCTAAGCTGCCCCATAGAGTGTGAGGTGAAAGGTTAACGGTGGACCACCCAGTAGCCCACAGGTAACCCACTCTGCATGTTTCCTTTGCAGAATGTTCAGCTGCAAATGACACGGGGTCATAGGACTGAGTTGAGAATCTCATTGGTGTAAGATAATAATGTGCGTCAAGCAAAAACACCAGTCAAACTTTGCAAACTGTGCCCTGGTGGTAGTTTGAGGCTGCAGCTGGTACTGGTGTGGAACAAACAGGAAACTAACAGGCCACCCTGGATCCCTCCACTGAACTTTGTGGCATGAGCACAAGCAGCTGAAAAGCACCCCAAAGGGTGGATGGACCAGCCCGGCAGAAACCAGAAGCAGCCTGTGGGGCGAGGCCTGGGGAAGACCCCTGCCTCCAAACCTGGCCTCCCCAGCAGGTATGACACCACCCTTCAACACTGCCTGAGACCTGACCACCGGAAGATAAACCTCTCCCGGCCTCAGTTTCCTCACCTGTGAGACAGGGGTGATCTTATTGTCATCCTTCAGCCGCAGGAAACTGGAACATTCTCTGGGGGCTTCTTGGTACAGTAAAGTCTATCTGAAGTCTCTCGGATACTTTCCAACTGCTCAAAACCTATAATAGTTATGACAGATTACCAATATGGAGGGAGGGTCTGAGGCCAGAAATACACTGCCGACTCGGAGGGGGAGCCTCCAGGGGGGACGAGGCAGCTGCCCCTGGAGGAGCTGCGCATGGCGCTCTGACCAATGACCCCGCCGACACTGGTTATCATTAGGGTGCGAAGCGGCCGCGGAGCACTAGAAGCGAATTTTCAGCTCATTCGCTCTGGAGGCAGAAAGCTGTAGCGACACGGATACTACCGTTAGCAATCTCCCAGACCCCCAGCAGCTCTCCAGGGTCCCACCGGATCAGACGCAGAAGCGACGTTTCCCTGTGGCCCCACCTTGAACCGCTGTTTGTCCCAAACACGGAAGCAGGTTGCAGAGAGGGGGAGACAGAGCACGGGTGGGGGAGGGGCAGAGAGAGTTGGGGGACAGAGGGCACGGAGGATCTGAGGCGGGCTCTGGGCTGACAGCAGGGAGCCACGTAGGGCTCGAACTCACAAACTGTAGGATCATGACCTGAGCTGTAGTCAGATGCTCAACCCACTGAGCCACCCAGACTCCCCTCGTAAGGATTTTTTAAAGGACAGTGTTGGGCTCGTGCCACCAGCAAAGGGCACTCAGTTCTGGATTACAGCACGTGGAGGCCAGGGCCCCGAAAGCAACAGATCAGCACGGCGGGTGCTGGTTCCCACCATTCTTACAACATTTCCCTGAACACCTGGTAAGGAAGGCCGTCCAACTGCAAGAAAAGACCACCCAAGGATTGAAATTTTAACCCACGTGATCCCCACGGGGACGGAGGAGATGGTACAAAGTTCAGTCCGAGGAGCCGTGCCTGCTCGCTCGTGCGGGCCATCGGGCCAGGGGGTGCACAGCCCTGGCGGAACAGGTGACCCATGGGCCTGAACCCATCCACAGGGCCCCTGTTGAGTCCCACTCTGCGGCATACCCTATCCTGAGCATGCAGGGGGTGGGGCGAAAAGCAGGAAGCAGATATTAAGATCTCTGTTCATCTGACCAACACAGAAGAAGGCTTTCCATGCTCTCCAAAATCAGGGTCTGCTTGCTTCTATTCTCAGCTTGCTTCTATTCTCTGGGAAGCCCCAGAGCCAGCCATTCTCTGCATGGGTCTGCGCTCTGGACAGTTCTGTCAGTCTTCCGGGGTCCTGGGCATGCTGTCTCATCTTTTCCAACACTGAGGGATATAAAAATAATTTGCCAGTGTCCCACTTGGGCTCTTTGTGTGAAAGCAACAAAAACGACCGCTGAATAACTTACAAAAAAAGGAATGAATGACAGCAAATGGGAGCACCTCTGGACCAAAGGCACAAAGAGCCGGGCTTGGCAGGCATAGGAACCTGGTCCCTTGGACCGGGAACAAAACTAAACTAAACAAAACTAAAAACAAAACTAACAAAACTAACTGAAAAGCCCGAGGAACAAAAACTAATGCATGGCTTCATCTGGGCCTCAGCGCTGATCAGTGTCTGAGCCAATGCGGAGGGGTGGACAGCCTGTGACTGAGCGTGTGTGTGTGTGTGTGTGTGTGTCTTTTTTCCTTCATCCTTGTCTCCCTCCAGGTAAGATTGAACTTCCTAGGGGGAGGGTCCTGTCTGCCTCGGCGAGAGGAGGGCGGGGCATCTTCCTTGACAGTCATTGAAGAGACGCTAGTTTGAGGTCATTCCTCAAAAGCCAAAGGGAAGGGGCACCTGGGTGGCTCAGTCTGTTAAGTGTCTGACTTCAGCTCAGGTCATGATCTCACAGCTCGGTTCGTGAGTTTGAGCCCCGCATCTGGCTCTGTGCTGACAACTCAGAGTCTGGAGCCTGCTTCGGATTCTGTGTCCCTCTCTGTCCCTCCCCTACTCACACTCTGTCCCCCCCCACTCTCTCTCCCAAAAATAAATAAACATTAAAAAAAAAAAAAAGAGCCAAAGGGAGCCTAACTAGAGGGTAGAAACAACCTTAATAGCCACTCCCCCCACAAACCGCCCTCCCCCACGTCTGCTCTGCCTTGTGTTTCTGTCCAGCCGTTTTAACAATCCATCCGTCTCCTCAGAAGAGCCCAAACTCCAGGACAGGGACATTCTCCTGCACTTGTATTCCCCTGGAATACAGGGTGGGGGTGGGATCAGCTGGATCACGATGCCTGAGTTGCTGCCTAATAACTACTGATGGAATGGAGTTCAAAAAAATCAAAGCCAAGAAAAATGAAATGCAGATCTTTTTAACGTACTTTCTGGCACTTCACAACATCTTTGTGCCCCAAGGTAAAGTGGCAAGGGTTAAACATATCACACTGGCTTTGTGTTTCTTTTTTATTTTAGTTTAGTTTTTTAATCTTTATTTAATTTTGAGAGAGAGAGAGAGAGTGCAAGTGGGGGAGGAACAGAGAGAGAGGGAGACAAGGAATCTGAAGCAGGCTCCAGGCTCCAAGCTGTCAGCACAGAGCCGGCCATGGGCTCGAACCCACGAATTGCAAGTTCATGACCTGAGCTGAAGTCGGACGCTTAACCAACTGAGCAACTGAGGCACCCCCTGACTTTGTGTTTCTGAGGCCTCTTTACCCTGCAAGCCCCTTCTTGCTACCCCCACCTTCATCCATCCTGGGCGGGGTGATCATCTGTGGTGTTGCAGAATAATGGAATAATTTTGCCACTTACTGTCAAAACATTGTCTCCAACCATGAGGGCCATATTCTAAGATGAAATATGAAAGAAGGCTCAATAGGTGCCAAATATTCATTTCCATCCTTGAGAAAGGAACGTGAATTACAGCAAGGTCGTGTTGACTCAGTCCACTGATGCCTACTATCTTCCCCCTTTGCAACAAGGAACGTGACTCAACCCCTCAGACCAAGGTCACCTATGTTTACCTGGTAAGTCGGGCACCTTCCTCTCTGGGCTGTGATTGCCTAGACACTGTGATTTCTCTGAGACATCTCCATCGGGGCGACCCAGCGGCCAGCGGCCATGGGAGCAAGCTGGTCTGCTTATCATGGCCCATGCATGAAATACTCAGCTTTTCTATCTTCTCTGAGAAATCAAGACCACTCTTTGGATTCATAAACACCGTCTGCTGCTTCTGTGCTCGGCCGCTGAAGATCAAACCTGGGCTTTCACAGGAGCACGTGAGAGTAACTGGCAAACCCTTGCATCATTCTGTGGTATTCTAGTTTTCGTTCCAGAACTCCTTTCAAAAAACTTGAAAGAGGGTACCTGGGTGGCTCGGTTGGTTAAGCGTCTGACTTCAGCTCAGGTCATGATCTTGAGGTTCATGGGTTTGAGCCCCACATCGGGCTCTGTGCTGACAGCTCCAAGCCTGGAGCCTGCTACGGATTCTATGTCTCCTTCTCTCTCTGTTCCTCCCCCACTTGCACATTGTCGCTCTCTCTCTCTCAAAAATAAATAAAGATTAAAAAGAAACAAATGAACAAACCCTATTCCCTGATGACTGCCCTTTGATAGGTGGTTGTTTCCTGGGCTTTGAGGCCGTGACCTGAGCTGCTCTGGGGCTTCGTGGAGCACAGATATCCCTTAGAAGTTCTGGGCCCTCCCCTCTGCATCTACGTGAGTCCCTCCAGGTGACCCCTGCAGGGCACTTGGGTTTCTGGACACTGCAAGATTGGCCCCTGACCAGGATGGGGTGTCCTGACACTCCTGCTGTGAGGCACTTTGGGGTCACGAGAAATTAACAAAAAACGGAGGCCCAGAAAGGCTAAGTGACTTGCCCACAGTCTGGAGAAAAGACACTTCGAGAGGGCTCCAGCCTGGACATCGTGTGGGCTTTTTATTTTACAAGTTTTTGGGAGAAAGAGAGAAACACAGACAGACAGACAGACAGACAACATCTCCAGCCTTGTTTACAGACACCCCGAGTCAACAGAGCACAGAGGGGTTTAGAGCCAGCTTCTGGATGAGGGGACGGGCCTCAGCTGATTTTGTCTGTTGGCCGGTGCCCCTCACCCAGAGCAGATACTTCTAGCAACAGAGGAGGCTCCCAGGCTCTGCACCCTTCTGCCCTGGCAGCCGCACCACGTGGACCCCAGCACTCCGTCCCAGTCGGAAGGTGGGTCTATAGCTTTCCTAAGATTTCAGAGAGCTGCAGAGGCCTGAGGGAAAATGGTACTTCTCCCAGGCACACGTCAGGGGCCAGCCAGCCCAGAAGCCCCCCTGTGCTCCGGGGTCCGGCTCAGAGAGGGCCAGACTGGGGCACGCCCCCCCCCCGCCCCCCAGGAGCCAAAGACTCCCTGAAGCCGAGGGCTAAGGGTGGGTTTCAATGTCTCCTGGTCTTCAGGAAATAAAAGTAAGTTTGAGCTGTGGTTTCTACCGCAGAGCCACTGACCCACTTGCAGAGAAGGCAGCTGGCCTCCCCCGGGGCTCCCCTGGGGGAGGCAGACCGAGCTTCAGCGGTAGGCCGGGCGCAGGGGTTTTTGAGGTGGGCGTCACCCCAATGCCCATGAGAAAATCCAAGTCTGATCGTGTCACCTTCCCACTGAAACTGTTCTGTGGCTCCCGAGTGACATCCTAGGCAGGCGCCTTAGAGCCCCGTGTGGTCATGCTCTTGTCTTAACCCCATACAGGGCAGGCCCCCCACCCCGAGCTCCTTGCCCTGTCCCTCTGCCCCCAGCACTCCCTGACCCGTTCCTGACAGGTCACTTCTACTCCTGTCCTCTGCCCAGAGGCATCCCTGAGCCCTACCCTCGGCGATTGCTCCTCCTTCCCAGACCCCACCCATCTTCCTATGTAACTTGTAGTTATAAGGACGTGACTTCATAGCCATCTAATGGCTGGGTCACCTCCCCATTCAGCTATCAGCTCCCCACTGCATGTCCCCAAATGTCCAGCTTTGGCCCCCGCACCGCCACAGTAGATAACTCAGTAAATCTGGAAGGAAAGGCCCCAGCCTGTCTGCGGCTGTGCTCCTGAGCACAGGGAAGGGAGCTCCAGTCTTGTCTGACCCGGGTTTACCTCCAGACTACAGACAGGTCCCTTGGGTGCCCTCACCTCGTTCCTTTCTCTGTGCTCTGTGACCTTCTGCTCTCTCAGGACTTCCCTCAGGCCCCAATGTCCTAACCGCCAGGGCCTGGTTCAGGCCTGGTCTGGAAAAAGCGGGGTGTCAGTAAAGTTTCTCCAGGGCCCTCCCACACTTCCCTGGGCAGACAGGGCCTCTGCTCCCTCCCCGGCTTCTCTGACAGCCCCTCCCACCGCAGGGAAAGGGAGATAGGAAACTAATTTGAGCTCTGAGACCTCAGAGGCTATAGCTTCCATATTATCTTCAGACACATTTGCATGTTAACAGGCACCTGCCCAAGGCAAGACTCTCTAAGGGCTGTGGGGGGAAGCCCATTGGGGCCGAAGCCTTTTTGGTGCCCTTGAAACAGACCTGGAGGTTATTGTTTGCCTGAATGAAGTGATCGTTTATGCAACAAAAATATTTGAGGCCCGAAGTGTACAAGCCGACCTATGGTGGTCTTTGTTAATGTGGTAAAGGTTCCTGAACACTCAGTTGGGAGCATTTGCTGATCAGGCCTGCGGTGGAAAGAAACCCTGAAATCGTATCCATATTTGGGGCCCAGGAATTTTGGCAATCCTGCAGGAGATCTGGTCTGAAGCTGAGCCTTGATCCCCATGGGTCTCTGAGAGAAAAGGCAAACCTGTTGTGATTTCAGCAACCAGATGCGCCAGGTACCACTGGAACTCAGCAAATCCAGCTCCCTGCCTCTTTTAAACAGTAGCAACTCTGCAGAGACAAGGGACAAGTACATGACAGAAGGAGACTTAATATTCTGAAGATGTCGGTACTCAACCAAATTAATCTACAGATTCAGCACAGTCCCCAGCTGTCAGCTTTGGCAGAAGTGGGTCCGAATTTTAATAGGAGATGGATCCAAACTTTAATATAAAAATGCAAGGGACCTTCAATGGCCAAAATAATCTTGTCATAAAGACAAAATTAAGAACAGACTTTGCCCAATTTCAAAAGTTACTACGAAGATACAGTGATCAAGAGAGGGTGATAATGACATAAACATAAGCATGTAGACCTACGGGGTAAACATCGGAGTTCAGAAATAACCCCTTCATGGTCAATTTATGGTCACATGACCTTTCGTAAGTGTGCCGATATCATTCGATGAGGGACAATTTCAATAAAAGGCCTGGAGCAACTACCATGAGAGACTCTAAAATACAGAGAACACTCTCTCTTTCTCAAAAATAAATAAAACATTACAAAAAAACACTTTTAAAAAAGGGGTGCCTCGGTGAGTCAGTCGGTTGAGCTCTCGGCTCAGCTCAGGTCATGATCTCACAGTTCGTAGGTTCGAGTCCCACATTGGGCTCTGTGCTGACAGCTCAGAGCCTGGAGCCTGTCTTTGGATCCTGTGTGTCCCTCTCTCTCTGACCCTCCCCTGCTCACGCTGTCTCTCCCTTTCTAAAAAATAATTAAAACATTACCAAAAAAAAAAAAAGCAGCACTTTTAAAATAAAATACAGAGAACAAACTGAGGGTTTGCTGGAGGGTGGGGGATGGGCTAGACGGGCGATGGGTACTAAGGAGGGCACTGGTTGGGATGAGCACTGGGTGTTGTGCGTAAGTGATGAATCATTAAGTTCTACTCCTGAAACCAATATTAACTAATTATTAACCAATGTTAACTAAGTTGAATTTAAATAGCAAATAAATAAATAATGGGGGTTGGAACAACTGAATATCCACAAGAAAAAGAGTGAATTTGGACCCCCTACCTCACACCATATGCAATAGCTAATACAAAAATGGGTCGTCGTCCTAACCATAAGAACTAAGGCTACAAAATTTGTGGAGGAAAGCAGGTGTAAATCTTCATGACCCTAGGTGAAGCAATGGTGTCTTAAAAGCAATACTGAAAGCACAGGTGACAAAAGAAAAAATTAGATAAATTGGATTTCATCAAAATTAAAAATATTTGCATTTCAAAGGACACTAACAAGAGAATGAAAAAACAACCCACAGAATGGGAGAAATATTTGCAAATCATATATCTGATAAGAGATTTATATTTAGAGACACCTAAGTGGCTCTGCCTGTTGAGCGTCTGACTTTGGCTCAGGTCACGATCTCACAGTTCGTGGGTTTAAGCCCCACATCCAGCTCTCTGCTGACAGCTCAAAGCCTGGAGCCTGCTTTGTATTCTGTGTCTCCATCTCTTTCTGCTCCTCCCCACTCATGCTCTCTCTCTCTCAAACATAAATAAACATTAAAACAAAAATTTTTAAGCAGACTTATATTTAGAATATATAAAAACTACTGCAACTCAATAATAAAAAAGACAAAGAAAACCCAATTTTAAAGTGGGCAAGGGATTAGAAATGGGCAGAGGACCTGAACAGATATTTTTCCGAAGCAGACATACCGATAGATGGCCAACAGACACATGAAAAGATGCTCAACATCACTCATCATCAGAAAAATGTAAATCAAAACCACAATGAGAGAGCACCTCACACCTGTCTGAATGGCTAGTGTCAAAAAGACAAGATATGGGGCATCTGGGTGGCTTAGGCAGTTGAGCGTCCAACTTCAACTTCTGCGCAGGTCTCACAGTTTGTGAATGTGAGCTCCTCATTGGGCTCATGGAGCCCACTTCTGTCCCCTTCTCTCTCTGCTTCTCCCCTGCTCACACTCTCTCTCTATCTCTCAAAAATAAATAAAGATTTGAAGGAAGAAAAGACAAGATATAACAAGTGTTGGCAAGGATGGGGAGAAAAGGGAACTTCATGCACTGTTGGTAGGAGCTCAAACTGGTGCAGCCACTATGGAAAACAGGATGGCAGTTCCTCAAAAAACTAAAATTAAAACTACCATATGATCCAATAATTCCACTAATGGGCACTCACTCAAAGAAAATGAAAACACTAATTCAAAAAGATATACGCACCCCTATGTCTACTGCAGCATTATTTACAATAGCCAAGATATGGAAGTAGCCCAAGTGTCCATGGATAAATCATGGGTAAGAAGACGTGGTATATATACACGATGGAATATTACTCAGTCATAAAAAAGAACAAGACTTTGCCATTTACGACAACATGGATGGACCTAAAGGGTGTTATACTATATAAAATAAATCAGAGAAATAAAAATACCAGATGATTTCACCTATATGTGTAATCTAAGGAACAAAACAAACAAACAACAAACAGCAATGACAAAAAAGAGAAACAGACTCATAAATATGGAAAACAAACTAGGGGCTGCCAGAGGGGAGGGCACTTGGGGGGCAGGGGACAGAAGAAGCAGGTGAAGGGGATTAAAAAGTACAAACGTTCAATTATAGAATAAATAAGACACAGGGAAGAAAAGTCCAGCAAAAGGAATATAGTCGATAATATTGTAATAACATTGTGTCATGACAGATGGTAACTATACTAATCATGGTGAACATCTTGTAATGTATATAACTGTCAAATCACTGTGTTGCACACCTGAAGCTAATATAATGTTATATGTCAACTATATGTCAATTAAAATTTTTTAAAAAACTACAAATAGGCAAGGGATTTGAATTTTCCATAGAAGACAAATAGCCGATAAGCACACAAAAAATATTATTATTCATCAAGGAAGTGCAAATAAAAACCGCAATGAGATACACTTCACATCCATGAGGATGGCTAGAATCAAAAAGACAGATGTTAGTAAGCGTGTAGAGAAATTGAAATCCTTATACATTGTTAATGAGAATGTAAAATGGTGCAGCTGTTTTGGAAACAATTTGGTAATTCCTCAAACAGTTAAATATAGAGTTGACATGTGGCCCAACAATTCCACTCTAGGTGTATACCTAAGCAAAATGAAAATGTGTGCACCAAAATCTGCACACGAATGTACACAGCGGCATCGTTCTCAATGGCCAAAAAGTGGAAACAACCCAAAGTCTACAACTGATGAAAACCGATGAATAAAATATGGTATCCATACCACGGAACATTATTCGACCATAAAATTGAATGAAGTGCTGACACATGCTACAGTGTGGAGAAATCTTGAAAACATTATGCTAAGTCAAAGAAGCCAGTTATTTAAAAAACACATATTGTGTTATTCCATTTATATGAAATGGCCAAAATAGGCAAATCCACAAAGACAGAAAATTGGGGCACCTGGGTGGCCCAGTTGGTTAAGCGTCTGACTTTGGCTCAGGTCATGCTCTCATGGTCCGTGGGTTCGAGCCCTTCATAGGGCTCTGTGCCAACAGCTTAGATCCTGGAGCCTGCTTTGGATTCTGTGTCTCCCTCTCTCTCTCTGTTCTCCCCCACTCACACTCTGTCTCTCTCTCAAAAATAAATAAACGTTTAAAAAAAAAAAGACAGAAAATCAATTAATGTTTGCCAAGATCTGGGGGAGAGGGACTAGGAGTGACTGCTAATGGGTCCAAGATTTCTTTTGGGGATGATAGAATGTTCTAAAATTGGTTTTGGTGATGGTCGTACAACTCTGAATGTATTGTTAACTATTAAATTGTATACTTTAAATTGAGACTGTATGCTGATTTATATCTAAGACTTTTTACTTTTTATTTTTTCATCTTTGTTTATTTTTGAAAGAGAGAGGGTGTGCATACATCACTGAGTGGTGGTTGGGGGGGCGGTCAGAGAGAGGGTGGGGACAGAGAATCCAAAGCAGGCTCTGCACTGACAGCAGACAGCCCGATGCGGGGCTTGAACTCACACACTGTGAGATCATGACCTGAGCTGAAGTCAGATGCTTAACTGACTGAGCCACCCGGGTGCTCCAAAACTAAATGACACATTCTAACGTGCTACACGGATGTTATTGGGGGGGTAGGTGGCCTCTCGTATGACAATTCCATTCAATGAATGATCCTTCATTCAAAAACTACGGCGTGCCCACCATGTGCCAGATGCTGTGGGGGTTGTTGAAGTGACCAAGACCCAGTCCTGGCCTTTCTGAGACGCACAGTCTCTCCAGAAGAGCAAACGCACACCCAACTGCCTCTAACGGGAGAGGGACTGTGTGCGCCTGTCACAGGGAAAGCACTAGTGTAAGAAAGAATGACAAAGCAGAGAACTGAAAATTCTGTCTCTTCCTCTTGGAGAAGGAGTGAGTCTGGTGCAGAGGGAGTCATAGTTCTGCAGAAATTTCCCTCCTCCTTCCTTTGGGGGGCTCTCCAAGCCACCCCCGCTGGATGGACAAGTGAACTGACGAGCATCTGCGGAGATGGGTGTCCTGGAGGATGCACGGGGGGCTAAGGCATGGCCCGTAGTGCCCGGAGTCCACAGGCCCCCCGCCCCCCACCCAAGGACCCTGTGAGAAGCCGCCGAACGAGCCCATGACCTGCAGAAGGCAGCTGTGGGAGAGGCTGGCCTGAGTGTCCAGGATGGTAAGGTTCTGCAGGAATGCCGTGTCCTGCTTCAGCTCCTCCAGACTGTGCTCCTTAATTCCCCCTGCGTGGGCGGCTGCCTCCTTGGCCATCCATGTGGATTTGGACTTGCATGACGGGCTGTGCTGCCGCTGGTTTAAACTGGGGTCAGGAATGAGATGAGAGCAGGAGAGGGAAGCCAGTCTATAGGGCACCTGACTCTTTTCCTGCCTTTGATTGGTCTTTCCCTCCTCCTCCTCCTCCTCCTCCTCCTCTTCCTCTTCCTCTTCCTCTTCCTCCTCCTCCTCTTCCTCCACGTCCAAGTACCCCTGCAGCAACTTGCAGATTCAAACCCTCCTCCCAAGAAACTACCTGAACCCTGGTCCCACGGTGTACATCAGTGCCTCCCCGTGTGAGGTGAAGCCCCACTAGAGGGATACCTCAGCCACTCAGGAGTGGGGTCCCCAAACCCTTCCTGCCCACACCCCCAGGTTCAGGCCCAGGAGCCAATTCTAATAGGATATTTAATATACATATTTTTAATATTTATTATTTATTTTTGAGAGAGAGAGAGAGCATAGACAAGAGAGGGGCAGAGAGAGAGAGACACACACACACACACACACACANAGGGCTCAATCCACTGGGATTAGCTGCTCCCATCAAAGGCAGGGATGCAAGAGCTGTGCTGGAGATTTGGGGGAGGTGAGGGGATATATTTTAAGCTTTGCTTTTACCTGTGAAAGGGAATCCGGGGTGCCTAAATGGCGCAGTCCGTTGAGAGTTCAGACTCTTGATTTCAGCTCAGGTCATGATCCCAAGGCTGTTGGATTGAGCCCCACATAGGGCTCCATGTTGAACATGGAGCCTGCTTGGGATTCTCTCTCTCTCTCTCTCTCTCTCCCCCCCACCTCTGCCCTTCTCCCCTTCTCACGCTCTCTCACTCTCTTTCTAAAAACTATAATAAAAAATAATAATAAAGAAAGTCCACCCGAAGTTAAAATATTACCTCAGGAGAAGGACTTGGCTATTTGGGCCCCAGGTGGCCATGCACCCTGAGGCTTGCCAGTCAAACCTGAAAGGCCTCCCACGATGAGGATGAGGTAGTCTAATTGACATTCTTGAGTGAAAGACTTAGAAAGCAGAAAAGGGAAATAACCCAGACTTGCAGGGAAACCCTCCATCCCGTTCACGATTCCTGTGACCCTTGGTGGCCCCAGTGAGGAGCTGGAGAAGGCTCCTACCGCCATGTGACTCACTTCCCTCTGCACAACCCATGACTTGGTCTCAAGGGCCACAGTGCTGAGGTAATCTCCCTGCTCAAATGCCACTTCCTCCACCGGGGTGCCCGTACCCTCTTCTGGCCCCACTAGTGCCTGGCCCTCCTTCTGGAAGCCTCCTCCCTCAGTTCTGTTCTCCACAGAAACCGATGCTGGCTGGTTTAGGCATTAACGGAATTAATCTCAGATGGCTCACGATCTCTGGGATGACAGAGACCAGGATGGAAGCTGGGAAGCCCTCTACAGAGGCCAGAAACCCTCCTGCGGGCTGGTCTGGAGAGGAGAGGGCATGGCGGCCACTGCTGGGCGACGACACGCAGGTGCACGTGGACCAACACCACCCACAGCTGCCACAACAGCCTCGACCGGATCGGGATGCGGCTGCCCCTGGGCTCTGAGAGGTGTCTGCCCAGCAGAGCCGAGGTTACCCACCCTCACCGTGGCCACAAGGGAGTCGGGCACAGTGAGTGCCTGGCATTCTCAGCTTCCCCAGTGGGAGGGGGGATCTGCCTCATCAGGTGGGGGTTCTCCAAATACAGGAAGGACATAGAGATCCCAGGTGGCCACAAGGCATGACAGATGGCCATTATCTTTGGATAAATACCCAGAGTAAGGGCATCCAACTCCATTCTTCCTACTTCCTGCCTTCCTGACCAGCATGGACTCTGAGTTTGACAACAGTTATTCATGGCTGAGTCCACTATTCAACACAGATTTGTTGAGGTCCCAGGCCAAGTGCAAGGGTCCTATTACTTGGGAAAGATCCTTAGAAGAATGTTCTACATACAGCTGTTAAAACTATTTCCTCTGGTCCTAGAGGTGCCTGCGTGGCTCAGTCGGTTAAGCATCCAACTTCAGGTCAGGTCATGATCTCCCAGTTTGTGGGTTCAAGCCCCATGTTGGGCTATGTGCTGACAGCTCAGAGCCTGGAGCCTGTTTTGAATTCTGTGTCTCCCTCTCTCTCTGCCCCTCCTCCACTCACACTCCATGTCTCTCTCTCTCAAAAATAAATAAACATTAAAAAAAAATTTCATCTGGGCCAAAGGCTCTGCTTCCCTGGACTGCAGCAAACCTGAAGCTCTAACACAAGAACATCTGTAAAAATATGTCCTTCTAGGTTTTTCATTTTTTGAGACATAATTTACATATAACATCAGATAGTTTTGGGTGTATGAGCATATTTTCTGAAGTGATCACAGTAAGTCTAGCTGACATCCAATGCCACACAGTTTCACTTTTTTTTTCTTATCATGAGAACCTTTAAGATTTACTCTCAACAAATTTCAAGTATGCAGTACAGTATTATTAACTATAGTCCCCATGTTGTACGTTACATCCCCATGCCTTTATTGTATAACTGGAAATTTGTGCCTTTTGACCCTCTTTACCCATTTTGCTCCTGCCCCCCCCAAGCCTCTGACAACCACCAATCTGTTTTCTGTATCTATGATTTTATTTTGTTTTGTTTTAGATTCTACATATAAGTGGTGATCATACAGTACTTGTCTTTCTGTGTCTGACTTCATTAGTAGAATGCCATTAAGGTCCATCTATGCTGTCGTAAGTGGCAAGATTTTATTCTTTTTTATGGCTGAGTTATATTCCATTTTGTGTGTGTGTGTGTGTGTGTGTGTGTGTGTGTGTGTGTATTTACCACATCTTCTTTATCCATTCACCTGTGTGTGGACACTTAGGTTGACTCCATTTCTTGGCTTCTGTAAATAATGCTATGATGAACATGGGAGTACAGATATCCTTTCAATTGCGTGTTTTTGTTTTCTTTGGATAAATACTCAGTAGTGGAATTGCAGGTTCATATCCCTTTACATGCTAAAAAGAGAAATCTGGGTGGTGTGAGGATCAGAGCAACCTTCTTCATATGCCTGCAGCCACAGAGGCATTCAAACCATCCACCCCGCTATAGCTCATCAGAAAATAACTTCCTACAGTAGACAGTGCTGGCAGCATCTTTCTGCTGGCCACAGACTGTTCTGGGCAATGTTTAGAAAATGAAACTGATTTATTAAAAGCTTGCAAGTAGAGGCAAAAAAAAAAAGCCTGAGGTTGACTTGACTGCTTTGCTGTGGGGAATGGCCCAGATTGTGAGGGTGAGTAGCCTGGGCAGGCAGCAGTGGCCTGAAAGTTTGGTTTTCTTTCCCCCCCTCACCCCCGTCCCACTCGCTGGCCACATAGCCCTGGCCAAGTCACTTAGGCCTTGGTTTTCTTGTCTGTGAACAAGGCTGAACCCCTCAGGAGCCCCTGGGGGGGCGAACATCATGAATCCACATGGGACAGCCAGGTGGGGCGTTCTCAGAGGACACGGGCTGGGGTGTCTCCTGCAACCTGAAGGCTGGAAGCAGCGGGGCCTTAGGAAGGTTGGGAAAGTGATCTTTTCTTCAACTAACATTTACTGAGCTACCACTTGACGTGCCAGGCCATGTTCAAGGCCCTGGGATCTAGTGTGAACAACCCCCAGGATGTCTGCTGTCAAGGAGCTTGTGGAGAGTTGGTCAGCTAGTAAGTACACACAACAGCACTGAAGGTGTCACATGCGCGGAAGACACGGATGCAGGCTAATGTGACAGTGTGGCTGCAGGAGGGGCCCTTTTATTTTTTATGTATTAAAAAAAATTTCTTTTAGTTTATTCATTTTTGAGAGAGAGAGAGAGACAGAGACAGAGACAAAGAGACAGAGCCTGAGCAGGGGAGGGTCCGAGAGAGGGGGAGACACAGAATCCAAAGTAGGCTCCAGGCTCTGAGCTGTCAGCACAGAGCCTGACGCGGGGCTCGAACCCATGAACCGTGAGATTATAACCTGAGCCAAAGTCAGATGATTAGCCGACTGGGCCAACTGCCCCCAGAGGGGCCCTTTTAGAGTGGCACTCTCTGAGAAGTGTCATTTAAGAATATTCCTTCCCCCCAGCCCAAACATTCCTGAATGTTAGGCCTGAGGTAGCATGGGAAAGACAGGGGTTCAGAATTCCAGGTAGAGGGAACATGCCCCAAACCTCAGATGCTTGTTTAAAGACCAATGTGCCCTGAGGTCCATCAGCCAGAGCTGGTGGCCTGAATTATGTCTGAGAGGGAGACAGAGAGCTTGCAGTGCAGGGCCAGGAGAGCATCTTGGCATGGACTCTCTTTCCACCGCCCCTCTCTGGGCCTGTGTGTCTGCTTCACTGTTCTCCCTTCTGCTGTCTGGTTTCCTCTGCTGCCCAGGCCACATGGCAGAACAAGGCTGCCCATGGGTACCAAGTTCACGCCTGGTCCAGCCACTCACAGGGATGGCCTCAATCCCTGGAAATCCCTTTTCCTCCAGGAAAGTACTGGTCACACATGCATCTCTGGCCCAATGACCCATAGCCCAAATCACGGCAGCTGTTAGAGCCGAGCTGGGCTCCAGGAGTTGCCTGGCGAGGACAGCGCAAGCACTCCGAAATTACCTCCCCAACAGGGGACCGGACCAGGGACCCCTCTCCCAGCCCTCGGATTCTGAGTGCAGAATCCACATTGTTCTGAAGCAGTCTCAAAGGTCATGAGGACTTGATTTAAATCAGTTCTCACATCACACATTAGTGAGCACCAGAACTATCTGCGGGGTTTGTTGAAACACAGATGGCAGGGAGCCTAGGTGGCTTAGTCGGTTAAACGACCACCTTGGGTTCACGTCATGACCTGGCAGTTCGTGGGTTCGAGCTCCATGTTGGACTCTGTGCTGACAGCTCAGAGCCTGGGACCTGCTTTGGATTCTGTGTCTCCTTCTCTGCCCTTCCCCCACTCATGTTCTGTCTCTCTCTTAAAAATAAATAAACATTGGGGCGCCTGGGTGGCTTAGTCGGTTAAGCGTCCGACTTTCGCTTAGGTCATGATCTCGCGGTTCGTGGGTTCGAGCCCCGCGTCGGGCTCTGTGCTGACTGCCAGCTCAGAGCCTGGAGCCTGNAAATAAATAAAACATTAAAAAAAATTAAAAATAAATAAACATTAACACACACACACACACACACACACACACACACGGCTTCTGGTTCAGTAGGTTTAGGTGGCAACCTGAATATCTGCATTTCTAGCAAGTTCGGATGAGGTTTTAAATACTTTGGTTCCCAGAGTGGAGTCCAGCTCTCTGGCCCTCCCGGTTTCAGTCAGCAGGACTGGGGTCAGGGGTAGGGCCTGGCTTCTGCAGCGACCATTCTGGATCCCTCTGGGCACAAGGGTTTGAGGATCTTGGCTTTAAAATGTTTCAAAACACCAGAAATGTCTTTGTTCCCAGCCTTGCGTGTCACCACAGGGAAATAAAAGGTGGCCAGCCACTGGAAGTTTGCTCGGTGTTCTTAAATGGTTAAAATAGTTAATTAATCCGGGTGTTGGGATTGAAACAAGACAAAACAAACTCTCCACTTTCACCAAAGAAAATGAGGGGCCCTCGGGGGACCTCTTTTTTCTGGGCATTTTCATTTCTCCCTGCAGGAGGAGACCGGGTCGCACTCATCGCGTGGATCGCTGCTCTGCGTAAATAAACCTGGGAGAAAGTTTAGAGACTCGCCCTCCCAGCCCCGCGCCCGCGCGCACCGCTGCTCCCGCCGTCCTGCTGGGCAGTCGGCGCCAAAGCCACGCGGGGGGGAGGGGATCCGCCAATGAGGCGCCGAGGAACTCCATGACCTCATCGGGACGTCCTCTCATTGGCTGCCACCGCCGCCGCGCCGGGCCTGCCCCTTCCATTAGAGCTCCGGGTCTCTGAGCCGCCGGATCCCTAGAGGTGGAAGGCTGCTCGGGTCCCTAACCGGGTCTGCAGGCTTTGCAGGCTTCTCTTTGGATTCCTCAGAAGAAATTTCTGCTTCCTGAGAAAGACTGGCATGTTCTTTTCAATCTGCCAAAGTACTGGTTTTCTGCGCTTTCCACTGGCGTGTTACTGGGATTTAGCTGGTGCTTTCATCCTAAGTACCTGACTGATCACACTTATTTCCCACTTATTTTAATCATGTATTCTAGTGATTTTTGTCTTCCTCTCCAGTGGATGAATTTCTCAAGCCCCATATTACTGCGGAACGCTAGTGACCTTCTCTCCCACATATAGCCTGGGAATTCAGTGACGGCCAGAGAGGGACTATGACTTTCCCAAGGTCACACAGCAGGTTAGTTACAGAGATGAAAATCAGATCCGGGCTCCTAACTCCAACTTCAATGTCACACATTCCCCACTCTGACAAGCAGACCAGACCCGAGTACAATCACAGAGCTAGTTTTCACTTCTTTGTCCCTTTTCCCAATTAGACTGAAAGTTCCTTGAAGGATGTCATCGCATTTTATACAATTTTGTATCCTCAGAACCGAACACTGGCACACAATAGATGCTTAATAAATGCTTGTTGAATCAAACTGTGGAAACTCTGCATGCTGGTGGCCTTAGGCAGGGAAAGATCACTCATAAAAGTAGATTCTGTGTTTTTGAGACTCTTTCATCCTGAATGATAATTAGCTTTTTTTAAAAAAAAATGTTTATTTGAGAGAGAGATGGAGGGGGAGGGACAGAGAGAGAGGGAGATAGAGGATCAGAAGTGGGCTCTGCACTGACAGCAGGGAGCATGGGGACCTGAGTCAGAGTCGGATGCTTAACCGACTGAGCCACCCAGGAGCCCCGGAATGAGCTTCTTTTTACGAGTTAAGTGTTTAAAGCGAAAATGTCACAAATGTTTGCTGCTACAACTCCGTAGGAACAACCAGACCCTTTGTGCTTACCTGGTAAGTTCCTGATGGCCCTTTAACACTTCTGATGGGTGAATCAACCGCTATTCAAATCAAACCACTCCATTTATTCTCTCCTGTGCCTGGTCTGCCAGGAAGCTTAAAAATTGTTCTAGTCACACTCTTGACTAGGTGACAGGTATCATGTTGTCTCCTGTATCTATGTAGTTTCTGATCTTTATGTTGCTGTTCATTCACACGTGCCGATGGGTATTTTATCGCGAAGCCTATTCTCAGCCTTTCTGGAAGATGGTAGGACAGGTGGTCTAAGGGTAACAGGAAAGTGTCCCCAGAACTCTGAGTGTGAAAAAAACACTCATGAAGATAAGGGATTCCTTTTTTTTTTTTAATAGTTTATTGTCAAATTAGTTTCCACATAACACTCAGTGCTCATCCCCACAAGTGTCCTCCTCCATGCCCATCCCCCCCTCCCCCCACATCCATCAGTCCTCAGTTTTTGTCAGCATTCAAGAGTCTCTCATGGTTTGCTTCTCTCCCTTTCCCCCACCATTTCTGCCCTTCTTCTCCCCCTCGTTCCTCCGTCAAGTTCCTCCTAATCCTCCTATACGTGCAAACATATGATATTTGTCCTTCTCTGCCTGACTTATTTCGCTCAGCATAACACCCTCAAGGTCCATCCACGTTGCTACACATGGCCAGATTTCATTGTTTCTCATTGCCATGTAGTATTCCATGGTATAGATAAACCACAGAAGATAAGGGATTCCTATCACACAGGCTTAAACCCAAACCAACTTGTTTGTTATTACGGTGTCCAAAGCCTATGCAAAGTCGGCATGGATGGAGACGGGAGGTGGAAATTCACAGAACTGGTCCCGCTTCATCCTGGGCAGGAGACAAAGATCGGGGACATATGGGTATTCTCAGCCTTGGAGAAGTACGCTTAGGAATGCGACCAACACAGAGTCCTCAGATCTTTTCCAGGGCCTGAGTGATGACTTTCTTGAGAGCTTCCCTACCCTGGTTCCAAATCCTGCTCACCAACCAACCTCTTATCAACAGTTGCAGCTTTGCATGCGTCCTGACACTGGGAACGGGGTCTCCAGGGCTGGGGTACTGGGGGAATGACGTCCATCATCAATGGAAGTCGGCACGGAGTATACACAGTGGTCCGTGGTGAGCTCCATTAGTGGGAGGAGGTGGAGTGTCCTGGAGCACCCGCGTGTCTCTGGATCTGCAAAGCTGAAGGCCACCCTGGGAACGTGGCGTCCACTGCAGGTCATGCCATGCCCAGGCCTTCCCGAGCAGCCAGCCAGCCTCCCATCCCTGGCCATCTGGCTGTCCCTCTCAGATGACAACAGATGGTAAATTAAAGACACCAGCCTCAGTGCCTGCAGTGGGACTGCCCAGCACGATTCCCACTGGTGTGTCCCTACAGTGGGAACCATGACTCCAGGCAGCAGCAGGTGGCCCTTGGGAAGAAACTCAGGGGACCCTAGGGCACTTCAAAGGGGAGGGGCATGGAGCCATTGTGAATCATCCTCAGAAACCCTGCTCAACACAACAGCCCTGATGCAGCTTTTAAATAACAGCCTTCTGGGGCACTTGGGTGGCTCGATCAGCTAAGCGTCAACTCGGTTTTGGCTCAGGACATGATCCCTTGGTTCATGAGTTCAAGCCCCATGTCCGGTTCTGCGCTAACAGTGTGGAGCCTGCTTGGGATTCTCTCTCTCTCTGCCTCCCTCCCCCACTCACTCTCCCTGTTTCTCTCTCAAAAATCAATAAATAAACTTAAAATTTTTTTTTAAGTTGTAGCCTTGTTCAGAAAAGTGTGGGTGCTGGAGGTATGATAAAGTGGCTGACTTCAGGGTGTCATGGGCACACCGCAGAGTATTACACACCAGAGAAAAAGAAGGAACCACAGCCTTCAACAAGGCCACGACAAGGACAAATCTAAGAAGAGAATGAGCAAAAAGGCAAGTGACAGAACACGACACCACCTTTACAAAGCATGAAACCAAACAATATCATATCCTGGGTTACATGTAACATTCACGGCACAGGGGACAGCAGAAGGCTACTTGCAAAACAAAGCCAGGTGTACTAGACGCAAGGATCAAGATGGTGGTTAACTCTAGGATAGTCAGTAGGTGCCCTGGTATTCATTTTATTATTTTACGACATAGGTGCCCCTTGATTATATGGGCTGTAGGAATCAAATATTTCATAATTGCAAACCACGCTAAGGCTGGGCACCTGTCATTACTCAAGGTCTAGGCCTGCAGGCTCCCCACAGGCTTCACCGCAGTGCCCGTGTGCCCCCGGGGTGGCTGCTCATGGCTCACACCTCCCAGGGGCTCAGGCCCCAGATGACAGGGCTGCTGCTCAGCCTGGCGAGGTCAAAGGTGAGAAGTGATTGTGCTGTTAGCACACTGAGGCCGCTGTCCTTTGCTCCTTCTAGATTTCCGTCTCTCACTTAAATGCGACCCGTCTGCATCAGTGGATGGATTCCCACTTCCGTGGGCCTGTCCCCTGGGGTGCTCAGGACTCGGCTACACCAGCCCAGCACTGCCCCGTATCTATGGAGCACCTACTCTGTTCCAGGCACCCCTCTCAGTCCTGGGGATGCAGCTGTGGGTAAAACCCCACAACCCCCCCTGGCCATGGAACTTACATATGAATGAGGAAAGGCTGACAATAAGCACTGAATTCATACTTAGAAGTCAAGAAGAAAGAAGAAAAAACCACAGCAGAGCAGAAAGATCAGAAGTAAAGGGAACGGCAGGGGGTGGGTTTGGGTGGGGTGGTCAGGGAAGGCCTCCTTGAGGAGGTGACCTTGGGGCAGAGACCTAAAGGAGGGGAGGGGGACCGCGGGGATATGTGGGGAAGAGCCTTCCAGACTGAGGGCGGTGCAGGGCAAAGGCCCCAACCCTTCCTCTTGCCTTCTCCTCAGTCTCCTGGAGCTCCCCCAACTCCAGCCTAGCTCACACCTCTTTCAAGCACTCCTCCCTCCCCACACTGCACTCACCTCCTCCCCATTCTATTTTTTTAATGTTTATTTTTGAGAGAGAGAGAGAGACAGAGACAGAGCGCCAGCAGGGGAGGGTCAGAGAGAGAGAGGAAGACACAGATCTGAAGCAGGCTCCAGGCTCTGAGCTGTCAGCACAGAGCCTGATGCGGGGCTCGAACTCACAAACCGAACCATGAGATCATGACCTGAACTGAAGTCAGACGCTTACCGGACAGAGCCACCCAGGTGCCCCCCTGGCTACTTGAGTTGTAAAGAGTACTCAGACTTTTAGGGGGAAGAGGATTGGGAGGTTTCCACACCACAGGGGCACCCCTGTTTGTACTGGCCTTCGCTCTGAGCTTTTGGGCCGCCCTCACTGCTCCCAGCAAGCCTGATTTGCTCTGGGGATTAGCCAGGACTCATACTTCCTTAGTCATCTTCCACGTAGCTTCTTTCCTTCTGGGCATCACCAGGCCTCAGAGGTTGGCTTACAGGCTGTGATTTTTCACACCTTTGTCCAACCTGTAATACCAGTGCCTGCAATCAAGGTGTGGGCTTAATCGCTATTATTAGCATGGATGGCTTCTTACTCCTGACTCTCCCGAGTGCCACCTCCAGGTAAACTTACCTGGAAAACAATCTGGGGGACTTCTCCACATGCCGGGGTTGTCGTGGCAGCTGCCAGAGTGGCCCGGGCCACCAAACATCACAGATGTGGGGCTGAGGCCAGAGACCGTGGGGCCCATCTCTGGCGCTCTGCACACCGAGGAAGCAGAAGTTTCCTTCTTTTGGCCGGTCAGGTGATGATGTTTGTCAGCTTCTGCTCCCAGTCCCTAAGTCCCAACAACCTCAGGGCTCAGGCAAATGGCCTTGAGGACTCTATTGGGTGTCCACTACTCCCAGGGCGGCCTGTGGTGAAGGCGGAAACCTCAGATACGGTCACAAATACTTACTGTTCTGTTAGGTCCGAAAGGAAAACATTTGCAGGCTGATTCCAGACCTTGAACATCACCAGCCTCATTTGTTCACTCACTCAAACTCCTACATCGTTCCGGGCCCTACGCTGGGTGCAAGGGGTACAGAGACATAGAATGCCAGCTCACGTTTTTTTGCACTCTTATGGTGCGTCAATGCCATTTTAAAGTGCTTTGCTTGTATTTTCTTGTTTAATTCTCCACCAACTCTATGGGACCGCCATTCTGGCCAAGAAGCTGGAGCAGGTAAGGCGTGGAGGTATCTGCTGAGTTAGGGTCCAGGTTCCGCTCCGCCCTCGTGAAGACATAGGCCTTGTCTCGGAACTTACCAGCCAGGGGGACATACGTGGAACACTGATAAGTCACATTCCAGCGTGGCCACGGAGGCAGTCTTAAACTTCACTACAAAGCTTGTCCTTAGAAGCCCTATCCTGGCCTGGATCTCCAAGAATGCACAGGAATTTCCCTCCTGGACCAGAGGGGACAGAACATTCCAGGCAAATGTCTGGAGAGACAGATCTCCATGCTAGAGCTTGGAGGAGAACATGAGGGCTTGAGGGGGAGGGAAAATATCTCCGGTGGAGATTTCTTCTCTTGTTCTTCTTGTTCCTTCTTGGCAGAACCGAAGGCACCGGGCACTAACGGGTCCCCTGCTAAGATATATTCCTTTCCTGGGGCTTGTCCCCAGCACTTGAGGCCCTTCAGGTCACCTTCGACATAGGTCCTTGGGAGTGCCTGAAGGTTATGCTGGCCACGGCAGAAGTTATTTCCTGACCTTCCCTCCTTACGTGCAATGTCTCCTTTCAGATCCCTCATGGTGAACCACTGTCCGCCATGTCTGTTCTCCCCAAGAAGAGCGCCAGGGCTGCTGAGGAGACAAGAGACAAGCCTGTGTGAAACTTCTGGAAGGCTGGACTGAGGTACCCAGACGGGGTGCCGCTGCTGAGGACAGTGCTTCAGAGCACTGGAGTTCCAGAACATCAGCTCCGTCCTCAGACACACTGTCTACGATCCAGTATCCTCACCCGGCCACAGCTGTCACCCTGAGGCGTCCGCAGCCACCCCTCTCCCAAACCACTGGCAGTGTTAGCAAGGCAGCCACAGTGACGTCCCTAAAGTGTAGGTCAGAAAGTGACCCTGTTAAAAGTCCTGCATGGACGTCCCATTCCACCAGAGTAAAAGCCCAAGGTCTTTCTAACAGCCCCACAAGGCCCGCCATGAACTGAAACTCCTCCTGCCTTGCTGCTCTCCCTCACTCCACTCCAGCCACACGGGTCTCTTTGCTGTTCCTCCAGCTCCCCAAATATGCCCTGACCCCAGGGCCTTTGCGCTGCAGTTTCCATTGCCGAGAAGGCTCTTCCCCCACAGATATCCTCATGGCTCTGTCCCACTCTGTTCAAGTCTTCGTCAGGTGCCGCTTCCATGAGGCCATGGCTAACGTCCCACTGATGCGACATCTTCCACACCCCCTTGCCCCCACTCTGTAGTCTCCTCACTTGGCGGGCTTGTTTCTTCAAATAGCCATGTTCACTTTCTAATTGACGGCTTTATTTTGCTTATTTTTTGCTTATATTTTGCTTATTTTCTAATTGACGGCTGGAATGAAAGCTCTACTGACGCAGAAATCTTGTCTGTTGAGTTCTCCACTGTATTCCCAGCACCCAGCACAGGGCCAAGCACAGAGCTGGTGATCTTACATAGTTACCAAATAACTAAAAGAATGCACACCTTGGACACCTGCCCCCCCCTCCCCCCCGCCCACAGGCCACAGAGCCCAGGCAAGGAAACCCCACTGGTGACTTTGCATCCTCCTCAGAGGGCAAGGCAGCTGGCATCTGAGCTGGCAGCAGTCCTTGCCAGGTCCGGTTCAACTCCACAGACATTTATGGAGCCCCTGGGCAGGTGTCGTGAGGGCCTGAGACGGACGACTCTTCGCCCACCTCGTCTGGCTGGGGGAGAAGGCTGCCAGGGGCAGGGGGGGCCTCCAGAGGGGGACAGGCCAGCCCAGGCCCGGAGGGATCCACCTGAAACCTGAGAAGGCAGGACAAGCTCGGGCAGGCTCCCCCTCACACCCGCCTCACACCAGGCCCGCTAGTCCTGTCTGGCGGGTGACCTTCCTCAGGGTCGATGCCCCTTTTAGGCCCCATTCCCATCCTNGGGCCGGGGCGGCCTTTGGGTCCTAAGAAGTTGGAGGCGATGGGGGAGGGTGCTCCCCCGGGCATGGCCCGTGCAGCGTGCAGGGGATTACAGGGTGTGCGTATGCTGTTCCCAGGGGGGTGTCGAACAGAGACCCCTGGGAAATAGGATTTGTAAACACATGACGTTCATGGGGCTCCAGGGGGAAGCTCAGACTTGGGGGGTGTGTTAGGGGGAGGTGGTGGAAGGCAGGTGAGATGTGTGTGTCCTGGGGTTCAGAGACTAGGATGTCAAAGCTGTGGACCTACGGAGGTCAAGTTTGGGGAAGTAGAGTCAAGAGAGTCAGAGAGAGAGAGTATTGTAGAGAGAGAGGTGGGAATGTTGTCGAAGAATGGGGTTGGATGGGCAAGAGGCTTGGTGCCCGGAGGAAGAACGGGTCTGAGGGAGCCACTGAGTAGAAACCTAGTGTTTGGAGTTAGTCTATGGCCCCGTTGACTGAATTGGTTCTCATACCCAGTCGAATCAAAATTGTATCCAAAATCCCATTTCAGAGCGCAGCTCCACGTGGCCTTATTTGTTTTGGAAGCAAGTATCGCTAATATTTGCTGGTCTTCTAGTACCCGCCAAAAACCACAGGCACCAGTAGACTGGTAAGAGGGCAGAGGTTTTGTGTTATTTCATCCCTGGCAACCTGAGGCTCTGTGAGCAAATGTTGGCTGAACAAATGAATGAAAGAATGAATGAATGAGTGGCACTGTTCTAAGAAAGGACCTCGCACTATTTTCAACCCTCTAACCTCAAACCACCCAGAAATGGAGAAGGATGTCACGTGTCTTCGTCAAGAATGGTTTATGATTGTGCCTTTTACGGTATTAGTGACTTGAAGTACGAACTTGGATTTTGCACACTCTCAACTGGGGTGCCCTGCTTTGGGCGGATATTTTCTGGGTGGATGCAGGTGCCATGACTGTCCCAGGGGCACGGAGGAAGCCTAGACCTACCTGGGCTCAGCTTGGTGGAAAGTGTTGACTCTTCCCTAAGTCCTCATTTGATAAAAACGGTCTTTGGTCCCATGGGCCCCAATGGCAGCTTGACCTTGCCCTTCCTGTAAGGTTCACTGGCTTCTCCTGCTTCTCCTCTCCTGACTTGCAGCAAGGTCTCATTTCTTCTTGGAGTTGGACAGCCCTGGGTCTACTTTGTCACTTCCCAGCTGGGTAGGCATACAATCCCTTCAGGGCAGGTTGATGTTAGGGTTAAATGGGTTCATTTGTGAACCCCCCTGGTTCTTTCCTTCAGAACCTACTTGTTTCCTGCTTTGTTTACTCATTCGTTCCGCCAATATTTGCATGCCCGCCTGTGCCAGAAATGGAACAGAAGTAAGCAGCACTGACCAGGCTCCTACCTAAACTCTTCTGAGGAGACGAGATAGCTGGCTATCAATAAATCAGTAAACAGGTTAGCTTCAGATAGGGAGAGGTGATTTAAAGAAAAACAGACACGGTAAGGTGATTGAGAGTGATGAGTGGGGGAGGGGCAACTCAGACTATGGTGGCCTCTGGAATTCGAGGGTAGATGGTCTTTTGGTGGCGTGGGCCCATCTTACCTTCCCGGCCCCCCAAGGCTTGGAACTCCCTTCTCAGGGGCTGGTCCCTGGGGCCTGAGCCTCAGTCATTATGGGGCTTTTGGGGGAGGGGCTGTGTGGGGCACTGTGGTCCATGGGTCTGTGTGCATGTTTGGTTTTGGGAAGCTCTTGAGAGGGAGATTCCTGCCCCAGAACCCACATAGTTTGTAAGCAGTCCTTGATGGTAAAAGGTCACCCAGACTTGAAAAGGTCAAAGAGATTGCTCAGGAATATAAACATACACAGCCAAGAAAAAGATGAAACAAAGCCAGAGTTATTGTGGCTCTTCTTTAGGGTTCAGAGAAATGTGGAAGGAGGGTCCTTCCCTTCCTTCAGCTGCTGGGGGCTTCCTTAGGCTGGTGGTGGGACTTCTTTCCGGCTTTGAGGGCACCAGCTCCCCCTTAGATCCTTTTGGGTGCACTGGACCTCAGGTTCTGGGCAGATTTGGCAAAATCCTTATGCTAAAGCATTTGCTGCTTGGAATAAGTAAGGCGAGTTACTGTCATGTTTGTCATAGTAAGATGGTTTGAAGGCAGCCACAGGCGGAACAGAACACAGTCTTTGGAACGAAGCAGACCCGTGCCTGAGCCTGACTCTATGTCCGTGGCCAAATCACTTAACCACTCAGAGCCTCAGTCTCCTCACCTTAGAAGGGGAGTAAAACACTGAGTTTGCAGGGGTTGTTATGAGGATCACAGGAACTAATGACTCCCAGGGCTACTCACAGAGTCTGATATCTTAATATGTAGGCCCTTCATTCATTCATTCATTTGTTTGTTCATTCATTCATCTCTTCAGTAAATATCAAGTACTTGCTACATGCTCATCACTGTTTTAGGCACTGGGGATATACCAGTGAATAAAACAGACAAAAATGACAAATGTCCCTGCCTTTATGAAGTCCACATTCTAGTGGGGAAGGGGCAAGGGGATGTAAACAAAAACCAGTAAATAAAATTTGCAGGTTGCCAGATGGTGGTAAGTGGTATCAGAGGGGCTCAAGAGGTTAAGAGGGGGCTCGAGAGGGAAGGAGGGGGCTCGAGGGAAGGAGGGGGGGGTTCAAGAGGGGAAGAGGCAGCAGTGCTTCTGGAGAGGGGTGGTTGGGGAGCTCAGAGGATACTACTGTGTGGCCAGGGAGGGCCTCAGGGGGAAGGTAGCATTTGAGATCGGATCCGAGGCCGTGGCGAAGCATGTTCTAGGGAGGGGACGTCAAGGGCAGAGACCTAATGAGGGCAGAGGGGTGGCGGGGTCAGGTCACCTGAGGCCTTGGAGGTCATGGTTAAGGCTTTGGCTTCTCTCTGAATGAGGTGGGAGCCAAGGGAGGGTTCCGAGTGGAGGAGTCCTGCCTGCAGAGGACTTCCTATTCAGTGGCTTTTGCTTCTTCTGGGACGGGAGCGCGGCCGCCCCTCCCAGCAAGGGCTTGAAATAGTAGACACTTTCAGAGCACGCTGCTCCAGCCTGACTCCTTTGAGATAAATTGGTTTAGACATTTTGCCAAGAGGTGGATAAGGAAGAAGAGGCCAAATGCCAAGCTGAAAACAGACCCCAGAAATCCATTTTCTGCCTCCCGCCCCACTGTGCGTACCATTGTAATCAGTCCATTTCAAAAACACAAAATGTGCAGCAGTGATAGGCCAGGCCCCTGTGAGTTCCAGCAAGAGAGTGACCACATGAGTTAAGGGGGGGAGGGAGGTGGTGGGGTGAGGTGGGAAAAAATTCGGCTCAAGTCTAGGTTCCAGCTGCCAACTAGCCACTTGGGCATCCTGTGGGAGCGTGCGAGGAATGCAGATTCTCAGGCCCCACCCCAGACCTGCAAGGTCAGAATCTGCATCTTAACAAGGTTTCTGGGGGGATTTGTGGGCACAAATAAATAAATAAAGATGGTGAACAGCACATCAGCTGTCTGCTGCCTCGTAGGTCAGTCCTGGCCCTAGGAGGGCAGTCCCAGCTGCCTTCTCTCTCCAGAATGTCACCCTTTAGCCTCCCCACGGTGAGGTTCGCCGCCATGTGACAAAGTGCGGTGGTCTGGCACCTGGGCTTCTGTCCAGACTCTACCTGTTGCTGGCTGGGTGACCCTGGGCCAGTTAGTTAATCCCCCAGAGTGTGTTTCTTCATCAGTGTGACAGGGTTAATAGTCCTACTGCCCTAGGCTGGGAACGAAATGGGGTGAGAAAGGCAAACCTTGCTGCATGCAAAACACCACTGTTTACTCCCTCCACCTGACACGGTATGACCCTGGACAAGGCAGCCGTGTCGTGACCATCACCTGGCTGGGAAGAAGAATGGGAGGCCTAGAAATGACACACCCCAGACTCTTGCATATTTCGATAACAAAAAGAGGCATTTTGGAGCCTGCTGCCAGCCCCAACAGACAGCCACCCCCTCTCTGAGGCTGTGTCTGCTTTTCCTTCCTTTCCCTGGTCTGTTAATCTTCTTAGGTGAGCTCAGTTACTGAGCTTACCTAGAACAAGTAGACTCTAAATGGTGGTTTCTCCTTTAAGGGATCATCACCGTGCTGATTAGGTGTGATTTTGAGACATGTTAATTACCTCTTGGTGCCGGGCAGGTAGGGAAATGGTGCCTGAAACAAAGAATATTTCTGGTGCAGAGTTTGATTCAACATGTATGTAGACCACTGAGTGGGAGGGAAGTTCTTGCATTTGCCAATAGCTGGTATTCCCGATGGCGATGGTGCCGCCAGCGCGGTGGCTTCCCCCTCTGGAGCAGGGCTGAGTTCCTGGACAGCTCCCTGGTCTCAGGCCTTTGGAGCCTTCCCTGCGGGTCCAGGGGCTTCTTTGGAAACAAGGCTAAGGTTTAACTGAGAGTCTGCCGTGGGTGGGAGGGTGACACCTTTGTTTGGAATGGTTTCTTTGGAGGCTCCCAGGATACTGCAGACTCCTGGGAGTCACACTGTCTCCAGACCGTGGGGAAGGACACGAGTGAGACCTTGATGCCACTCCATCCTGGCCTTCCTAGGGCATCCATCGTGCTTTCACATACTCTGTCCTGATGTCTGCTCTGAAGGACACGCCTTTGTGGCAGACCATATGTCCTGATTTTTGGATTCAAAGGTTCACTTATTGACAATAACATATTGAGAGCTCTGAGCTAAGCACTGGGGCTCATGGTCGCTATAGTGGGGGCAGAAGGACCATGACCTTGTGGCTGCATACAGTGGGGCCGGGACTGCTCAGCTTCTCTCTTGGCCTCTGGCTTGGAGGGATTTCAGGCTCTGAGGATTCCTGACCTTGATTTGCTCAGTAAGCCAACCCCCCTGCTCCCCCCATGGCTGGTTTGGCCTCTTGTACCCTCACACTCACTTTGCTCATTGTCTTTCCCCCTGTGCTCATGCTATTGCTCTGAAGTCCTCTCTGCAATCAGAAGCCTACCCATCTGTCAAGGTCTGGTTCAAGTTCCTCCCAGCTGTCCTCCCTTCACAGAAAAAAAGGATTTGCTTCAGAGAAGACAGCCATACAATGTTAGAACCAGATGGGGCCTGAGAGATTCCTGTATAACGGTTTTCAAACTGTGTGGTTGAGGAACCTCTCCGGGAACATGCTTTAGGGTGTTGGTTGGACCTGGTGGCCAGGTGGGAAGGCCTCACGCACTGGAGCAGCGATACTTTTCTCTAAAGTTTCCTTCGAAGGAAGAGCTAGTATGCTTTTAAAAACATGTTTGAAAGCTACTGATCTAGCCTTCAGTCCCCATTTTACAGATAAGAAAACAGGCTCACAAAGGTGTCTTCTGTAAAGCCACCGGCTGGCGAGTGGCAGAAGAGAGCAGGGTGGGTCGGTGCTCTGGCTTACGGGTTCAGTTGCTTGGTTCAAAGTGAGGTCGTGCTCCTTCTTAAGAGCGTTATTTCCCCTTGTGAAACCCACGTGCGGAGTTTACAGCATCCGTTTTCTGAAACACTTGGTACCAGATGTGTTTAAGAATCCAGACTTTTCTAGAACATGGTACATACAGACTTTTCTAGAACATGGCCAGTATGTGACACTCTCGGCGGGTCGAGGGGCAGCACTTCATTAAAAAACATGGCACTCTTTCTGTATCACAACACGCGAGCAGTCACTGCAAAGGGGTAAATAGATTATAAATAGCCTCACATTGGTTCAGTTGAGGTCTCGTTGCCCCGTAAGTTAACGACAACAAAGCCAGCTGTTGGTTTTTAGAGAGTTCTAGATTTTAGAAATTACAGGTAGGGGATTACGAACCTGTAATAATAGTGCCAACCTTGTAGGGTAGTTGCAAGGCCCAGACGAAGACACAAAACACAAAAACCTGCACCTGTAAGGACTTAGCAGGGTGCCTGTGCCACGTGGGCCCTCAGCAGGTACCTCTTGCCGTGTGATGGTGGCTGGTGGCGGGTTTATCGTCTCCCGTCCCTCAGTCCGGAGCTGTCTCTCCTCCCCCATGTGGCCTTTCTTGGCACGTGCCTTTTCTCCTCTCCCAGGCGGTCAGCTTCTAGGGGGCAGGGGCTGTGGTTCCGCTGGGATGGACTGGCAGCCCATAGCATGTGCCCGGTGTGCTGTGCAGTGAACTGGGCCCAACTTCCGCGAGCAGAGGCCTGAGCGATCGGAACAGGCGGCGGGGGCAGCCCTTCTCTGGACTTGCATGTATGTGGGGTCACAACTGCGTGTTGTTGAGGCCACACCGAGTTGGGTTCGGTCCTTACTTGCTGCCCAAGGCACTCCCGCGGGTGTACCTCCTCACTCCCTCGCGGGCCCCCCAGCTGCCCTGCCAGCTTTGCACTGGGCACGCCGTCCGGAACAGTTTCTGCTTCTGATGCACGCTGACCTCACTTGGGTAGATTCCTGCCCCACCGGGTGACCACATGCTTGGCGGGTGGCGGAAGGGTGCAGAGCTTTCTGCGAAAGCCAGGGTTTCCCATCTGAGAAGCCAAGAAAAGGGAAGAGGTTTTCTGAGACCTCTCAAAACTGTCCCTGTCAACTACCAAGACAAGAAGGAGCAAGCGTTCGGCAGATGGGTCAGATGAGCACCACGTAACACAGAGAGAGCAGCCACAAGCCACAGGAAACCTAACAGCATATGTGGCTACAGCGCCTGTGTGTCTGCCCCTGACGGTCAAGTGCGGTGGAGGTGGCCGCGCCGGAGCTATGCAGAGCACGTGGCCCGTGGTCCTTTCGGACACTTGCTGGTCCCGGAGTCAGACTCTCCATGCATTTGCCCTTCAAGTGACCTTGTGCACCTCACTTGATTCTCAGAAACCTTAGTTTTCCTGACCTCCCTGGTGTTAAAACAGTGCTAGTGGGGAATGAACAAGCATGTCTTGAGCTTCTGCTGTGCGCCATGTTCTGGGCATCACAACGACCGCGTGAGGCATGGGGTGTGGGCTCATAGTTCTCATTCGGGGATAAGTAGACTGATGTTTGGAGATGTTCATTGAGCTGGTTTCTAACCACTTCTCCCTCTAGTTCCGTTCTTTATACCAACAAGTTGTTTTCTAAACTTGTCGGATCAAAGAATCACCAGTTGGGCTGCATTCCTAGTGCCCCTGACGGTGAGGCGGGTCTGGGGCAGGGCTCTGGGATGACGCCGGTGCTGCTGGTCCGGGGACCCACTCTGAGTAGCACTGAACTAAGGGAGCCTGGACATCATGGATTCCCAGGCCCCTCTGGTGGGGTGGTGATTTCCCGTGGTCCAAGGTGGGGGCTGGACATCTGCATTTTTTTTTTTTTTTAAAACAGAAAGGTCCAGTGGCAATGACGGTGATAGCAGCGCTGTGCAGGAGGGGTTGGGGTGGGGTCCTGCTGTACTGACGTGTGGCTGAGGCCCAAAGCTAAACGGCAGTCGCTGTTACCTGGGTCCCAAAACCAGTCGGTGCGAACCTAGGGCCTCACCCCAGGTCTGACACACTCCCCAGCCCTCTCTCTTCTTGCAGCCTTTCATTCTGCATTTAAAAAATTTTTTTTTATGTTTTATTTATTTTTGAGAGAGAAGGACAGAGAGACAGAGCACACATCGGGGAGGGGCAGAGAGAGAGGGAGACACAGAATCCGAAGCAGACTCCAGGCTCTGAGCTGTAAGCACAGAGCCCGACGTGGAGTTTCAACTCATGAACTGTGAGATCATGACCTGAGTTGAAGTCAGACGCTTAACCAACTGAGCCACCCAGGCGCCCCTCATTCTGCACTGTAATGAGCCGGGATAGGATGTGGGGGTGCCGTGACGTGTACTGGGGACACATCAATGAGCGTCACCTCTGGGCTGTCGGCCCCACAAGGGCAGGGCTGTTTTGCTCTTTTGTTCTCTGCTCTATCTCCAGCACCAGTAACATGTCTGACACACAGTAGGTACTCTGATGTTCAGTGAGCACCTTGGCCGCTGCCCTTGAGGAGTTAGCTCAGATTCATTTCCTCCTCAAACACCGTACTGGGTGCCAGCCGCCGCCGAGGGCCTGGGCTGCAGCGATCATTAGGGCCACCCTGTGCTCTAGTCTAGCCCACGCCACCCGCTGCATGTGCTCCGTGCTGGGAGCAGGAGAGGACGCAGGCTGAGGAGGTCCTGGGGAGGGAGTGTCCACCCGAGGCGCTAAGACTCTCGGTGTCGTCCCTCAGGTGACTGGATGGCCCTGCCCGCCTGGAGCCCTGGCTGAGTTCTGGCTGATGGACTGCTGTTCAGGCTGACTGAATGCCCGTGGCCGTCTCTTCCTGTGTCTCCCATGAAACTGTAGGGTTGACGCTTGCTGAGCGGCCCTTCCCAGGGAGGGGTTCTGGGTCTCTCTGCCGCCTCTCCTTGTTCTCCAGTCTCCTCACCTATGGTTTGGCTCAGCCCCTTTGCTGTAAGGCCTGCCTCCCCTGAGTAACTGCCTTGGGCCCTTGGGCCCTCGCAGGTTCTAAGTCTAAAAGGAAGCAGTGTTTTGTCTCAAGGAAGGGGTGTGAGTCGGTGAGGTGAGGTTGCTGGGATGCCAAGCACGGGGGCCAGCAGTAAATGCCTTTCCTCACTCTGGCCCACCGGGCCAAGGGAGGGCGCTCTCCGCTGAGCCTTGGGCCTGGAGGCCCGGGAAAGGGGGTCCCTCAGGCCCCTTGCAGCTGCCCTGTGGCCCGGGGTAGCCTCCCCCCTACCTCTGCCCCACCGCACACACCGGGTTTGGCATCTCCTTCTGCCTGGACTCTCACTTGGAGAAACCCTACCTCACTTGGAAAATTCCCGAAACCCCAGCTCAGATCTCACTGACTTCTGACAAGTCTTCCGAGTGTCCCAGGTGGTCTTTCCACCCCACCGTGCCGGGACCTGCTGGTCCCAGACTGTACTCTTTGAGGGCAGGGACAGGATTAGGGCTTCGAATCTTCAAGAGATGCTTGCTGGCTCTGTGGGGGTATGCATTTAACTTGTCCGTGTAGAGCTGGCTTCCTGAGAGAGCCATTTCCAAGCCTTCTGGGCTGGCCTGATAACATCCCCCTGCCCTGTGAGAGTCATTTCCTGCCCTGCTGAGCCCTGGGGACAGGCCAAACCAACTCCAAGATCATGACTTTCAAGTTACCTTCTCTCTTCTTAGACTAGGCTTTTCTAGGGGAAGTGTGTGTGTGTGTGTGTGTGTGTGTGTGTGTGTGTGTGTGTGTGTGAGAAACCAGTATACTTATCTATTCTGCCAGCCCAGCGGAAGTATTGTCTTCTGTTCCCACATTTTACTCTCTCATCCTGCCCTTCCAGCTTCTGCATTGTGCGTGAACACGGGGAGAAGGCTTTGGCGTGAAGCCTGGACTCCCAGCCACCAAGATTTTCCCAGAATATCACTTTCTGCCAAGTTCTTGGAGCTCCTTAATCTTTGACTTATGGCCTCTTTGCCTTTCAGTCAAGATCCAAATGGCCACGTCCTCTGAACCGGGTCATAATTTGAGCAAAGGTGGTGGAGGGGGAAGAACGGCACCCCTGAGGTAGACATGGGAAGGCCTGGGTCTTGGCCAGCAGTCGTACCCCCGCTGCGTGCCAGGCACACCTGCGGGGAGCTGAGGTACTTGATTAGGTCCTGTCCCTGAAGGGGAGACCTAGAGATCGACTCTTTCCTTTCAGAAATATTTACAGAACACCTGCCGTGTGCCGGGTCTTGGAGACAGACAGGGCGTGACGGGGAGAGTGAGAGGGCAGAGGGCAGAGCAAAGTGGTAAGGTACAAGGATTTTGGCTTTCACTTTGGGTGAAAGGGGAGCCCCTGGAAGATTTGGAGGGGCCGGGTGGCATGACCCTCTCTTCTCTGCCCCGCTGCTTGGCCCTACCCCGCTTGGGCCCAGCTCCCTGGCTGCCCCTGGACGGTGCATTTTGCAGGGGGAACCTTGCTGGTCATTGTGCTTGATGAGCAGTGACCTCAGAGGCACTGCCACGCTTCTGGCACATTTGTATCCCTGCCTTCACACACTCTTTCCCCTTTTCAGGCCTTTTATCTGGATGCCATCCTCTCCTACCTTGTGACCTTGCCTCGTACTTTATTGAGGAAATAGAGGCAGTTAGGAAACTCCCTTGCGTCCCACCATCGAGTCAGCCCGCTCTCCCTCCTGTCACTGTGTGGAGGCTCCGGCTCCTTTCAAGGCCTGCGCCCCCTTCACGTCTGCTCAGAGTCCCTCTCGGAGCCTCCTCAGGACTTCGAGGCGGCTGGCACTTCTCTCCTCTGGATCAGTCCTGTCTCTGTGTGTTTCCTGGATCATTCCCTTGAGGATTCACTGACACCTGAGACTCCGGTAAAAACCTTCCTTAGCCCCACGTCTCTGTCTACTCACTGCCCACCTCTCTGCTCTGTTTCAGCAAAGCCTCTTCGAGAAACCTGTCTCCTCAGTTGGCCCCATGGAGCTTGAACTACCCCCCCAACACCCCAAGACTCCTCATGTCAAGGTCACCCTCTCATGTTACCTCCCTGTGGCCAAATCCAGTGGTCATGTTTGTGTTCTTCTTCCATATTGCAGCTACCTTTAATCCGCTTGACCACTCCCTTCTTCCGGAAACTTCTCATCTCTGTTTCTGTAACAGACAGTCCTGGTTTCTTTTTCTTTTTCTTTCTTTCTTTCTTTTTTTTTTTATGTATTTTTATTTATTTCTAGGAGAGAGAGAGAGAGACAGCGTGAGCAGGGGAGGGTCAGAGAGAGAGGGAGATACAGACTCTGAAATCGGCTCCAGGCTCTGAGCTGGCAGTCAGCACAGAGCCTGACGCGGGGCTCGAACCCACGAACTGCGAGATCGTGACCTAAGCGAAAGTCGGACGCTCAACCGACTAAGCCACCCAGGCGCCCCCAGACAGTCCTGGTTTCTTTAACTTGGTTCTTCTACTCACTCTCCTCCAGATTTGACACCGACCTCCATCCACTGATCTGATTTCTCTACTTGGATATCAAATGTTATTTAAGTTCGTCGAAACAGAACTCTTGTTTTTATTCCTCCTCATCTCAGTAAATGGCAAGGTGGTACCACTGTCCACTCCACTGTGCAGTCTCAAATCTGAGATGAAAGAATTTATCTTTAATCCCTGTCTATTCCTCATCCCTCACACATTGGTTTCCTATTGCTGCCATAAGTAATTATTCCACATTTACTGGCTGGAAACAATGCAGTTGTGTTATCTGACAGTTCTGGAGGTCACAGGTTGGAAATGGGTCTCATTTAGGCTAAAGGCTCTAGGGAGGAACCCATGCCCTATCTTCCTGGCCTCCGCGACTGACCACATTCCACGGCTCGTGGCCCCTCCTCCATCTTTAGAGCCAGCAGTTAGCTTCCTCTGTGAGTATACCTGCTTTCACCACCATCCCCTCCTCTGACCCGCCTACTTCCTTCTTCCGAGGACTCTGTGGTGCCCACCCAGGTAATCCAGAATAATCCCAACTCAATGTCATTAACTTAATCACATCTGCAGAATCCCTTTTGCCATGTAAGGTGACATAGGCACAGGTCCCAGCAGTTAGGACAGTCATCTCTGGGGGCCGGGATGGGGGGATAAGGGGGTATTATTCTGTGTGTCACACCTCCAGTCTAACCCATTAGTAAATCTCGTATATTTTACCTCCAAATCATGTCTTCCCTCTGCCTGTCTCTCTCTGTCTGCACTATTTCTCACCTCTGTCCCCTCGTCCTGGCATCCGTCACCCCTCACCAGGCTCCAGCAGTGACCTTCTGACCACCCCTGCCGTTGCCTCGCCCTCTCCAGCCCCAAGTTCATTCTCTACATGGCGGATGGAGGGGTCTTCGCAAAACCTAAACCAGACCCCTCCACCCCCTGCTTGCACGCTCCCCGCCCCCTCCAGAGGCTTCCAGGAGCTCTGAGGAGGAAAGCCGCCCTCCTGAGCACGGTCTGCCATCGTGTGTCCACAGCTGCTCTTACCTGCCTCTCTGACTACCGTGCTCTGATCTGTCCCCGCCGCTCCAGCCACACGGCCTTCCTGCTGTTCTTCAGCCTTGCCAGCTGTGTTCCCGCCCCAGGGCCCTTCCGTGGGCTGTGCCAGGACTCTTCCCTCAGATCTTTGTGGGGCTTGCCCAGTCTCAGGTAGCCCCCCAGTCACGCGCTGGCACGCCACCCTGTTTTAGCTCTCTGCACATCTCTTACCGCTACCTGGCCTTCTCCTGCTTTGTCTCCCCTTTTGGGAGGTGCGCACCCTGAGAACACCTCCCCCACTGCTGTGCGTGCCAGGTGCTGGCTGGTGGGTAACGTGTGCTACTCCGAGGAGGTCAGGCCGGGGGAGCAGGAAAGCTTCTCCAAGGTGACCCTGAACTGCAGCTCACGTGCCGCCTGGGCTTTGGCAGAAGAAGGGAGGGAGGTTCAGGCTGTCCAGGCACCCTCAGGTGAGACAGATTGCCACAGCCTCGGAAGGACGCGGGGACCTGGAGATGTGCATGTGGGAGGCTGGTGGCCCAGGGAGAGCGGGTGATGAGCTCCACGTATCATCTGCCGACTCAGGCCTCCCTCGCCTGGTTCTAAGGTGATGGGCCAGGTCCTGCGAACCCCCTGTGGGTGACCAGGTTGCGCACTCCAGAGTCAGAGCACACTGCGACACGGGCCAGCTTCTTTTCTTGCTTACTAGTATTATTTTATTGGTCTCAAGAGAATTTAGCGATTCATCACTTACACGTAACACCCAGGGCTCCTCCCAACAAGTGCCCTCCTTAATGCCCATCACCCATGTAGTCCCCCCATCCCGGCCTACCTCCCGTCTTCTCTTTTTTGTTAAAAAGATTTTTTAAAACACTTATTAAAAAGAGAGACAGGGGGGCGCCTGGGTGGCTTAGTCGGTTAAGCATCCGACTTTCGCTTAGGTCATGATCTCGCGGTTTGTGGGTTCGAGCCCCGCGTCGGGCTCTGTGCTGACTGCCAGCTCAGAGCCTGGAGCCTGTTTCAGTCTGTGACTCCCTCTCTCTCTGACCCTCCCCTGCTCATGCTGTCTCTCTCTCTCTCCTAGAAATAAAAAAAAAAAAAACCATTAAAAAAAAAAAAGAGACAGAGAGCGAGTGGGGGAGGGGCAGAGGAAGAGGGAAACACAGACTCCAAAGCAGGTTCCGGGCTCCGAGCTGTCAGCACGGGGGGCTCGGACCCATGAACCGTGAGATCATGACCTGAGATGAAGTTGGATGCTTAACCCACTGAGCCACCCAGGTGCCCCTCCCCTCTTTTCTTGTGAAATTAACTAGTTACTGTTTTGCGCAGGCAATGAATGTACATGGTAATAAAAATCAAATAATACGAGAGAGAAAAGTAACTCCTTCCCTCCATCATCTCTGTGTCTTCTTGCTCCTGTCCACGGACGGAGCCCCTCCTGGGACTTCCCTGGGGGTCCTTTCAGAAATAGTCAGCATCTGGGGCGCCTGGGTGGCTTAGTCGGTTAAGCGTCCGACTNAAAGCGTGTTATTGGTTTTGGCTTTTACACACAGTAGTAACACACTGCACAGCCTGTTTTGTGTCTTTCTCTGCCAGCGTTCCCTATTGCCGTGGAACACATCAGCCCCAAACTTGGTGCCTTACAACAGCCACCTTTTATTATGTGTCACCATTCTGGGCCTGCCAGAGTAGCCAGCAGTGGGTCCGCTCCGTGATGCAGCCGCCCCTGTCTGGGCCCTGTCACGTGGCTGGGCCTGGCTGAGACGACACAGCAGTGTTCCCTGTGGCCTTTCTTAGGTCCCGGCCAGCCCGGCTGCGTCCTCAAGGGGGCCACAGAGAAGCAAGAGGAAAGCAGACACGAGTAACCCCTTTGCCAGGCCTTTGTGTGTCGCATGTGACTGTCCTGTCAGTCAGAGCAAGTCACGTGGCTGAGCCCGCGGTCAGTGTGAGCGGCCAGAAAGCACGCGGGTTCAGGGACGGATGAAGACCTGGGGCAGTTTGTGCTATGAGGGACCGCGGGACTGTGTGTAGGCCTATTGCCTTTGTGTAAGGGACACATGTCCCGTCACATGGGGTCCACTGCAGTGAGGACTGCACAGGTTGTTTTCTGTCCTGTGCTGTTCCCAGCAGGGCTGCACGTGTAGAAACATCCCCATTTGTACCCCGAGGTGCTCGAGAGTGCACGTATGTAAGGGCTAAGCTACTAAACCTGGAATTTCTGGCTCAGGTGGTGTAGGGACATAGATCGTTTTATAGATGTTGTTAATTGCCTCTGTAGGCACTTTATGCTCCCGCCAACACTATCCCACAGGGTCTGTCTTTCTGTCGCTTCGTGGTGGGGTGGGGATGACAAGTACTATAGGTGCTGAGTTACCTGTGACTTACAAGAAGCCAAGGAAATGAGGAGACGAAATTCACTGAAGTCATCCTGAGACGGAGAAATGGAGAAACAGGCAGTCTTCGTAGGGTCACAAGGGAGATGCTGGTAACCTGCTCGTGCTTGAAGAGGGTTTGTTTTTCCTCTTGGAGCAGAGCCACGGCAGGGATGGTTTGAATAGACCCAAATGCTTCTCTATTGACAAATCTGAGTTGTTGAGATTTTTTTTTTTTTGTATTGATATCAAGTACTCCCTGGAATAGAGTAGAAACCTTAAGCTTGTTTTTCCCCATCTGATCAAATCTCTGGGTGTCAGATGTTTATCCCGTAAGGGAGAAGGCGGGGAGGAAAGGGCAGTCACCTTAAGTGGCAAAGGCCACACAGCGCCTCCCTCCTTGGAAGGATCAGGGAGACCGAGGCGGCCTGGGCATTGAGCGGGGCCAGCCCCAAGGCGCGGGGGGTTGTGTGTTTGGAGAGGAAGCTTGGTGCTAGAGCGCCCTGCCCGGGGCTGATGGCCCCCGTGCTTCTCCATGAGGGTCCCCAGGAGTGGTCTCCATTCAGCTTCAGGCTTTATCGCTGTGTAAGTCCCTGGGAAGCTGGTTTCTGCAGACTCACTTAAATCCTGAAAAATACCCGTGGGAAAGGTGGAAACCAGCCCTGGGCGTCCCCGAGTCCCCACGCACTCTGGTCACCTGACGGTCCTGGCAGGTGGAGCAGGAAAGGGACTTAGGAAGGGCCTGCTCAGCCCTGCAGCAGAAGGGTGGGGGACTCGGCCAGGGTCACGCGGCTGGTTGGGAGGGAAGCTGGGCCCGTTCTCGGGATGCTGATGGCCACACGGTTTGTGCCTGACACGCCGGGGTGATGGTGCAGGTAGACGGCCTCAGTTCAGAACTCCAGCTCCAGGACTGACTGGCCCTGGGACCTTGAGCACGTTGCTTCACCTCTTGTGCCTCGTTGCCCGTCCGTGGGCTGGAGGTGACGGCAGGTTCTGGTGAGGCTTGCCGGACTAACAGGGTGATGTCATGTCTTCGTGCGGCAAGGCGTTTAGTAAGAGCCCAGCATGGCTTGTCTTGTTAATAAACGTCACACAACATTCCTATCTCCCTACTAGATTGCAGGCCTCTTGAGCACAAGCATTGTGTCTCCTGGTGCTTTCTGACCTCCTATGTCCAACATAACTATTCTGGGAAATAGCAAGTCCAAAGCGAATGGCAGTAACAGTAATAGTAACTCACACCTGTTCAGTACCTGCTCTGTACTCTGTGCATTACATGTCTAATCCTCGCGGTCTCCAGGTGGGGAAACTAAGGCTCAGAGAGGTTAAGTAAGTTGTCCAGTGCCACACAGCTAAGTAAGCAATGAAGCCGGTATTGAGCCTGGGGCTGCCCGAGGCCGGAGCTCTGTCCTCCACGTTAAACTTCTGGGCTTTTCCATTCTGGAAAGTGCACACCTGGCCCCACTGTGCAGTCCTACGTTGCCTGCAGGGTGGGATGGCCGGCTGTGCCCTACCCTGTGCCTGGTGAGTGTGAGTAGGCAAGTGAGTGAGGAGAGACCCGATTTAAGTCTTTCACGAGGCAGATTCCTGATGGAAGGGGTCTCTGTTCCAGTGGTGCTGCCGAAAACTCTCAAGGCAATTATGGAGCTCGCCTTGTCTGCTGCCCACTTCTCAGGGGTCACTTTTCTCATTGTCCCATGTCCAATGTTGTGAAAATTGTTTTTTCACCTATTTTGTCCTGCATTTATGGTTATTTATTTTTTCATTTGAGAGTGCATATGCCCACACAGAGGAGGGGCGGAGGGAGAGAGAATCTTAAGCAGGCTCCATATTCAAAGCAGAGCCCGACACGGGGGTCGATTCCGCAACCCTGGGATCATGACATGAGAAGAAATCAAGAGTCGGACACTCAACTGACCGAGCCACCCAGGCGCCCTGTGTTTGCGGTTATTTTATACAGGAGGGTAATTTGTTCCATCTTGGCTGGAAGTGAAAGTCTATTTTTAACTTTTTATTCTCCTTTATTTCATCTTAATTCTTTAATCCAGCTGGAATTAATTTTGTCGCATGCCCTGAGGTGCCGTTTTTCCCCGTTGTGCCTCACTTTCCTAGCATGTAGCTGGGCATGCTATGGGCAGTAACAGCTCGCTAGGTGACATCTGTGTCCTTTGTCACTCATGGACTCTGAACTGGGGACCCGGAGGTCTTTGACAAGAGCAGGAGGTGCTGTGGAGTGTTGGTCAGGGCGCTGAGGATGGAGCCTTTGCAGCCCCTGTAGAATTCCTCCAGTGAGTTCATGGCATGTTTTTCAGATCCTTCCCCCCATGCTTGGGAGAGTGAGTAGTAGAGAAGTCCCCTTTTTTGAAGGAGAGAAAAGAAAACATAATTTGCCTGGGAGACTCACTGGAGCCTGAACAATTTTAAAGTTTCACAAATTATATTGTAGCCAGTGTTCATTTCAGATGTAAGCTCTCTGCTCAGAGGGCGTGGCTCCTTCCGGAACCGAGGAGCTAATCCTTGTCGACCTGGCAGGAAACCCCAACTCTTCCCCTCTTCCCCTCTCCGCCCTTCACGGTTCAGCTCTAACAAACTACTTGGAGTTCACCAAACAACGAGGCTGTGTCCTGCCTTTGCACATTCTGTTCCTTCTGCTTGTAAACGCGTACCTGTTACACTGTTGGTGAGGGCTTTGTCCCCTCCTCTTACGCCGGGCCAGGCCAGGACTGTGTGGGGCTTCCGTGAGGGAAGGGACCGTGTCTCCTCGTTCTGAGCAAAGCCTCTTCCTCTCAACTGGACCTTTCCCAGGGCCCGTCCAGGTTTTCTAATAGATCTGATTTCCCTCCACAGCTTGGCAGCAAGACTCTGGTGTGTTCCTCCATTATCAGGAGATGGATACACTAAAAGTCTGTAAATCCTACAGAGCTCTAGGGTGGTAGTTTTAGACTTCTCTTTATGCAGTCCTTTTAAAAAATATTTTTGCAAGCCTAGGATGTACAGCCAGTGACATGGGAGAGGTGACGTCGGGGCATTCTACCAAAGCCCTCAGTTGGGTTCTGTGGCATTCCTTTCAGAGATGAGTGACCCTGGGAATGACCATTGATTGGTGAGGTGTTCTCAGATAGCGGCTCTCAAGCGAAAGCCTGTTTGGTGGTTGGGAGATCTAGTCAGGATAGTAGTTTGGCCACTGTAACTAAAGTCAAAGTGACTAAACAAGAACCAAGTAGAAGTTAACGTTTCTCTCTCATGCAGTAATTGATCATAAGTGGTCTGGGTCTTGGTGGCAGTTCCTGAGTGTTGGAGGCTGAGGTTCCTAATGCTCTGCTGCTCTGTGGTCTCAGTAGATGGCTTCCGCCTGGAGGGTTAGAATGGCCGTGCCATTTTCCATCCGCGCGGACCCACTCCAGCTGATGGGTTAGGTGAAGGGGACCTGGAGCATGAGCTCACTTCCTGCGGGGCCAGCAGAGAAGCTGCATAATGACACTCTGCTCACAACCCCCCGACCACAGCTTAGCATCTAGCTCCCAGGGAGCGGGGGAATTAGTCTTTCCTTGACAGCTCTGTCCAGGGGTAAGACTCAGGGACTCTAATACTGAAGGAAACAGGGGAGAATGAATCCTGGGGACAGTTGGCAGATTCTGCCACAGGCAGGACCAGACCTGGCCTTGGAGGGTGCAGTCCAAGTGCCTTGGCCCATCATTGAATTACCGCACCATTTATTGAACACCGACTCTGTGCCAGACATTGTGCTTGGTTAGCCCTGAGACTAAGAAACAAGTAACATGCGGATTCTTCCTTCAGGCCTCTCATTACAGTGCAGAAGGGGCAGACAGATAGGTAAACCCCTAGGCTGGAGGTGCTTGAGGTTCCCGGGGGCTGCTGGGGGTGCCTTGGGATAGGGCACGTGCGGGGAGAGATGGGCGGTGCTTGAAAGATGAGTTGCTGTTTATCAAGGAACGGTGGATGGTGTTCTCCACATTCCGAGTCATTGAAAAGGCATGGAGGAGGTTCACCGGGCCTGCATGTGGAGAACGGGGCCGGGACCTGTTTTCCACGGGGCCGGGGCTCAGTGGGGGAGAGGGAAACCCTTAGTCCCATGTTTTGCCCCCCGCTCGAGGCTCCATTCTTGCCTTCCCGCTCACCCACATCCTCTTCTCTGGCCACTGGGTCCAGTGTACTTTCCTTGCCTTTGCACCTTCCGTATGCTCTGCTGTTCCCTCAGCCTGGTCTGCCCTTCCCTGTGCTATTGGCCAGTCCACATCCTACTCATCCTGTAAGGTCTAGTTGAGAGGTGTGGCAGCCAGGCCACTGCATGTCCCTCCCTGAGAACGGAGTCTTGTTGTGGTCACGGTGTCCTTCGCGTTTTATACACGGAGGCCGGTGCCTCAAGAGGGCGAGCAGCGTGCCCTGGTCCCTCAGAGAGAGGTGGCGGGCAGCAGAGGGCCCAGTCTGCTGTCCTTCCTGCTTGCCGGCCAGGGGGCTCCGCTGCGGACGGCCGTTTTGGTGGCAGGGAGGGAACCGGGTGGGGGGCATAGTGGGGAATAATGTGGAGAGAGGAATCCTCAGTTCAGATGTACAGTGGGGCTTTCTTAAAATTGCCCCCCTTCCCTCCTGAACACTGAGGTTAAATCCTCGGACCACAGTCACAGCGCAACAAACTGGGGTTTACATCTGTAACTCTGAACCTCACATTATTTTAGCTTTTGAAAATTTAAAATATACAGAAAAGAAAGTCAGTGTATATGAATAGTCTCACCCCTCAGAAATAACCACTGTTAATGTCCCAACATTTATACTTCCAGTTTTAAAGAAGACTCACAGTTTTTCCTAATATAAAGATAAAATGATTCTGCTCAGGAGCTACACAGAGTTAAAAAATTATCCCAAATCCCGTCCCTCAGAAATGTTTATTACCTATTCTTAAGAAATACTCATTCTAGACATGTTTTTAGGAAAACAGAATAAAGATAAGTAGGCCAACTTTTACAAACAGTTATCACACACTCCTTCCTGTCCAGTGTCACAGCCGTTAGCCACGGGCAGCTGCTGACCACTTGAAAGGTGGCTGATTTCGAATTGAGATGTGTCACATGTGCAAAATACACATGAGATTTGGAAAGCTTTTAAAAAATTTTTCATTCATTCATTCATTCATTCATTCATTCATTCATTCATTCAAGTAAGCTCTGTGCCCAGTGTGGGGCTTGAACTCACACCACAGAAATCAAGATTTGCACTCTCCGTCACCTGAGCCAGCCAGGCACCCCTCGATTTGGAAAACTTAATGCACAAAAACAATGTAAAGTATGCCTGTAGTTAAAAAATATAGGTCGCTTGTTAAACTGATAATATTTTGCAGATATTGAGTTAAATAAAAGATAATATCGAAATTAATTCCACCTGTTTCTTTTCCCTTTTTTACTATAGCGACTGCAACTCTTAAAATAACGTGTGGTTTGTACACAGATCTCTGGGGCAGCCGTTCTCGATTTGAAAAATAAAGTATTATGGGAACCAACTTGACAATAAACTGTATTTTAAAAAAAAGAAAAATCAAGTATTAATAAGTACTAATGGGAAGAAAGAAACGAAAGTGAATCTCAGGGAATTGTTGAGCTCCAGATAAATGCTTCAGCGCCTGGCATCGCTTCCTAAAAGAGTTCAATCAACTTTTCAAAAGACTAGAGTCTTTTTTTTTTTTTTTCTTGAAGCCTATAGTACCGTGATTTGAAAGATGGTGCTCTGAAGCACCTCCCAATTTTGATATGCTGTCGTTTTTGCACTGTGATGGCTTAAAGCAGTCACAGTTTGTTCTGTAACTGTCATTCTTATAGGCACCTGGTGTCCTGTATGTAAATGCGCAGACCCTCACTGTCAGACCTTTGCCCACACATCCTTCATCCCTGAGTCCTGAGTCTCCTTATTAGTCAGATTTCATTCTCAAGAGCGTCTGCTTGGGCTATGCTTGTGTCCCTATGCCCTTGCTTCGCTGTCTTCAGTTCAGGACATGACTGTGGGTCTTGCCTGCTTCTCCCCCTCATCTTGTAGGTGATTTTCCTTTTCTTCTTGGATGGCTAAGGAATTCTTATGTTCAGTCCCTTGACTCAGCCCCCATTTGGTGTTGCTCGGCTCATCCCAGGACCCTCAGTCTCCTCGCTAAGAGACTATTTTAGGCTTCCTGGTACACAGGCAGAGGTCCTGCTGAGAACTTTAGGTTTGGCAGATCTGGGTCACTGACCAGACGACTTTGGAAGGCTCTCGTACCAGCTCGCAGCCTTCAGTGGACCTACCGCTCAGAATCTCAGTGGGTCGGTCCTCTGTTGTTTTTTTTTCTTTTGAGTTAATTTTAGATTACCTAAATAATAGGCAAATCTGTTCTCATTTCTGGGACCGGAATGTTAAAGATAAAACTAAAGTCCACTTTGGCCCTTAGCTCCGGTTGAGGTCCTTGCTGCTCTGCACCCCGGTGGTAACCACAGTCACGGATTTGGGACATGTCCCTCCAGACCTGTTACGTCGCTCTTATGTCTTGAAAGAATCGTGTCCTGTCCCGTGACAGCAGGAATACGTCCTGCTCAGGCTGGTGTGTGATTGTTCTGGGTTTGTTCAGAACATCTAGATGTGTGGATCCCAAAGCTGCTTCTGGAGCGAGCTCTTCATTCGAATTAACAAGCGGGCACGGATGTTAACAAAATAACAGCCATAAGTAGTGGACTCTTAGGGGTAAAACCTGCGGCTACACATTCCCAGCTGACAGTGTCTGTGTAGGTTCGACTTTCAGGCAGAAATAGACTGCATGCACTCAGGTCATTTTGACACAAACTCATTTTAAGAATCTGACTGTACAAGGGGCGCCTGGGTGGCTTAGTCGGTTAAGCGTCCGACTTTCGCTTAGGTCATGATCTCGCGGTTTGTGGGTTCGAGCCCTGCGTCGGGCTCTGTGCTGACTGCCAGCTCAGAGCCTTGAGCCTTTTTCAGAATCTGTATCTCCCTCTCTCTCTGACCCTCCCCTGCTCACGCTGTCTCTCTCTCTCTCCTAGAAATAAATAAAAATATTAAAAAAAAAAAGAATCTGACTGTACAAGACATTCTGATAAGGCCATAGAACACAAAAGAGCTTGGAGACTTCACCGCGTTGCTCTTAGAAAATACTTGGTATTGTTTTATAAAGACCATGCTGAAAAATATTGTAAGACAACTTTGTGTTTTCCTACTGAACTTGAGCTCTCTCTGTTAACATATACCAAGTCTTTCTAGATTCAATCAATGTGTGACAAAGGAATGAGCTACCACCTGTCTGAGTACAAACCCTAGAACATTCTTTTTTTTAATGTTTGTTTGTTTTTGAGAGAGAGAGCATGAATCGAAGAGGGGCAAGGAGGGGGGCGAACACAGGATCTGAAGCAGCCTCTGCAATGATAGCAGTGAGCCTGACGCGGGGCTCAAGCCCATGAACCATGAGATCATGACCTGAGCCGAAGTCGGACGCTCAGCTGACTGAGCCATGCAGGTGTCCCTGGAACATTCTTATTAAATGAACAGAATTCACTGTACGATGGTGCCTCCTTGGACTCCATCTAAGGTTATGAGGTTCCAGAAGGGCCTTGCTGGGGGCATGGTGCAAGGGTGTGGTGGTCCTGAAGTCCTTGGGCGGGCTTCCCACTTAGCTTCTCGCTTTGTTCCCTGTAGATGACATGGCCGAACTCCTCCTCGGGGAGTCGAAGCTGGAGCAGTACCTGAAGGAACACCCCCTGCGGCAGGGGGCCAGCCCCCGAGGCCCCAGGCCCCAGCTGACCGAGGTCCGCAAGCATCTGACCGCCGCCCTGGACCGGGGAAACCTGAAGGTACTGTGGGTCTCTGAGAGGCGGGGGGTCGAGGGGTGACGCTTGGCCCGCCCCACTCTGGGCAGCGAGCAGTTACGAGGAGCGGGGCAGGTGGGGCACACTGCCAAGGCTCCTGCGCGATGGCTGTGCCCGCCCCACCGTGCGGGGGCTTGCGGCTCCATAGGGCCTCTCTGGTGAGTCTTCGACGACACATAGCCTGAAGCATCTTCCCCAGGTGCTTGGAATAAAGCTGCCATGTTGGCCCAGAGCTCCACCTGACACCTTGGCCCCGGTAGGGAAGAGAGAGGTTAATCAGGAGTGCTGTTTACCGCACGGTTCCTGCCTGAGATCCGCGTGTCCCCGGCCGCTGTGGCCCAGAACTGTGTGGGACCCCTACTGGTGACCGCAGGCCTGGGACCTTGGTGTGGGAGGGAGCCAGGACGGGAACTGCGCTCTGCCTGAGCAACGGCTTGCTCCTCACGGCACATGAAACCTTAAGTGCTACCCTTCTTATCCACCCACCCTGCCTTCTGGCCTCTGCACCCAGCTTGCCCTCTCCCTCTCGCCACAGTCCTTTCTCGCTTCCTCTGAATCTCCTTTCATCTGGATTTCGCTCCCCCTTCACCCTCCCCACCCGTTAGCTCGCTTACGGGGCTCAGCGTTCTCCCCGACCCCGAAGGCTGGCTCTTACTGCTTCTGCAGGCCGCTCGCTGCCTGCACCCAGCCCGTTCCCATCAGCGTCTCTAGCTGCCCTGTGCTATTGTGCCGCCCTCGCCATATCACAGCTCCAGAACTCTTTCATCATCCCGGTGAAGCTCTACCCCTTACCCTCCAGCTCTCCGTTCCCCCCTCTCCCCTGGCAACCCCCATTCTGCTTTCTGTCTCTATGATTTCCACTGCTCCAGGGCCCTCATAGAAGCGGGATCGTATAGTCTTTGTTTTTTATGACTTGCTTATTTTATTAATATGATGTCCTCAAGGTTCAACCGTATCGTAGCATGCAGCAGAATTTCCTTCCCTTTTAAGGCTGGACGTCTGTGCTGCCTTGTGTTTATCCGTCCGTCCGTCCGTCTGTCCGTCCGTCCATGGGCACTGAGGTTGCTTCTAACTTTCAGTAGTTTGAAGAACGCTACTCTGAACGTGGGTTTGCAAATATCTCTTCAAGATCTTGTTTTCAATTCTTTTGGGCATCTGCCCAGAAGTGGGATTGCTGAATCATATGCTAATTCTATGTTTAATTTTTTGAGGAACCTCCATACTGTTTTCCCCAGCAGCTGCACTATTTTACATTTTACATTCTCACCAATGCTGAGTTCCAATTTCACAGCATTCTTGCCAGAGTTTTGTATTTCTGTGTGTGTGTGTGTGTGTGTGTGTGTGTATGTGTGTGTTTTGTTTTTGGATAGTAGCCATCCTAATAGTTTTGAGGTGGTATCTCATTATGGTTTTCTTTTGTATTTCCCTGATGATTAGTGATGTTGAGCATCTTTTCTTGTGCCTATTGGCCATCTGTGTGTCTTTGGAGAAATATCTATATTCAAGTGCTTTGGCCGGTTTTTCTTCAGGTTGGATTTTTGTCGTTGTTGTTGACAACCTGGATGATTTCTCTTTGCCTTTTCTTCACTGCCCATCTCAGAATCCTCCGGGACTGTACTCTCCTGTTTGTGTACATCCCCCCCCGCCACGAAACCATGTTCTCCGCCATGTTTTCCTCAACTTTGCTTTCTGTGTCTGTTTTGGAAACTTGTGCCTATTCCCAAATTGCTGTGTGACCGCAAGGAGATCACTTCCCCCTCTGGGGCTTCGTTTCTCTTTGTTTGAAAGGGGTGGGCTGTTGGGAGGGCGCTTGGACCCTCCCAGCTCCACTGTATTCCAAGCCTGCGAGCTGTCATCCTGACAGGTGCTTCCTCCCTGTTATCTGATCACCCCCTTGGCTCTGGAGCAGTTGAGGGCTTCGGCAACATTTGAATTTGTGTCCGTGTTCCTCAGTTACGTGGCTGCAGGCTTCTGAAAATCCGGGCAGAAAGCCTCCTTTCAAAATGGCCTTTGTGTATGTGTGTCTCCCATGGACACACAGCCCCAGGCCCTTCAGAGGCTGGCTTGAGAGTGTTCACTTTAATACAGGAAGTTCTGTTTATTGAGCACCTGGTGCTGCTTGTGGGCCTTTAAAAACACATGTTATCTCTTTCGCTGTTGCTTTCCAGGGGCTGTGACACACTCTTCTTCAGAGTCAGCCCCTGATACTGGTAGGTCTTCATCATTGAGAAGGGGTGGAGGGACAGTGGACACAAGGGGCCACACTTCCTAGTGACACCCATCAGGTTTAAGCACTGCTTCAAGAAGTGTGAGGATGTGTCTGTGTGTTAGGGGAGAAAGGCTGAGGCTCATGCCCCAGGCCTGACATCTGGCTAGTTTCTTTCCCGCCTTCTAGACCCCCGACTTCAGGGTGAAAAACTGACTTCTTATGTTACCAGGTGTGGATGGGTTTTGCTCTCCACCCTCTACCCAGTGTAGTGGTAAGAACATGGAATTTCAAGTTAGAATTCCCGAGTTTGTGTTTCCAGGTCTAGATTTATAAGCTGTGTGACTTGGCAAAGTTACTTAACCTCTCTGAGCCTCACGCTTCTCATCTGTAAGCATACAGTTAGCTCAGGGTTGTTTTGAGGCGTGGATGTGGAAGCTCCTTCGCAACTACGCAGCGCTAGGGATTTGTCATTTGTTGCTGTTTTACTGGTTCTACCTGGAGAAATGTTCTCCTTCTGCCATTTTGTAGCTTCCTCTACCCAATACAGAATGTTGCAGAGTCGCACGGCTTTTGTACGGGAAACTTCCTCTCTTCTTGACCTTAAGTTGGTTTGTCTCCTGGTTGGGACCTTGCTAAAGCCCGGCACAGATGAGGTGCCCACAACACACATGTGGGATGAGGCGGGAAGGACCAGAGCAAGGCAGTGATGCGGTGTGGAGGAAGGAGCCTGGCCTGGGAGTCAGGAGCCCTGCTTCTGCTTCAAGTCAGGAGAACTGTGTTTATCAAGGGCAAGACCATGTGGACACCATGGGGGAGCTGCTCTCCGTCTGCCTGTGGCCCATCGCCCTCCCTCTCCCAGCAGCCCCCCC
>NW_027532747.1:10908854-10929276 GCF_008692635.1 Crocuta crocuta
CATCCAAACAGTGCCTTTACGCTTGTAATTCTCTTCAGGCTTCTGCATCTTTTCCATCTGAAAAGTACATCTTAGTGTACTTTTCTTTAAAAACAAAACAAAACAAAAACTTAAACATTTTTTCAAGGGGTTAGAAATCTTTTTCTGTTGAGAAAAAATATATAACCCGAACGTTAGCACTGTAACCATAGTAAAGTGTACAGTTTCAGAGGCATTAAGTACATTCACACTGCTGTGCAATCATCCCCACCGTCCATCTCCAGAAACTTCTCATTGTCCCGGGATGAGGCGCTGAGCTTCATAGACCCCAGCGTCCGCTGCCCCTCCCCCTTGCTTGCATGCCAGTGGTCCGGGTGCTCGAGGACTTGGGGTAGGAAGGAAGACGCAGCCTAGTCGGCCAGGAAGCCTTTCCTCTGGGTGGAGAGCCTGCGGCGGGTGCTGTTTTCATTGCTCTTTTTCTCTTTTCTTAAGTCTGCTTTGATTTCTGTTTGCTGATGTAATTCTAATTTCTTGCATTGGCGTCTCTCTCTCTCCCTCTCTCTTTTTTTCCCTCCCCACCCCTCTCTCCACTCATAACTCTTGTTCCCTTCAGGGCTGGCTCAGTGGTAGAGCGAGCCACTCTTGATCTCAGGGTTGTGAGTTCAGGCCCCACATTGGACGTGGAGCCTAGTTAAAAAATAATAATTAAATTAAAAAGAAACCCCTTTTGTTCCCTTCATTTCCTTTGCCTGTTTTATCATCTCTCCAGTGCTCTGTGGCCCCCTCTCCCTTTCGAGAAATACCTTATGATTTCACTTCTGTGTGGAATCTAAAAATCAAAACAAATGAGTAAACAGATAAAAAGCAGAAAGAGACCCATAAGTACAGAGAACAAACTGATGAGTGTCAGAGGGGAGGGCAGAGATGGGCAGAATGGGTGGAGGTGAGCGGGAGACACAGGCTCCCAGTTATGGATCGAAGAAGCCATGGGGATAAAAGGCACAGCATAGGGGACACATTGATGGCACCATAACAGCATTGTATGGTGACAGATGGTAGTGATACTTGGGGTGAGTGCAGCCTAGCTCTTGCCGTTGTCCGATCTATGTGACAACTGTGTGTTGTTCACCTGAAACTAATGTAACATTAAGTGCCAGCTCTACTCACAGGAAAAAGAAAGAAAGAAGTAGCTGGAAGCTGACCATCCTGGCAGATAGCCGCTTCGCTGTGCTCCAGCGGGTGACCTGGGCATTGCCTACCCCCTCCGGGCTGCAGGGTACGGGACAGTGCAGCTCCTGGCCTGCTCCCGAGTGCTGGCCAAGCTAGTTTCGCATAGCCTGGGTTCCAGCGAGAAGGCCTGCGCGAGGGTGATGCATCTGCTTCCCTATCTAGATGGCTGGGCAGGCTCCTCTTTGCCTGCTTAGGAGTGGTGGCCTGGAGGGAGGGCGGAGGATGCGGCTGGTGGCCGTGGACTCGGGGAGCCAACCGACCGCTCCTGCCTGGAGAGGAATGAGGGCCCATCAGACGACTGTTGGAACTTGCAGCCTCCGTGCAGGGGACCGGGGGTTAGGGCTCAGTCACCTTAACAAGTAGATTGGGCTCAGTGGGAAAAGTTTGCCGCAGGAAAGAAAAGTCATGGTTTTTGCACGAATTTATTTGTTATTATTTTTAAATGTTTATTTATTTATTTTGGGGGGAGAGAGAGAGAGAGAGAGAGAATGCACGTGCATGCACCGGGGTAGGGGCAGAGAGAGAGAGGGAGAGATAGAATCCTAAGCAGGCCCCGCACTGTCAGCACAGAGCCTGATGTAGGGCTTGATCTCATGAACTGTGGGATCATGACCTGGGCTGAAATCAAGAGTCAGGCGCTTAGCTGACTGAGCCACCCAGTCGCCCTGCTCCAATTTAGAAAGCCTCTCTCCTGGAGTCATTTGGGTTCCAGTCTTGTGGCATACCCCCTGTGCAACGGGCAGGACCCACCCGGATGCCCTTTTTTGAGAAAGGTGTTTGTATGTTTTTGTTCCTAAAGTGTCCCTTCCGTCCTGGGTCCCCCACAGCCAAGCACAGGGGCCGGACAGGAGCCTCAGTTTTCTGTTTACTTTTGTTTTGTTTTACAGCAGCCCTTACTGAAATGTAATTCATGTGCCGTATAATTCACCCACTTAAAATGTACAATTCAGTGTTGTTGTTGTTGTTTTTTTTTTGTATATTCAGAGACTTTTGCGATCATTGCCCTTATTTTAGAACCTTTTCATCACCCCCAAAATAAACCCATGCCTGTTAGCGGTCCCCTGCCACCCTCCAGCCACCAGCCCTCGGCAAATGGTAATCTACCTCATGCCTCTATCGGCTTGACCGTGCAGGACATTTCATGTAAATGGAAGCATTAAACATGTAGCCGTTTGTGATGGGCTTTTTCACTTGCCGCAAGCTTCCTGAGGTTCACCCGTGTTGTGGCGTGGCTCGGTACTTCATTCCTCACTCTGGCCGAGCTAGATTCCACCTGGAGGCTAGCCCACATCTTCCTCATCCATTCCTCGGGTGATGGCCATTTGGGTCATTCCCACGTCAGGGCCATGGCGGACACCCTGCTGTGCACGGTCAAGTGCGCCATCTGCGTGGAGAGCCCCAAGGCTTTGCAGCAGCAGCGGGAGGGGCCTGAGGGACCATTACCCAGAGCATCGTCGGAAAACGTTTCTCTCTCTCCTTTTCCTTCTAGTCAGAGTTCCTACAAGAATCCAATCTGATCATGGCCAAGTTGAATTATGTGGAAGGAGATTATAAGGAGGCCCTCAACATCTATGCCCGGGTGGGCCTCGATGAGCTGCCGCTGACCGCCGTCCCCCCTTACAGGCTGCGCATGGTTGCGGAAGCCTACGCTACCAAAGGTGAGCCCGCGCCTCCCCAGCCCAGGAGGCTGTACCCCGGGGCCACGCTGCCCCGCCAGGTCCCTAGCAAGGCGTCGAGGTTGAGCCCACTGCTCGCAGTGCATGGTTCAGGCCCGGCCACACGCTGCTTCCTCGGAGCCTCTGTCTGCGGTGCTCACTGAGACAAGGAAAGGTCAAACCTGTCAAATGGGCCAATAGCCAATCTGCTAGGAGAGCTGGGGTTTTTGTGGTGATGGAGATACTGCGCACGCAGGGAGGCTCGTCATAGGCTTACGTGGCCACGTGGCTGACCTGTTTTACCCATTAGTGCTGCCTCCGGGCTAATTAAGGCTGATTGTCCCTGCATCTGGCGGTCCCTGGCCCAGTCAGCCAGCCAGTGTTCAGCTGTGTGCCTGGGGGCTGCAGGGGTGGAAGCCAGGGTAAATCAACCCGGTTGCCAGGAAGGAGTTTGCAACCGAATGTGCAAGAATACAGCCTCAGGGAGAGAACAATGCCAGAGGCAGGACGCATACATTATTTGACCTTTCCAAGCTGCTACTTTCTCATCTGTGAAATGGGTATAATTACATTCGCTTCACAGATTTATTCTAAGGATTCAGTCAAATAATGTATGTAAAGCACTGACCACAGTACCTGGCCTATTAAATGCTTATTAAACAATATTTTAAAATATCAGCCCCAAACAAGGCAGCGATTGGTAAAAGTCGGGCACGGCTAACAGCTTCTTAGAGACAACAGAGGTCACACAGTGGGCCCAGGAAGGCTTCCTGGAAGAGGAGGGACAATTTGAATTGGAAAGTCCATGGTAGGAAAGGGACCATTTGAAGCTGCTCCTCTCCCTCCTGCCACCTACTGTCCAAACCATGCATGTGAAGCACCGTGGCTGCACAGGATTCCACCAGAACGAGGCCCAACCAGAACGACCGCGAGCCGGTCATGTGTGTGGGTTGTCCTATGCAATGTTGAACAAAGCCCCCGCCCGAGGCACACTCCCGAGCTTTGTGGGGGTGTGTGTGTGTGTGTGACATAGTCACCCAGGCCCCTGGGGAGCCTCGAGGGCTGCCGGGTTCATCTAATTACTCTCCTGCACACCCCTGTGGGCCGGGACAGAGGCTGTCTGCCTTGCAGGGCGTTCCGGTGGGTTGGTGGGCACAGTCCTTTGAGGCTGTTTGAGGGGGTCCTGAGAGCGTCTGTCTGAGCCACGGGCTGTGCTGGCGTCAGTGCCACACAGCTGCCCCCTTCGTGGCGCCCACTCCGTCCCTCACGTCGCCTCACGTGGCCGAGGCCTGTGGGAGTCTGTGTGTGATTCGGGGCAGGAACGATGTTCTCCGGCGAGAGCTGAGCTTCGTCTGGCAGTTTGCAGCCCCCCCACTGGGGCCTGGTGGCTTTAGTCGGGGCTGTTTGCTAGTGGGGGCTGGGCGACGGCTCTGGCGCCTGCTTCGCGGCTACAGCTCAGGTCCTCGCAGTGGCCCTCAGACAGACTGGTGGGGCAGGCTGCCCGCAGGTGGCACTGCCAGCATGGTCTCTGTGCCGGTGGGCAGGGAGGACAGGAGACTTGGGCCCTGAGTTGCCCTGGGTGACGTGTGGTGAGCAGTGAGCCCCAGGCCGTGGTGCTGAGGCACTTGGCTCTCGTTTTAATTTTTTTTTTAATGTTTATTTTTGTGAGAGAGAGAGAGAGAGAGAGAGAGCGAGCGAGCATGAGCGGGGGAGGGGCAGAGAGCGAGGGAGGCACAAAAACCGAAGCAGGCTCCAGGCTCTGAGCTGTCAGCACAGACAGCTGTGCGGGGCTTGAACTCACGAACTATGAGATCATGACCTGAGCCAAAGTCAGCTGCTTCACCGACAGAGTCAGCCAGACGCCCTGAGGCACTTGGCTCTTGAGACACCTTGCCTGGCTCATGGGACACCTGGCCCTGGCTGGCTTCTGACTTCCGTGGGCACGTTCAGCATCACACGTGTACAGGAGAGGGAAGGGTCACTTTTGCCAGCAGAGGCCCCAGCGCCGAGAGCCTGCGCCGGGCCAGGCGTGAGGCAGTGTTGGGCACCAGCACTTAGCTATCTGCCTGGGCTCATCGCCCACCTCCATCACGTACTGGCTCTGTGCCCTTGTGCAAATTCTTAATGGCTCCGTACCTCAGTTTCCCCATCTATCAAGCTCTCCTTGGGTTGTCATGAGGATTACATGAGATAGTATATAGGAAATGCTTAAAACAATGCCCGGAACATAACACGATACAAATATTAGCTTACAAGCTAAGTGTTTGATGGCGGGACAACAAGCAGTGACTACCAGTGACAGAGAAGTTGCCCCTTTAATTCATGCAGGTGCCCAGAGACAGGCCAGTTCTCTGAGGAGTTCAGGGGGCTCTTGGTCTCAACTCTGTGTAGCAGTACTCTTTGGTTCTTCTTTCTGAAATCAAGGTCCTTGAGAAGTTTTCAGGAGAGATTGTGGACAGATGTTCAATGAAGGCTAAGTGTACAGAGCACTTCCCTGTCCGTGCGACCTGCTAGCCTGCAGGCACCTGAGACGGGGTTGGTGTGGTCAGTTCCATGTTTCCAGTGCTTTTGAATTAGCTGCTGACATTTCCAGGTTGGGACCATCCAGTTAATTCTGGCTCCTTTGGGAAGAAAGGAAGAGCCATCCCCTCCTGGCCGCCGGGCAGGCCCTGGCTGGAGCTGGGCACAGCAGCCCCTGGGACGGGCCCCACCTCCCTCTGTGCCCCTGCGTGCCACTGGAGGTGGACGAATTGGCCTTTCATGGGTCACCTAAACTGGCCCATGGCTTCCAGAGGCCTGACATGACCTGGGCTTCCAGCCAGAGCCTGGAAATGTCTGTGAACTTCTACATGAACTTCTCAGCCATGGCTGGGAGCTCTTCCCCTGACCAGCTAATGTTGGCCTTGGCTTATTGGGAATCAGAAGCCAACATCATTCAGTTATCAGTTAGGGCTCTACTGTCTCTTCAGTCCTGCAAACCTCTAATTTACAGATAAAGGAAGTGAGACTGGGTGAGGTAACTGGAATATTAGCGATGGGTACTTGTGCCAAGCTCCGTGCCCTTCATTTGGGTATTGCAGCCCATCTTCACAACCACCTTACGAGGTAGGCTCTGTTATTCTTTCCATTTTACAGATGAGAAAGCTGAGGCACAGGGAGGTTAGGTAAGCTGCCCAGGGAGCGGCTGAGCCAAGACTTCAGCGCAGAGACAGGTGCTGGAGCCCACACTTTCCTACTGAGCGGCAGAAGGGGGACTCAGTCTGAAGTGTGTGCAACTCCAGAGCTCACGTTCTTAACCATGCTGCTCTGCTGGCACGTGGATCAGAACATTCTTGGGCCGGGTGACCTTCTCAGGGAGGCCAGGTAACCTCCCTGTGCCTCAGTTTTCTCCTCTGTGAAATGGAAAGAATAACAGAGCCTACCCCGTAGGGTGGTTGGGTCTCCTCATGTAGAAGACATTCCGATCACTGGAGAAACCCATGATTTGTATAGACACCCCTCTTCGCAGACTCACCTTCCATGTTCCTCCACCTTAAATCCTTCTCCTTGCCCAGATTTTTACCTGTAGATTCTGTGCCTCAAGCCCACACATCCTGTCTTCTCTGACACCCCCTGGGACTCACCCGTTCAGAGTTAATCATGTTCGATGCTGTCTGTGCGCAGTAGATTAGTAGACTACCTGAAAATCATACTAGTGTTAGCCGCCCCATTTCCAGACACTCTGTGAGTTCCCCTGAAAGAAGAGCTCTTTGTTTGTTTGCCACCCTCAGAACTTCACACAGTATTTGGCGCATAATGGGTGCTCAGTTACCGAGTGAAATTTATACAAGTTCCCTTGCTTGGATTTTTCCTGAGATGCCCGTCATGTAACTCGGATGATTCCTGGTGCCTTGTCTCATAGCCTGTCACAGTGAGATGCGTTTTCTTTGTAGGTAACACATTGGGCATATTTGAGTGATTCAGGGTCATTCCCTGCCAATCATGGGAAGCACCCAGGAGAGCATGCTGACGTCACACCGTGACAGAGCCTAACATGGATCTCTTTCCAAAAGATTGTACATTTTAGTTCATGTCCAGGATCAGGGAGTTCCCAAGTGGATCTCACCTTCTCCTCATCCCCTTAACTCCTTCTTTCAGTCTCTTAAACCTAAGCAGACAAGAGAGGGTGGGAACAGAGGGAGTTGAGAAACTCTTTAGCTTCTGATAGCATGGGTTTAATCCAGCGAGTAGACATCTTTATCTGGGATATAGGTTGAGGTTTCAAAAGAAATCTCCAGGACACCAAGTGGCCACAGATGTTTCTTTCCCAAACGGGAAGGCTTGGGAACAGTGGACACATGGCCACTGTCTATTTTGGGACTTAGATCTGCTGGACATGGGGTGACTTTGTGCAGATAGGATGGTGGAAGCTGGCAGGGGCTTGCCTTCCTGGACGTGGCCTTTATCGACAGCCTTGGCCTGTGCCCTGTCATCCTACAGGGACTGAGCATGCACTGGCTCCAGTCTGAGTGAAGTCCTGTGACATTCCAACTGGTCACAGCCGGTGGGGCAGCTGTGTGCTCTGAGGTTACCGTTTCCCCCCGTCCATGCGGGTGTCATCCTCCTCTTTGTGACCGAAGCTGGCTTGCTGGTGTGTTGCGGCTCGTGGGAAGGGGAAGAGAGAGATGTCTGGGGTGGGCACAAGTAGCACATGTCACCTCTGCTGACAGTCCCTTGGTGAGACGTTGCTGTAGGACCACCGCCACCAGGTACCTGGGAGAAAGAAGACCAGGGGCACATGTCAGCCTCTGGTCAGACATGTGCAGTAGAGTGTGGTCTCTCACCTAGCCAGAGCAGCGGAAAGAAGTAGCCTGCACTCAGGTGAATGAAAGGGGACTTGCAAGACTGGCTCTGGTGCCCAAGAGTAGGGGTATTATGGACTCGGAAACAGCGGCGTGGGATCGCACTTCCTTTCTAGATTGCATGGTATGTAGCAGAGAAGGACTGATTGCAAAGGGCACACGGGACCTCATACAAATGTTTTCCCATGGTGGAGAATGGGCCAGAGGGGCCCAGGGACTTGCCTGATGACCCCCAGGAAACTGGAGGGAGGGCCGGGATGAGGCAGGAAACCTGCCCGTCAGGCTCCACGGCCTCTGTGCGTAAGTAGAGGTGGCGCGATGTGGGTGGGGCTCTCTGAAGCCGTTTTCTCTCTTCCTCCTTTGCTCCTGGGTTTGAAATTGCTCCTCTGTGGCATCGAAGCCAGACTGCTCAGCTCCGGTCTCTAGCTTTGTCACTTATTAGCTATAAGATCTTGGGCAAGTTACTTTCACGTCACCGGGGCTCTAGCTTTTTCATCTATAAAATAGAGATAATAATAGTGTCTACGCTGTAGGGTTATTATAGAGAAAGAGTGAATATTTGTAAAGCTCTTAGAACAGCGCTTGGCAGAGCAACAAAGTTTAGCTATTTTTGTTCTTGGGTGTGACCCCAGATGGATAGACTTCTCCAGAAGCCCCAGGTAACATCCAGTTTTGGAGAGAGGGAAGAGGTGCCTTCGTATATCTGCCTTGTCTGGCACAGGATTTGGGCCCAGGAGTGGGACCTGGGAACGGTATATTTAGAGGGAAATCTTTTTTTTTAACATTAAAATTTTTTTAATGTTTATTTGTTTATTTATTTTGAGAGAGAGACAGAGAGAGAGCAGGGGAGGGTCAGAGAGAGAGAGGGAGACACAGAATCTGAAAACAGCCTCTGAGCTAGCTGTCAGCACAGAGCCCGAAGTGGGGCTTGAACCCACAAACTGTGAGATCATGACCTGTGAGATCATGACCTAAGCCGAAGTCAGGTGCTTAACCGACTGAGCCACCTGGTGCCCCTTAGAGGGAAATCTTTAGGGGCGGATCAAGCGAAGGTCTGAGGCCTGGAGTGCCACAGAGGGAGGAAAGGTACTGATGATGTTGGAGGAGGGCAGTACCCAGGGGCAGATGGAGAGCTTACCCTAAGGGGATTGCTTGAGGGTGGGGCCCAAGACCACTGTCTGCTACTCCCCAGTCTTGCCCAAGGCTGACCCAGAAGGTTAGAGGTCTTTGGACTCAGGCCCACATGAATGGTTTTATCACAAAGGGCCATTCATATAGAATGGATCAGTGGATTCAAGTAGTGCTCCCGTAAGAGGCAGAACAATTCACAGAGTCCTCTGACAGCTGCCTTCATAAGGAACGTGCTAAATCCACTGGCTGATGAGAGGAGAGATCGCGGAGGAGGAGAAACCATCCCTCAGTTCAGCTCCTGGAAGGGGAGGGCTTGTCTCTTCCAACTGGACTCCTCTTCCTGGCCAGAGGCCAGAGGCTGATCCCTGAAGACCTCCCCTTCTCCAGAATCTGCAGAGCCCATGGACCTCTTGTTCCTCCCGGAAGAGCAGGTGTGATGAAGAATAGCCCGCGAGTCATATAATGACCTCCCCTTGGAAAACGTTACCTTCTCTTTGCCTGCCTCCAGTAACGCTGGCCCTGAGCTTCTTTTTGGGCTGCCCATTGTCTCCCTCTCAGGGGTCGGCATCAGGGAAGGAATGAAGACACCTGCCTTCTGTAGGGGGCAGCATGAAGGGGCCAGGGAGCCCTCGCGGTAGGCTTTCCAGAAGCGCCGTCTGTGCCCTGCAACTGATAAGCCCTCGTCTGTAAATAGAGAACCCATCTCCGAGAGGTTTGGATCCCAGCCTTGTCTTCCCCAGCCTGAAACTCGGTGTCTTCACACACCCACAGACTTCAGCTTAGCATAAGCAGTGGTTCGGCCGGGAGACTTACACATTCTCTACAAATGTTTTTGGGAGAGGCACCTGGGGATTGCCCGCATCTCCCGCGGGCCTCCTCCCGGAGCAAAATTTGGATAAGTCGGCATAAGGGACACAGTCCACTATAGGGGGTTTTTATCAGGTGTTGCTCGTGTGTCTTCTCCACACTTGTCCTGGGCATCTGGGTGGCATGGAAAAAGGCTTGGAACAAGTTGAGTTGGAAATTCTTCAGATGGTGGGTTATGGCTTGAGGACCGTCCCACACCCAAAAGGCTGCCACGTTAAGCAGGGTCTGCCTATAGGGAACGTAAAAGGAAGAGAAGGAAGGCATTTCCGTTCTGGCTCTTTCTCCCTATAGGCTGATTCTAACAGCACTGTATGTCAAGGCGAGGCCAGACCCTCAACAAGGTGACTTGAGGCATACATTTTCTACATGGTGGTTTACTTTTCTGCCTCAAAGCTTCTTTTCTTTTTTTTTCTTTTAATATTTTTATTTATTTCTAGGAGAGAGAGAGAGAGNACCGACTAAGCCACCCAGGTGCTCCTTAAAGCTTATTTTCCCATTCTGGAATATTGGCTCCCAGGGGCGGCCCAGCTGACCCCAGGAGGGTGGAAACATGTTTATCGGGGGCTTTCAGCTTTTAGGGTGATACGGGCTCCATCCATCCTTGGAAGATGTTAGTCTGCTGGTCTCAGGGGCAGCCCGGATGCGGTGGGCTGGCCACAGGCTGGCCGTGCTTCACCAGTGCCGAAGGCGTCTGCATTCACACTCACATGGGGGACCCCTGGCCTCTCCAGGCAGGGGCTGAAGTCTTCTGAGCCCATCGGCCCCTTTGCTCAGCTACAGGCACAGGCGCGGTGCCCAGGCCTGTGTGTTGAGAGAGGCATAATAGAGAGGCAGAAGCTGCCCTGGGGTGGCAGATGAGGCCGCTTGTGTGCTTGTTGGGACAGAGTGTCACTGGAGAGGTGTGACGGCCGCTGGGGACATGGGCGTGGCAGAGGGTCCCTGTCCTCCGCTCTACCCCTCCCCAGCAGTAAACGAAAGTGTTTTGTTCACAGAGGATGGAGGCTGCAGTGTGAATCCAGGTCAGCAACTCAAACTCCACCCCGCAAGGCTTTCAGCAGTGGGACCAAAGCCCCTGCCCTGGGGACACAGGACTCGCAGAGGGGGAGGCAGTGTAAGGAGAGTTGAGGCCCCGAGCCAAGCTGGAGGCTCATTTTGAAGTTCTGCTAAGATCTGTCCTCTGAAAGACCACTCTCCGTGGTCAGCGAAAGAAAACCCAACCCAGTCTGAGGTCAGGTGGCCGCTGGGTTCAGGGCTCAGAGATGGGTTCTTTCGCTCCATTTCTCGGCTTACCGTCCTCTGTGTTAGTTCCCATTCCAGGCTCTAGGCAGCTGGAGCAGCTCCAGATTCTTAATTGTTGTAGGTGTAAGTCTCAGAAACCTCGGCCACATTCTCACTGTGTCTCCTTGGCCCTGGTGGATGACACTTCCTTCTCTGATGTAGTTACAGTGGCCAGAATCATGCCCGGGCACTGGCTTAGGCCTTGCATGAAGGCGGTGAGGAGGAGGGGTGTTCCCACTGGGAGAACAGAGGGAGGGTCCACAATAGACTCTGTAATGTGGTTCTTCTAACAGGAACCCTCTTGTCAAAGAGGCCTGGGGCCCTGAACGCCCTTCTCTCCCTGGAGGCAGGCCTCGCAGGACATGAGGGGCCTTACAGCCAGACCATATCAGGTGGGTAAGTGCTGAAGGAATGGGGCTTTCTGGGGAAGAACATTCTCTAGGGGTGGAGAACCCTCCGGGGAAGAAAGACTTCTCTGTTCCGTCCTCGGTGATGGGGCCAGAGCCGGGCTGTGGAAACTGCATAGGGTGCAACGTTAGGCCCATATCTGGAAGTCCGTCTACTAGCAGGAGCTACCTCGGGGCTCGGGTGCCCTGAGAGGTGGGGGTTCCCGGCGGATTAGTGTTTATCGAGCTCTGCCCAGAGGCAGGCGTGATGCTTCCGATTTACCTGTGTGACTGCACCTCATCCCGGCAGCCGTCCTGTGCTCAGGGGTCATCCTTCCCTGTGAGCCACTGAGAGGCTAAATTTCGGACGTGAGGTGGGATTCACATCAAGGCCGGTGGACTCCAGAATCCCTCCTCTATCTGCTTTATTGAGCTTTATTGAGCTCTTTTCAGCTGGACATAAACTCATGTAGAGCGGGCGTGTCGTTGACAAGGGTCTGGTGTCCGATAGCCTGCGAACCCTTCATTCTGTTCTGCGATTCTTAAGCCATTCGATCTAAGTGTCTAAGTCCTACTTGTTTTATCTGCAAAATGGGGATAATAATACTCAGGTGGGAGGCCTGAGAAGGCTGAACAAGACAAAATGGAAAAATGCTTTGAAATCTATAAATCCAAGGCCCACAGAAGGGGATTTATGTAGTCTGACGCACACCTGCAGTGGGGGCGACTGGTGGCTGGGATGGTGTCACCCTCCCCGCGGTCCCCACCTCCCCGAGGTCCCGTCTATCATGCTCCTTTCCTCGGGGACCCAGAGGGACTTCTGGCTGTCACTGTGGTTGACCGCCTGCCCCTTCCCCTTATCATTTTATTTTACTGTTCTTCTCATTATAGACAACATACATGCGTTATATAAAAATCGGAAATACACACCAGTCAAAAGAACATAAAAATATCTATCACCTGGTCTACCCAGAGCCAACCTCTGTTAACGTTTTAGTGCCTTTACTTTTAGATCTCTATAATTATCATGTGTGATTTTTTTTTTATAAAAATGAGTTTATACCACATATACTGCTTTGTGACCTGCTTTTCCCACCTCAGTACAGATCATAAACACTCTGAGCAGCTGTACAGCATTTCATTATATGGATAAGCTATAATATATTTAACTAAAAAGCCTCTATTTTTGGACATGTAGGTTGTTTTCAGCTTTTTACTGTTACACGTAAAGCCGTGACGAACACCCTCTCAGCCTGGTCTTCGTGCTTGTCCTTAATGATTTCCCTAGGAGAGATTTCCAGAAGTGGAGTTTCTGGGTCAAAAGAGAAGTATTTCCAGACTGTTCTGCAGAGGGCTGTACCTTTGTGCTTTCCTGTCCACAGGGTGGGGGCTCTGGTGCCTCACCTTCTGGCCAACACTGAATAGAATCCCTTTGGTCTAAAAGTGAACTTTGATTCTTTGGTTCTGTGTTGAATGGAGGCTGTTGGAAAACAAAGAAAAATATTAAGCAGAAAGTCAGATCAGTCACCATACTACCACTTGAGCTAGTTAACCACTGTTAAGTATAGGTAGATTTATATAGATTTATATCTTTATATCTATTTAGGTATCTATATCTATATATTTCTTTAAGATATAAAATATATAAAGATATATATTTATATAATATTTTTATTTATTTATTTATTTATTTAGAGAGCTAGCCCAAAAGCAGGGGACAGGGGCAGAGGGAAAGACAGAGAGAATCCCAGTTGACGTGGGGCTCAATCCCATAACCCTGGGATCATGACCCAAGCCAAAATCAAGAATCAGATGCTCAACTGGACCACCCAGGCCTCCCTATAATATTTTAAATACAATTAGGATTATGCCATATATACTATTTGATAGTCCACCTTTTCACCGTATGTATGTATGTATATGTACAATTATTTTTCCATGTCATTAAACAGTTTTTAAAAAAGTCTTTAATGATGGCACAGTAGTGTGCCTTATGGGTATTTTTGAACCACTTGCCTATGGAACATCTGTATTTCAGTTTTTCATATTACAAATATGGTCTATAGCTTTTTAAAAAAACATTTATTGAGATATAATTCAGATACTGTAAAATACTCAGAGTTGTGCATTCATCACCACAGTCAATTTAGAACATTCTCATCACCCCCTTCTTCAATGGTCACTTCCCGTGACCTCATTACCATCCCTCCCATACCCCCCCACCCCAGACAAGGTCAACCATTTTGTGTCTCCATCAGATTTGCCTGTTCTAGGCATTTTATATAAACAGGATCACGTAATACGTGATGTTTTGTGTCTGGCTTCTTAGCATGTGTCAGGATTCATTCATGTTGTAGCATGAATCTATGCTTCATTCCTTTTTTGGCCAAATAATATCACATTTTATGGATGTACCACGTTTTGCACATTTTATTAATCCATCCATCAGTTGTTGGACAAGGGGTCGTTTCCACTTTGGGGCTATCCTCAATAATGCTGCTGTGAACATTTGTGTATAAAATTTGGGGGGCATGTATATTTTCATTTCTTTTGGGTATACACTTGGGAGAGGAATGACTGGGTCACGTCACTACTCTGGGTTTCACATTTCAGGGAACTGCAACTATTTTCCGAAGCGGCTGTACCACTCTAAAGGTTCCTGTTTAGCTGGCAAGCTGTGAAGCTGACTCTATAATCTGTCCTTTTGATTATAGCCATCCTAGTGGGTGTGAAGTGGTATCTCATGCAGGCGCCCCCCAAAACATAAGTGGTTCTAATTTTGATTCAGTTTGGGGCACCTGGGTGGCTCAGTCAGTTAAGCGTCCAACTTTGGCTCGGGTCATGATCTCGTGGTTCATGGGTTCGAGCCCCATGTCAGGCTCTGTGCTGACAGCTCAGAGCCTGGAGTTTGCTCCAGATTCTGTGTCTCCCTCTCTCTCTGCCCCTCCACCCTGCTCTCAAAAATAAACATTAAAAAAATTTTTTTTAAATGTTTTATTTATTTCTGAGAGAGAGAGAGACAGCGTGAGCAGGGGAGAGTCAGAGAGAGAGGGAGATACAGAATCTGAAACAGGCTCCAGGCTCTGAACTAGCTGTCAGCACAGAGTCCGATGTGGGGCTTGAACCCACGAACCATGAGATCGTGACCTGAACCCAAGTCAGATGCTTAACCAGTCCCAGGTGCCCCTAAATTTTTTTTTAAATTTTGATTAATTTCAGTGTTTTTTCTAATTTTTTGGGGGGTGCTTTTATGCTTTTGGTGTTGTAGTTCAGAAATCACTGCTTAATTGAGGTCACAAAGATGTATACCTATGTTTTCTTTTAAGAGCTTTACAGTTTTAACTCTTAGATTTAGATCTATAATCTACTTTGAATTAATTTTTATATACGGTATGAGAACTTCATTCTGTGGTATGTGGATACACAGCTATTACCTCAGCATTAGTTGAGAAGACTATCTTTCATTGAGTCATCTTGAGGTCTTTGTGGAAATCAGTTGAACATGAATGTAAGGGTTTATTTCTATATTCTTGATTCTAGTCCACCATTTGTCTATATTTCTGTCTTATGCCAATACCACACTGTCTTTATTACTGTAGCTTTGTATTGTTTTGAGATGGGGAAGTGTGAGTCTTCCAACTTTGTTCTGTTTGAAGATTATTTTGGCTTTTCTGGGTCCCTTACATTTCCATATAAATTTAGGATCAAGTTGTCAATTACTGGGGAAAAAAAACCTGCCAGGAATTTGAGGATTCTATTGAATCTATAGATCAATTTGGCGAGTATTGCCATCTTATTAATATTGTCTTCCAGTCCATGAACATAGAATGTCTTCTTTTTTTTAATTTTTTTAATTCAAACAATTTTTTTAATGTTTTATTTATTTCTGAGAGAGAGACAGCATGAGCAGGGGAGGGTAAGAGAGAGAGGGTGACACAGAACCTGAAACAGGCTCCAGGTTCTGAGCTAGCTGTCAGCACAGAGTCCGACGTGGGGCTCGAACCCACAAACCATGAGATCATGACCTGAGCCGAAGTCGGATGCCTAACCAACTGAGCCACCCAGGCGCCCCTAGAATGTCTTCTTTAAATTTCTTTCAAAAGTGTTCTGTAGGGGGTATAGCTCAGTGGTAGAGCATTTGACTGCAAAAGTGTTCTGTAATTTTCAGTGTGTCTTATATTCCTTTTCTTAAATTTATTCCTAAGTAGTTTATTCTTTTTGACGGTATCAAAAATGGAACAGTTTTCTTAATTCCGTTTTCAGATTGCTCACTTCTAGTGTATAGAAAATACAAGTGAATTTCATATATTGATCTCTTACCCTGTAACCTTGCTGAACTGGTATTTTAGCTCTAATAACTTTGTGTGTGTGTACGGATTCTATGGGATTTTCTCTATACAAGGTCATGTCACCTGTAGACAGGATACTTTTACTCCCTTCTTTCCATGCTGATGCCTTTTGTTGTTGTTGCCTAATTGCATTGGCTAAAAACCTCTATTATAATGGTTAATAGAAACGGCCAGAGCAGAGATCTTCTAAGATAGGGGAAAAGCTTTCAGTCTTTCATCATTGAGTATCATAGATGGCCTTTATCAGATATTGAAGAAATTTTCCTTTATTTCTGTTTGTTGAGTGTTTTTTATTGTGAAAGAATGTTAGGTTTTGTCAAATGCTTTTTCTAATGAGATAATCATGTAGATTTTTGTGCTTTATTCTTCTAATGTGGTGTATTACATAGATTGATTTTCATATGTTAAATCATCCATGCATTCCTGGGATAAATGCGACTAACTCAGGGTACATACTTTTTTTTTATATGTTGCTGGGTTTGGTGCACTAATATCTTGTACAGGATTTTCACCTATACTCAGAATGGATATTAGTATGGTTTTTTGGTGATATCCTTGTCTGGTTTTGGTATCAAGGTAACACTTGTGTTATAGAATAAGTTTTGAAGTGTTCCTCCTTTTTTGCTCTTTCCAAGAGTTTGTGAAGAATTGTGTTACTTTTTTAAGCCTTTGGTAGAATTCACCAGTAAGCCATCTGAGCTTGGGCTTTTCTTCCTATGAAATATTTTGATTTCTCAACCTCATCACTTACTATTCTATTGTTTTAATAGATTTTTAAAAATCTGTTTAAAATTTATTTTTTATGATTTTATTTTATTTATTTATTTATTTATTTTTTTTGAGAGAGAGGGTACAAGTGAGCGAGAGGCAGAGAGAGGGAGAGAGAGGGAGCGAGAGAGGAGTGGAGCTCACCTGAAGCAACGCCCGTGCTCACCCAAAGCGGGGCTCAAGCTCACAAACTGAGATCATGACCTGAGCCCAAGCCAGAGGTTTAAGGGACTGAGCCACCCAGGCGCCCTGTTTTAATAGATTTTAATTAGCCTTTACTTGTTCTCCACTTCCTTTGACGTGGCATTTTTTCATTGGAGCCCTTGAGCCTCTTGATCATGGCAAACGACCCTGGTCAGAAAGGAACGATATTTACCTAGTTAGTTACCTGTTTCAGAGCAGATGACTTTGAGGATGAGTCTCTGCCTTCTTCTAGAGTAGTACCTTGAGCGGCAGCTCCTATGTTCTACTGTCCGCTCGCTGGGTCCATGGTGCAGTCAAGGGAACAGCACTTCCTGTATTTGTAGTTGGTTGGCAAAATCAGCCCGGTGGAGGAGTCCCCTTTCTCCCTGCCAGGAAACTGCCAACCGCAGCAACTTAAGTTTATAAGTTAGAATGATCCCTCTGGCATGGAAGGGAGAATGGATTAGAAGGAATTGAAGATTGTAGGGAAGGAGTCCGGTCAGGGAGGTGCGCTGGCTGTGGGCTCTTTCCCTCTTGTTCTACGGGGCGCCTCACTTCTGCCAGCTGTTTTCAAGAGGCCCTAGTCAGTTGGTTTCTGCCTGGGTTTGGCCAACAGGAAGCATTGGCAGGAAATTGGGGAGCTAGAGGAGAGAGAAGCCAGGGTATCTCTCTCTCCCCCTCTCTCCCTATCTGACTCCAGCAGTACATTTGGCAGCAGTTGCATCTCTTCTCTCGCCCCAGCTGGGGGGTCTCCCCCTGAGGTCTCAGCTCCCAGAAGGGAGGTTCTGCTGGGTTCCGTCTGCTACCCAGCAGCCCCAGCTTCTGGGCTGTCGGCACTCCATCTCCTCCCTCTGTCCTTTCTGGCCCTCGGGATGTCAGTGGCCTCCTGATGTTTCAGAATTCTGGGATACTATAGCATCCTGTTTGCCTTTCCATCTGTTTCATGCCCTTAAACCTCTATCTGTAAGAACTAGAGTGGTTCTTTTGTGCTACTGGATCCTGACAGACACCGCAATAGCCTGGATTCCAGCAGGCCCCGGAGACGCGTGTGTTGGTTGGGCAGCTGCGGTGGGAAGGTGGTTGAGGGAGGTATCAAGATGACTGAGGTTTTTAGCTTCACTCACTGGGCGGGGGATGATGCTGAGCCAGGTTAAGGATTACAGGAGGAGAAGCCAGCTTCGCTCGAGACAGGGAGAGATACGGGGTTGGAGGAGAACATGGTGATACCTCTGTGACCGCAAGGGGGTGCTGTTCAGGGAACCGGTCTAATTCTGGAGCCTCTGCTCAGCACAGGGGTCTTTAGGCTATGGCGTTGTCGGTCAGGATTTAGGAGCTGATCGTGTGTAGAATTTGGTCACAACCCAGCAGTGGCTGAGGCTCATTCAGAGGAACACAAGACAGTGAGGAAAGGCAGAGTCTGAGGCTGGGACCCTGAGGCCCCGGGATGTACCAGGGAAGCCCTCCCTTCCGGCAGAGCATGCACAGGGTCTCGGGGAGGAGGGGAGGCAGGAGGCAGATGACACAGAGCTTTCCCCTGGGGGTTACAGGGCCTAAAACACAGCATGTGTACATTTGTGACAAATTTATATTCTTAAGTAGGTTGAAGTTAAAGGGTGGTGAAAGCAGTGAGTAGCCAGTGGCCTGAGCGTCCGGACAAGTCAGTCTGAGGCTTAAAGCACTGTGGAAAATTCCACACTGAGGTCATCAAGAGCGGAGCCCCCTACCCCTCACCCCTACCCCGAGTCATCTTTTCCCATACTGCTGAAGGTCAGGTTCTTGATGAGTGCTTCTCCTGATCAAAGCAGGTCCAGGCACGGCCGAGCAGCTTTTCCGATCCTGGAGGCTCTGTCCCGGTCTTGCCAGGGGAGCCCCACATCCTGCTCTGTCCCACCCACGTTCTGCTCCAGGTTACTTGCCAGCCTGCTCGCCCACCTGCCCTCACCCCTGCCAGGCCCATTCCCCACCCCTGCTTGTCTTCTCGCTCCAATCGGGGTCTCCTCCTTTTCCCTGTGAGGAGCCCACCATGGTGACACCTCGGTAACTCTCTCTCCAGCTCTCTCGTCCACTTTGGTCTTTCCTCCCTCTTCCACCTCTGCTAATAGTCAGTTCCATCCAATTTGGCATTCAGGTTTTGTTTAATTACTTCATATCTATCACTTACCTTTCTCAAACTAGCCTGTATACTTAATTAATTCATTAAGCCAGCAAATATGTGAGTGCCTGCCCCGGGGTGGCCTCTGAGGCCATGTCATGTCCAAACTGCTCGTTTTGTGTCCCCACATTCTCACCAGGGACAGTGCTTGCCACGCAGGGCCACCTGCGATGGGGTGGTTCTCTGCACGTGCTCCCCTAGCAACGCCGGGGTGCACCGCTGAGGATGAACTCTAGCCAAGTCACACGCACGTTGCTTAACCGAAAGTGCAGTGTTTCCAGTGTATTCCGAAATCCTCTCCATTCTCGATAAAAATAGATTTTGGTTTGGGCCTGACATTGAAACTGATTGTGTCTCTAACTCCTCTTCTGCCACATTCAGCTTCAGGTTGGCTCACCCCAGGCTGTGCACCGGCTTCTGGTGGGAGGGCCCCCGGACACCCCTCTCGGCTCCTTTTCTTTGAAAGCCGGTGACTCTTGGACGCCCTTCTTGGATGCCCTTTGTGCAGTTTTCTCCCCCTGCGTTGTGTGCTAGCTGCTCTATTTTCCACCCTTAGGATTTGGGTCCTTCCTACTAGGATCAGCTTGGGGCCTAGACCCCGACGAAGCTGCCCAGGTTTAAAAGATCATTTGGCTCCTACTCCTGTTGAATACTTTAAAACCAGGACTCCTGACTCCTCAGCCAGTGCTCACTCCGCCACCGCCCGTCTCTTGGCTTCCATCATTTCCAAACCGTGTCTGGTGTTCATTTTCTTCCCCCAAATGTTCCTGATGCTTCGGGAATGAAAAAAGCATCCAGATTTGGAAAGCTCCGAGCTCTGTGGGGGCGGGAGCAGAGCACAGACTGTTCTGTGGAGAAGGGGGGTGTCGGAGCGGGCTCCCCAGCCTCTCCCTCATGCTGGGACTGGTGCAGAAGGGCGGGAAGCTGGGGTGGGGCCCGGGCGGGGCCTCCCAGGCCAGGGCCCTGAGCCTTGAACCAGGCAGAGGGCTACAGGGTATGCAGCAGCCTCACCAGCCAGGGAGAGGGCCTCAGCTTTGGTGAGCACCTACTGTGTGCTGGCTTCTGGGATACTAGTAGCAGGTTATTAATAATAATGACAGCATTAAAGATGAGTCCTTCCAAACACCATTCAAGCCCTTGCCCCTCAGCGTCTTTAATCCTCACAGCAACCCTGTTAGATAGAAGGGGGTAAGGCCCTTATTTAAGAGGAGGGGTGAAGGGTGGATCCCCCATTCCAGCCCCTGGCCCTTTTTCCTCCTTTGCTGTTAAGCGCTTGCCTCCTAGACTGGGGCTGCGCATCGTGCGTGTAGGGATCCCCAGGTGACCTACAGAGACTGCCCAAGCCACACTCAGAGGGCGCCGACGCCCTGGGGTCGGCGGGGGTTTCGGCGAGGGGTGCCTTGCCTTGGCGCCGAGCCGACGTTGCAGGAGCTCTTGGAGAACTTCCATCTCCCTGAACACAGCACAGACAGCACTTGGGGTTCTTATTTAAGCAGTAGAGTTCTGTGGTAGGGTGGGCACGTTCCAGAACCGGAATTCCACAGAAGGCCTCGAGCGAGGCCACCTGCTCAAGCTCTGTCTCGGGCCACACCAACAGGGACCA
>NW_027532747.1:10929335-10930442 GCF_008692635.1 Crocuta crocuta
CCTCGGGCAGCGAGTGGACTCGGCGCAGGCCCAGACCTTTGGGTCGTTCTGAGATTCCACGCGCGGTCAGGGGTCGGAGGAGAGGGGTGAACTTGCCAGGCTTCTTCATTAAGTCCGTGAGCCTCCCGGGGAACTCCAGGCCGGTTCTGGAAGTCCAGCCCCCAGAGGCAGGGGGTGCCTCTTCTGCAGGTGCAGACACGGCCTGGCCTTTGCTGTTGGCCCGCAGGTGGCCGCAGTGCTCGTACCTAGAAACATTCAGTGTGCGCATCACTTTAAGAGGGAAAGGAATGTACTAGTATGCCTGCCCATAGTGGAGGTTTAGCAGGAGTTAGTCAACGCGTCTCCTTTTTATCACAGACCGAACATTCCACTTCCCTCCCCACCCCCCCTCAGCCCCCGCTAATAATTAGGACTGTCGAAGTCCAAAGAGGATTTTCCTGGACTATTGGTTGGTAGATTAATGTACCAGTCGTGAAGTGACAGTATCTAGGCCTGACCTTTATGAACTGCATATCTGCTAATGACCATGACCTTACAGGTATCCCGGAGGCGCAGCACAGACAAGTAACCACTGGCAGTGCCTGTTCCCTGGCAGAATTTTCCTGTCCGGTGGGGGCCCTGTCCCAACTACCGGGTACCTGCTCTGGTAGTTAGCTCATCGGAGCAGGGCTCAGGGCTGGCTCTGCCGATATCCGCTCTGTGACCTTGGGCAGATCAGGAACCCTCTCTGAGCCTAGATTTTTTTCATTTGCAGAGTGAGCAGATAAGAAAAGGGATCCATTTTTCTTTCCTTGAGAAGCTGCTTTTCTTTCTTTTCGTCCTTCCTTCCTTCCTTTCTTTTTCTTTACATTTTTTTTTAAGCCTTGAGATCTGTTTGTTACTGGGAAATAAGTAGTTTTATAGAAAAGTAGATGGGTAGGGGTGCCTGGGTGGCTCAGTCGGTTAAGCCTCGACTCTTGGTTTGGGCTCAGGTCATGATCCCGCAGTTTGTGAGTTTGAGCCCCCTCTGTGTTGACTGTGCGGAGCCTACTTGGGATTCTCTCTCTCTCTCTCTCTCTCTCTCTCTCTCTCTCTCTCTCTCTCTCCCTCTCTCCCTCTCTCCCCCCC
>NW_027532747.1:10930481-10978199 GCF_008692635.1 Crocuta crocuta
CCCCCCCCCGTTCCTCCCCTGCTCATGCTCTATCTCTCTCAAAATAAGTAAACAAACTGAAAAAACTTTTGAAAAGACAAAAAGAAGTCGATGGGTGGAGGGGATAGGGTGATGGGGTGGGGGCAGGGGAGGCCTTGCCGAGGGCTGGCTTTAACCAGTGTGCCAAACCCAGAAAAAGTGACAGCTGAGGCCAGGGCCTGGGGTCCTGCAGCAGAAGCCTTCCAGCTCCTGATCTCGGAGCCTCCTCCCGGCCAGATGTGCGCATGCTCCCACTAGTGGGAGGCTGCGTGCTCTGTGGCCGCTCATCTCAGGTTGCCAGTCAGAGCTTCCTGTTTATATTTAGATGGTGTAAGAAGAGTAAGAGCCCTTTTCTTGCCGCTGACCCATGTTCATATTTAATGTTGGTTGTGTTACTAGGCTCCTCATTGGTTCTTCTTTTGGAAAGCAAGCAGAGACTCAAAGAGACCCAAGAGAGTTTGGGGGCTGGAATTTTAGGTGAAGGTCCACGGAGGTGCTTGCCCTTAGTTCTTCTGTGATACATGTTCTGTCTCAGTCCCTGCACTGCTTCCGTTGTTTTGAACATGTCTTTCTCCTCTGTTGCCCCAGAGGTGAGCTTCTCCAGGGAGGAGGCCAGGGCCTGTTCTGTGAAGCTCTGCACATAGATGGTGCTCAGTGAGAATTCCAGCAGCGCTGAAAGACCGGGCACATCTGGCCACTGACAGCCGTCACCTCTTGCTGGAGTCAGGGTGCCCAGGACATGCGCTTTGCCCTGTAGGGATCCCTTAGGATGATGAGTCTACTTTTTTTAGGAAAAAAACTAGAGCCGAGACCAGAGTTTACCCAGCACCATGAAGGCCTCGGGTTGAGGGTGTATGCGTGTAATTCTGAATGGTGGCAATATGGATGATTCTTCTTCTCAGAGCTTCTCTGTCTTTCTCAGATGCTTCCAAAAAAAGACAAGGTTCATCACTGTCCTCAGGAAAGGTGATTGTTGGTGGTATTAGTTACTGTTTATCAAGGACTGACTTCACTCTGTGCCAGGTACCCAGCTAAGCCTCAGAATAATCTCGTTTACCGGATGAGGAAACAGAGGCTCCAAGATGTTGAACAGTTTGCTGAAAGCCACCGAGCTAATCAGCGGAGAAGCAAGGGTTTGAGTTGAGGTCTATCTGCTCAGAAGACCATGTCTTTTCATTTCTTAGTGTTTTACCTAGCAGCGTGGCACTTAGATAGTAATGTGATTTTTTTCTTTAAAACAAAGATCGAAAGTAATACCACAAAGCATAGGATCACCCATGTCCTGTATCATTTTTATTCCAGGTATGCAGCCAGGAGAATTGAAAACATATGTCCGCACTTAGGATAAGCGGCGAGTAACGTATAGAATTGTGCAATCACTGTTGCACCTGAAGCTAACATAGCACTGTTAACTATACTGGAATTAAAGTAAAAAAAAAAAACTTAATGAAAAAAATAAAAACCAAATGTTAGATCAATAACAAAAAGAAAACATGTGTCCATACAAAAATCAGTCCGTGAATATTCATAGCACCATTTTTCATAATGCCTAAAAACCGTAAATAACCCAAATGGTCATTAGCTGATGAATGGATAAAGTGTTATACCTGTGCAGTGGAATATTATGGAGTATGTGGAACTAGATACAAATGCTGGTCATAAAATATTATGAATGTACTAAGTGCCAGTGAATGTTAAAAAATGGCTAGTTTTATGTTATGTGAATTTCCCCTCAATTAAAAAAAGGAGTGAAGTTCTGATACTTGGTCCAGAGAGGTATAAACCTTTTGAAAACACACCGAGTGAAAGCAGCTAGCAGCAAAAGGTTTCATATTTATGTGACATAGTCAGACTGGACAAATCCCCAGAGACGGAAGGTGGATTAGTGGCTGCCGGATCCGGGAGGAGGGTGCCCTGGGGGAGGAGCTGCTAATAGGAATGGGAATTCTTTGTGGGGTGATGAACGTGTTCTCGCGTTAGCTAGTAGCGATGGTTCCGCGACTACACGAATATACTGACACCACTGAGTCGTACATAACTTTTTAAACAGGTGAATTTTGTGGTCTATAAGTAATATCTCAATAAAGCTGTCATTAAAATATGTATAAAAGTACTATAACAAATGAATACGATGCTCCCACTTGGAGACCTTCCAGCCTGTTGTTACCTAAAGAGGATGGTCATGGCGGTCACTGGTTTTTGGGTGCTTGGTATGTGTTGGGTCGGGTACTGTTCCAAGCACATGGCGTTTTTACATAGAAAGTCACCTGTGGATTGAAAACCAGGGATTCTGGCTCCAGACCCAAGTTCTTATCCACTACACAGTCCTGCTTTACATATGGAGACAGGTGAATCAGAGCCACGAGAGCGTGTACTATAAGAGCTAAAGTCAAGTAATAGTACCTGGTTGGACCCCCAGCTCCACAACTTACTAGTTGCATCATCTTAGGTGAGTTACTTAATAGCACAGGGACCATCCCTCATCTCCAAAATGGGATGATAGTAAATCCTCCCTCAGAATATTCTTGCAAAGGGTAGAGAAATTATGTCAGATCGCAGAAGTGCCTCGTGTGTAGTGTGTAGCTAGTACCCACTACATGTTGTTACTTCTCTTATGTTGTTACCAAGTAGTGACTTAGTGAGCATCGATTCAAACTGCAGATTTCATTTTGTAAACATTTCGTGTTGAGTTTGTGTCTCATTTGCTCACAGAATTGTGGAAGGGGCATTGAAAGATGGTCTGCTCTAGTAGGTGAATGTGTAATTCTGGCATCTTCTTTTATGAGTGATGTGTGTTCATTGTGTGTGTGTGTGTGTATGTGTTTGTGTGTGTGTGTGTATGTGTGTGTGTGTATACATGCACACCTTCTAAGAAGAATATGCTGACTCTAGAAAGAAGACGGCAATTTCTAAAAGCACCCAGAAGGGGCCAACTGCGGCTCCCAGCCCACAGGCCACCAGCCACCCCTCCCCAACCTCCACCCACATTTGGTGGTTTCCATCGGTTTTCTCCTCCCTGCACCCTACACAGTGGCTTGTCCCTCCACTGAGTTGAGTACCTGTGACACCTGTGAGAAGCTGGCCATTCTAGAGGTGAGAACACAGGACCAGCAATCTGGAGCTGCCTTTGCCAGGACTTTTATTTGAAGACCTTGAATCTCTTTTCCTGAATTTCTTTTTGGCCTTGGGAATTGAGATCCTGGAAATTTTCTTATTGTCTTTGAAGTCCATACCACAGCGCTGGGGTATCAGAGACAGAATATTACAATAAAGTTTTCCTGGTACTTGTGGTTATAAACTCCCTTGTGGGTCATGTTACAGCAAAGCGTCAGGGTCTGGCTTCCAGAGAGGTGGTTAAGATAGATGGGGAAATAGTGCCTATAGTTGTAGTACATAATTCTTATAATAATTATATTTTAGAGGCTTTTATTGTGTTGCATAACTTTATAAGAAATTAATTCCTTGTTCATTTTAACGCGATTAAAAAGTTCAAAATATTTGTTTTGGCTGTTCTCTGAGCCCTGAGCTGAGCCCTTCCTGATGCAGGCAAAGTGTGGGAGGCCCAGTGACCCACAGAATTGCCCAGGGCGGCACAGCTCTAGGTAGGAGAGATCACTGCCTTTGGGCACTGGACTTCGCCTTCTGTGCCTTTACAGCTTGAAACTCATTTTTATTGTCATTGCTTTTATCAGACACTGAATATGCTGTCAGCAGCTCAGTGAGGCTGGCCATTGTGAGGAGGGTTTTGTAGTCTGATAGACCAGGGGTCAAAACTTGAATTTATCATAAAATTCACTAGCTGTGGAGCCCGAAGTTCAGTCTTATCTGTAAGGTGCTGTTAACACCCTCCTTGCATGGTGGCTGTGGGGTTATAAATGGTGCGTGGCAAGCGCCCGGCGTAGTGCTGGGTGCTGAGTAGGGCCTTGATAAATGAACCTTTATCATTACTGAAACTGTTTAGTCTTACATACCCAGATCAGGCTCCTCGCTGAGGGTTCTCAAATTTGAAAAGTCCTGAAAAAATTTGGGGTGATTACCTCTCAGCGATCCCTGGAGTTTTGGGCAGCCACTTCCTCAGCCAGACCTGCAGGGATGGATAGCCCTTGTGGAGGGAACATGGAGCTCCCTTTCGGAGGCGAGGAGACCTTGCTGCGGAAGGAAGCCAAGCTGGAGAGTCCAGGTTGCTGTATTCTGTTCTCTAGGCTGCACTGAAATGGAGCAATTCAGAGGCTGCACACGTTTGAGCTTTTAAAAGTGTCCGGGGTCCTCAGCTGCTTCCAGCTGCCTAGCCCCCCGCCCCCACCCCCCAAACCCAGCGGTGACGTCCCTCTGGTCTGCTGGAGGCTGTGTGGCACCTTTGCCTTCGATACTCCTCCTACGGCAGTCTTGGTTTCTTCCCTTAGAATATTCCCTGGGACAGGACGCATCTGCCCAGCTCCCGGGCCCTCTTAACAGTTTCCTCCTGGTCCCCGCACAGACCTTCTGGTTGTCGCTTCATTCTTCTGAGACTTTCTTTCTCCCCAAGGTTGAAAGGCGGATGGTGCCTATTAACCAGGACCAAATAGGCTTGTGTACCCGGGAGGGCTTCGAAAGCAGTCAGGTGTCATCTCAATGGTCTTCTTATCATTAATTTATTTACATGTGTTGCCTTTCATGGGAGGGACCTTTCGGAAGTGAGCCTACCTGTGGGCTTCCCCTCCTGTGGCAGAGGGATACATTTTGGGGCCAGTGGCTACCCCACATTCTTGAAATGGTAACACACCGTCTACCACTGTTTTCATCTTTGCTTTAAAGTTGGCCTCGATGATGGGGCAGGGAGCTCTTGATTTCTGCCCTTTGCATGCAGCTTTGGTTTTGGGCGTACAGAGCTTATCAAGATGTGTGTTAGACACTGCTGTCACACCAGCCATTTGTCAAGTCTGTTTTTCACTATTTTTTTCAGTCATGTGTTTCTTTGGGAAAAAGAAAGTAACTAAAAATGTTATTGATGATAGCTTTCCAAACTGACAAGGTGTCAGCTGACGTTTTAATGGGGGCCAGTTTGGGCCGTGACCTCAGGTCTCGCTTCTCAGACAGTGTTGATCTGATCCCAGACGCTTGAAAATTTATAGTCTAGTCGGGAGGCCCTGTACGTAGCTTTTGACAGAGAACTAAATATTCTGGAGCCGGGCTGCATAGGCGCGAATTCACTGTGGTAAATCAATTTTCTGCTGTTGCTCTGAGATGGGCCCGGTGACACATGGAGACAATGTCATAGCATTTGGGAGAAGGAGAGGATTAATATTTACCATAAGGGGCCCCACCCTGAGTGCAGTGCACTCCTTGCCGGGGACCTGTTGGCCAGTCCAGATCTTGGGCGTCCACATGGCTCCTGAATTAGAACACAGGCCCATAGAAAACACCAATCGGCCCTCACTGTGGAGGGTTAAGCTGTGGGACTAGTTTGAGTTGTTTCTACCAACCGTGCATGTCGCTGGATGGCAAGCCTGGATGATCGGGTTTCAACTATTCCCAACCTCCAGATACAGATGATAGACCAACTGTGCAGAACTGGACTTGGCTTTTCTTTGATTTGGTGGGTTTGGTGGGTCTCCGAGGGCCTTGGTCATCTTCACAGGCGTTAGCGGTCAGGGTCTAGCCTGCAGGATACAAAGTGCTGCAGTATAGACCCCTTTTTACCCCCTGGCCCTTCGACACACTCTGGAGAATTTTTTTTTCTTTATGTTAAACTCCTGATATCGACTTGCACATTATTTGGTTATTTTTCATACAAGCAGAAGGCAGATTATAGAACAGTTGATCTCTTTTTTGTTTCCTGGTTAAATTTTGCACAAGTGAGCACTTAAAGCACATCGAGGAAGCTCCGGTCAAGTGCACGCTTTGGAATAGTTCCAGAGCTGCTCTGCCAGATGGTGAATTCATTCGGTTTGGTTTGGTTTGGTTTTTTAGTGTAAGACAGTTTGTTGTGGTAGTAATAATACCTGAACAATAATCATAGCAAACCCTTGTTGAGTGCTTTCCATAAATAAAGTCAATGAATACTCCCATCAAACTTGTTCAATTAAAAAATTTTTTTAAATGTTTTATTTGTGAGAGAGAGAGAGAGAGCGAGAGAGAGCGAGAGAGAGAGAGAGCATGAGCAGGGGAGAGACAGAGAGAGAGGGAGACACAGAAACTGAAGCAGGCTCCAGGCTCTGAGGTGTTGACACTGAGCCCGACACGGAACTCGAACTAACGAACTGCGAGATCATGACCTGAGCCGAAGTTGGACACTTAACCCACTGAGCGACCCAGGTGGCCCTGATTGTTCCATTTATCTTGTATTCACCTCCAGAGAAAGTTTCAAGAGGCTGTAACAGAGTTAACACTGGAGAGAGGCTGCATAGTGATTTTTTTGCAACTGCATAAACAAATTTGACTCTAAGTGGGAAAGGAATGAATATTGAGCATCTAGGATTGGAGGGGCATTAAAACAGGAATTAGAACTGTATTCCTTCCATTTAAAAACTTAGCAGCGTCATGGAAGATAAAAATAGACATAAGTTGGGGCGCCGGGGTGATTCAATCGATTGAGCATCCTCTTGGTTTCAGCTCAGGTTATGACCCCAGGGTCATGGATCAAGCCTTACATATTGGGCTCCATACTCAACATGGAGCCTGCTTAAGATTCAGTCTCTCTCCTTCTCTGCCCCTCTCCTCTGCTCTCTCTCTCTCTCTAAAAATCAAACAAACAAACAAAAAATAGATGTAAGTCAAGTTTCTAGAAATGAAAACTACAATGTCTGAGATATAAAACACACTGGATATGATTAATGACAGATTAGACATTGAAGAAATTAATGAACTTGAAGGCATAGTAGTAGGAACTATTCATATTGAAACAGAGAGAAAAATATTCTTTTTAAAAAGTGGAGAGAACATACGTGAGCCATGGGATAACTTTAAGTGGCCTCATATGTGTGTTATTGGAGTCCCCTAATAGGATGGGTAGCATAAAAATTTTTTGAAGAAATAATGGTTGAAAATTTTTCAAATTTTATGAATACCATGGTTCCTCAGATCTAGAAGGCTCAGTAAAGCCCAAGCACAAGAAACGTGAAGAAAACTGAACCGAAACACTAAATAATCCAAATTGCTCACAACCAGTGATAAAGAGAAAATCTTACAAGCAGCCAGAATAAAAAGACACATTACATGCAGATGGACAAACATAAGAGAGATTTACTGTCAAAAACCATGCAAGTTTATAATCATGGTAGATTTACTGTCAGAAACCATGAAAGGGAGAATACAGTGGAGTGACACCTTTGAGCGCCGGTAGGGGACAGGGGCATGAACTATCAGCCCTGAATTCCATACTTAGGGAAAACATCTCTCAAAAACTGAGGCTCAAAAAAGCCTTTTCCAGACATACAGTGGCTGAAAGAAATCATTAGGTGAACTGCAACTATAAGAAATGTTAAAAGAGTCCCTTTAGGTAGAAGGAAGATGGTACCAATAGGAAATACGAATCCACACAAAGGAATGAAGTCCTAACTATATTGATGGCTGTGTGCCTTTTTCCTTATCATTTGAACGTCTTTAACATGTAGTTGATCATTTTGATAATAGAACTATGTAGGGTGGGACTTATAACCTATGTGAAAGTAAAGTGTGTATAATAAGAGAATAAAGACTAGAAAGACATAAAAGAAAGTATGCAATTGTGAGGGTGTTGTATTGTATGAGACGTGGGGTGCTGTCATTTGAAGTAGACCGTGATGAGTTAAACCCCAAAGCAACCACCGACAGTTCCGCTCGGAGGCGTCAGTACCCCGTTCCAGTACATGATAGGACAAGTGCACAGCTGATTGGTCAGTAAGGATAGAAGATCCTGGAACAAAACAGTCTACTGATTTGAGCTAATTGACATTTATATGACCCTCCACCCAGCAACAGTATACACATTCTTTTCAAGTGTAATGGAACATTTACCAAGATTGACTGTATTCTGGGCCAGAAACAAATTTCAGCAAATTGGAAGGGTTCAAGTATGTTCTCTGGCCTGTGTCAGGGATCCTTACCACCAACCCTCAGGTCAGTGATTCACTAGAAAGATGCGTGGAATTCAGAAAACTCAAGGTTTCAGTTGATTACAACAAAGGGAAAAGGTGCTTAGGGCAGAGTCTGGGATAGACCAGGCTCAACCTTTCAGTGGCCTCCGCCCAGTGGGGTCATGTGGATGGTGCTTAATTCTCCCGGGAATGATGTAGGACAATACTTACGGAGTACTGCCAATCAGGGACTCTCTTTCAAACCGTGGTGTTTAGGGTTTTCATTGGGACTCTGTTGTGTAGAAAGGGGCACCCATGGAACTGGCCTTAATTATTCAGTTTTTACTATCTCCAGAGGCCAAACTGATATAGTGTGGCCCAAGGCCTTCACCATGAATCACACTGTAACTATCTGGTGTGGCCCAAGGCCCCAGATAAACAAAGATACTCTTAATCAGGTGGGATTATCCAGGGGCTTCGAGGTTATTCCTCAAGGGCTGCACAAGGGGCCAGTCCTTTCTTTGGAATGTGCAGAGTTTGAACATCCCAAGCCTGCTTAGCCTCCTCTCCCCACCCCCGCCCCCCGTCCCCTGCACACACCACANATTTAGGAATCAATAATAGATCTGGGGAAAATCCCTGAGTATTTGGCAACTAAATAATACATTTCTAAAGCAGAAATCAAAAGTTAAATTAGAAAGTGTTGTGAACTGAATGAAAATAAAAGAACAACATACCAATATTTACAGGATCCTGCTAAAGCAGTACTTAAGGAGAAGTTTATAACTGAATGCCTATATTAGGAAAGAAAAAAGGTCTCAGATTTATCCTTTAGTGTTCACCTTAAGAAATAAGAAAAGGAAAAGTAGATTAAGACTAGTGTATGCAGAAGAAAGGGAATAATGAAAACCAGAGCAGGAATAAAGGAAATAGAAAACAGGAAAACAATAGAGAAAAATCAGTGAAACCCAAATCAATGAAATCAAAAGACCCTTATTGAGAGTTTCAGTAAAACTGATAAACCGTTAGCTAGTCTGTCAAGGATAAAAAGAGAGAACATGAATTGCCTCAATCAGGAATGAGGCAGGTGCCATCCCTAGAGATTCTATAGATTTTAAAAGAATGGGGAAATATTATAAACAACACCATGTCAGTAAATTTGACAACTCAGAAGAAATGGACAAATTACTTGAAAGATATAAACCACCAAAGCTCACATAAGAAGAAGGAGATCATCTGAACAATGTATCAGAGACATTGAATTTGTAGTTAAAAAGCTTCCCACAAAGAAAACCCTAGGTCCAGATGGCTTCCCTGGTAAGTCCTCCCAAAAACTTAAGAACGAAATAACAATTCCACACCAACTCCTCCTGAGAATTGAAGAGGAGGGAATATTTCTCAAGTCATTTTATGAAGTTAGCATTTACCAAAATCCCAAAACCGTTACAAGAAAACTACGGACAAATATTCCTCATGCACAGAGTTGGAAAAAAGCATAAGCAAAATTTTAACAAATCAAATCTGACAGTATAAAAAAGGATAGCAGATCATGGTCAGTAGGGTTTATTTCAGGAAAGGAAGTTTCTTTTCATATTTGGAACAGTCAGTGTAATTCACCAGATTTAAAAAAAATAAAGGAGAAAAAAACCATATGATTATCTCAAGGGACACAGAAAGAGGATTTGAGAAAATTCAGCCTCTATTCTTGATATAAGCTCATAGCAAAATTGGTGTAGAAAAGATCTTCCACCTGATAAAGGGCAGCTATAAAACACTCAGAGTTAACATCAGACTTCATGGTGGAGGGCTGCTGGTTTTTCCTCAACATCAGGAATGGGATAAGGATGTCTGCCGTCACCACTACATTCAGCATGGTACTGACGGTTCTTATAGAGTAAGGCATAAGGCAGTATATAGAAAAGGCTTCCAGATTGGAGAGGATGAGGCAAAACTGCCTTTTATTTGCAGACAATGTGATTGTATAGAAATTCTGAGGGAACCTATAAAAACAGTGGTAGAATAAGTGAATTTAGCGAGGTAACAGCATTCAAATGGGTATTCCAAAATTTATTGTAGTTTTATATATAGCGATGAGCCAAAGGAAATTGAAATTAAAACAGTACCATTTGCAACACCGTGATGAATATCAAATACTTGAGGGTAAATCTGAGAAAAGGTTTGCAAGACACGTACACTGAAAAGTACAAACCATCCCTAAGAGCTGTTAGAGACCTACATGAATGAAGAGACATACTGTGTTCCTGAGTCAGAAAGCTCGATACTGTTAAGATGCCAGTGTTCCCCCAAATTGATCTATAAATTCAACGTAATCTCCATCAAAAGCCCAGCCAACTTAAAAAAAATACATTGACAAGTAGATTTTATGTGGAAATGTTAAAGACTAAGAATAGCACCCCCCCCCAAAAAAAACCCTGATAAAAGAGAACAAAATTGAAACACTGTCCACTGCTTTCAAGATTTATAAAGGTACTATAGTCAATACAGGGTGATATTGGCATAAATATAGACAAATGGCTCATTGAAACAGAATAGAGAGTCTAGAAAAAGGATCACATGTATATACCCATCAGATTTTTCACAGAAGCGCAAAGGCAATTCCATGTGAAATGAAAATCTTCGATAAGTAGTACATTTGGATATCTATCTGTAAAGAAGTAAACTGCGATCTCTGTCTTGCAACATATACAAAAATTATTTTATTTTCTCTGTAAATGTTTATTTTTATTTTTGAGAGAGAATGCAAGCAGGAGAGGGCGGGGGAGAGAGAGAGAGAGAGCCAGAGTGAGGGAGACACAGAATCTGAAGCAGACTCCACCCTGACAGTAGCAAGCCCATTGCGGGGCTTGAACTCACAAAAACCATGAGATCATGACCTAAGCCAAAGTTGAATGCTCAACTGACTGAACCACCCAGGCACCCTTACACAAATTATTTTAAAATGGATCATAGACCTAGTTGTAAAGCCTACTCTATAGAAATTTCACAAGAACATATAAGAAGAAAAGCCTTTGGGGGCACCTGGGTGGCTCAATTAGTTAAGTGTCTGACTTCAGCTCAGGTCATGATCTCATGGTCCGTGGGTTTGAGCCCCATGTCAGGCTCTGAGCTGTCAGCACAAAGCCTGCTTCAGAGTCTCTATTTCCCTCTCTCTCTGCCCCTCCCCCACCTCCCTCAAAAATTAACACTTAAAAAAAAAGCCTTTGTAACCTTGGGTTAGGCAAGTATTTCTTAGCTAGGAAACTCAAAACACAGTCTGTACGAGAAAATATTGATAAATTTGACTTCATCAAAATTTAAGATTCCTGATCTTCAAAAGACATGTTAACACATGTCTTAACATCATAGATGAGAGAAGATATTAGCAAATCCCATATCTGATAGAAAACTTGTATTCACAATACATAAAGAACTCTTAAAGCTCAATAATAATAGAACAAACAACCCAATAAAAATGGATAAAAGATTTTAATAGACATTTCTCCAAAGAAGATCAATGGATAACACATAAGCACGTGACGAGATGGTTAGTTCCATTAGTCATTATGGAAACACCCATCAAAATCACAGTGAGATCACGTCACACCCGCCAGGACAGCTCTAAGAAAACAGACAATAATGAATGTTGGCGAGGATGTGGAGAAACTGGACCGCCCCATAAATTGCCCCATATTTGAATAGTAAGATGGTATTGGCACTTTGGGAAACAGTTTGGTATTTCTTAAATAAACTTATTATCTGACCCAGTGATTCCACTTCTAAGTACATACCCATTAAAAGAGAATTGAAAAGGTGCACCTGGGTGGCTTAGTCGGTTGAGCGGCCGACTTTCGCTTAGGTCATGATCTCGCGGTTCGTGGGTTCGAGCCCCGCGTCGGGCTCTGTGCTGACTGCCAGCTCAGAGCCTGGAGCCTGTTTCAGTCTGTGACTCCCTCTCTCTCTGCCCCTCCCCTGCTCACGCTATCTCTCTCTCTCTCCTAGAAATAAATAAAAAAAATTTAAAAAAAATAATATAAGAGAATTAAAAAGATATGTCCGCACAAGAAAATTGTACATGAATGGTCATAGCAGCATTTTCATGATAGCCAGAAAGTGGAAGCAACCCAAACATCCAGTAGTGGCAACTGGGTGGGTAAAATGAAATCTCTCCGCAGAACAATACAAAGAAATGGAGAGCTGCTGCAATTTGGATGAAATTACAAAATTATCGAAAACCTTACGCTAAGTGAAAGAAGCTACGCACAAAAGACCACATATCAAATGACTCTGTTTTCATGAAATGTCCAGAAAAGGTAACTCTCTGGAAACAGGAAGCAAATTAGTGGTTGCCTCTGCAACTGCATTGTGTTGACAGCCACTGGCTCTGAGTTTATTAAAAGCTGCTGAAGGGTGTGATCAGGGCAGGGGGCCCGAGGAAATGGCTCCTCTGTTTATAACACACCCAACAGGAATCTGGGTTCATTGTGACAAGTGGCACAAAACTTGTGGTTTTCCTATGAACAGATGCCCTGCATGTGTCAAAGAGAAAAATAAAGTAAAAGTTGTTGAATTGTGTACTTAAACTGAGTGAATTTTGTGGCATGTAAATTATCCCTCAGTAGAGGTTTTTTGTTGTTGTTGTTTTGGGTTTTTTTTTCCTTGTTGTTGAAAAAAAATGGGATACAGTAATTAGGAGAGCCTAATACTGGGGAAAGAATAGATAAATAAATGAATAGAACAGAACAGAGAGGCCAGATAAACCCATTCAACTATAGTCAACTGAGTTTTTTAAATGAGGATATGAAACTTTTATTATTATAGAAAGAGAGGGAGAGATACCATGTGAGTAGGGGAAAAGGGCAAAGTGGCGGGGGCGGGGGGGAGAGAGAGAGAATCCCACGTAGACTCCACACTCTGCACAGAGCCCAGTGTAGGGTTTGATCCCACGACCCTGGGATCATGACCTGAGCAGAAATCAAGAGTTGGACACTTAACCAACTGAGCCACCCAGATGCCCTATATAGTCAGCTAATTTTTGATAAAGGCACAAAAGCAATTCAGTGGGGAAAAGATAGTTTCTCCAACAAATGGTGCTGGCACAGCTGGACATCCACATACAAAAGAGAAAAATCTAGACACAGACCTTACTCCTTTCATAAATGTTAACTGAGAATGAATTAGACCTAAGTATAAAATGCAAAACTGTAAAACTTCTAGAAGATAACATAGGGAAAATCTAGATGACCTTTGGTTTCGCAGTGGGGTTTTAGATCCCACACCAAGATCACAGTCCATGAAAAAAAATTGATAGTTTAGACTGTATTAAAATGAAAACCTCTCATTCTGTGAAAGACACTGTTCAGAGAATGAAAAGATAAGTCATAGACTGTAAGAAAATATTTGCAGATGTTTGCAAATATCTGATAAATGACTTGTATCCAAAATATACGAAGAAATCTTAAAATGCAACCATAGGAAAATGATGTAATTGAAAAAAGGGCAAAAGATCTGACCAGACACCTCACCAAAGGAAGTATACAGATGGAAAATAAGCATGAGAAAATATACTCAGCATCATTTGTCTTTAGGGAATTGCAAATTACAACAAGGATACTACCATACACCTATTAGAATGACTACAATCCAAAAAACTGATAACACAAAATGCTGACAAGGATACTGAGAAATAGTCTCGTTCATTGCTGGTGAGAATGCAAGGTGGTAAAGCCACTTTGCAAGACAGTGTGGCAGTTTCTCACAAAGCTAAAAATAATACTGTTTCAAAGCTGTTTGTAAACAAAATATATTTATGAGCTATTTCTTACAGAGTCTCACCCTTGATATTGACCCATTTGAGTTGAAGACTATGTTCCCACAAAAACTCGCACATGGATGTTTATAGCAGCTTTATTCATAATTGCCAAAACCTGGGGTCAACCAGGGTGCTTTTCCCCCTTCCATCCTTCCTTCCTTCCTTCCTTCCTTCCTTCCTTCCTTCCTTCCTTCCTTCCTTCCTTCTTTCCTTCCTTCCTTCCTCTCTCTCTCTCTAAATGCTTATTGATTTTTGAGAGAGAGAGACAGAGCGTGAGCAGGGGAGAGGCAGAAACAGGCTCCAGGCTCTGAGCTATCAGCACAAAGCACGACACAGGACTCGAACTTGGAAACAGCAAGATCATGACCTAGGCCGAAGTCAGACGCTTACCCGACTGAGCCACCCAGGTGCCCCAACCCGGGTTCCTTTCAATGGATTAATGAATAAATGGAATATTGTGTAGGGACAAAAAGAAACAATCAGGTTACAAAAAGGTGCGGAGGGACCTCAAATGTAGAGTTAAAAGTGAAAGCAAAGGAAGCCAGTCTGAAAAGGCCACACACTGCATGATTGCCAGTATAGGACATCAAGGCAAGACCATAACGACAGTGAAAAGATTAGTGGCTGCCAGGGGCTCAGGAGGAGGGATATGGGAATGGATGGGTGGAGTATGGGCCGTTTTTAGGGCCGTGAATTGTCTGTATGATGCTGTAATGGTGGATACTTGAGATAAAGTTTGTTAAAACTCATGAATTACAGAACACAGTGAACCCTAATGTGGTTTAACTATGGACTTTAGTTAATAAAAAATAACATTAAATAAAAGTCAAAAATCATCATGATGAAACATTGAAAAATGTTTTGCTTTTTATATGCCAATTTCACCCTGATAAAGCTGTCCAAAAAATAACAAAATCCTCGAGCCGTACTTTCTGTGACAAACTCGTGATCACTGAGCGCCCAGGCATGCTGTCCTCGGTTGTTGGCTCCTTGTGAACAGAAGTGGATCCTCCTCTTTGCTGTTCAGAACGGCCGTCTCTCTCGTGGCTTTTTGCAGCCTGGAGGGACAATTCCTGGTAAGAGCAGCTTGGAAGAGGCCGTTCTCAAAATGATAGCACATGAAACTAGGGGCCATTTGCTGATGCTCAGTGTGCCTGGTCTCCTCTCTCTAGTGGGTCTGCTCTGAAGATTATCAACTAACTGGATGGGTGTTGTTTGGGAGGCCGAAGACCTGAATTCTGATTCCTGTTGTGCCATTAACTGGCTGTCAGGTTTTAGGCAAGTCACTTACTTTCACCATGGCCGGTCTCGGTTTCATGGCCTGTAAAACGAGTGGGTTTTCTAGGGGGAGGGGGGAGGTTCTCTGACTTCTTCCAGTTCTAGACCCCATTTCTGTCCATATCAGAACATCTCCCACACATTTCCATGTTGTACACATATGTCCCAGGGCACTTGACCCAGCAGAAGCCCTCTTGAGTAGCATCCCCGAGACCCTCCCTCTCTCTGCCTCCGGTTGTGGGTGGAGACTCCTGGGGCCAACTGGTTGCCCAGGGCAACCAGAAGTTGGTGCTGGTTCAGGCAACAGCNCAGTCCTTCATGCTTTCATACCTCCCAGCCCTGAACTCTCTCCTGGCAAAGAGGATTTCTTCCATCTCCAAAGAAATACCCACAAAGCAGCTCTGGTATTTTCTTAGCCCACAGCTGAGAGGTGGTCTGCGGGGCTGTTGTGACTCCCCAAACTCTAAGGCTCAGAGTTGGAAGATTTTCCTAGTAACTGAGAGCATTTGACATTTTTTAAAGTATTTGATTAATTAAGTGTACATTTTGGGATAGAAGATATTCTTTAGCTAGTGTTGTGCTGTGAGCCAAGCTTTGCTTACTTTAAGGACCTTGGGACATACTTGTTAGGTCTGAATGGGGTCATGGTGAAGTCCCTGGTCAAGTTCTCAACCTGAATATCATCGTCATAGGGTATTTTCTGTGTATTTGGGGTGTGGGGGCCCCTGAAGTCATGTGTCACATCAGGATAGTTTTTTAGTGTCCCATTTTAACGTTCTATTGTGTCCTTAGGGAGGGTAGAGGGCAGAGAATCTGCTTCTCTGACGGTTTGTGATATCCTGGGGACCATCTTCTGGTCCCCTAAGGCAATATTGAAAAAATTAAGCTCCATGAAAAACAACTCACCCAGTTTTTGTATGTTTGATCTTCTGTTTGTTTTTTAGGACTTTGTTTAGAGAAGTTGCCTGTTTCCTCTTCTACCAGTAACCTCCACGTGGACCGGGAGCAGGATGTCATCACCTGCTATGAGAAAGCAGGCGACATTGCACTCCTATACCTCCAAGAGATAGAAAGGGTAAGTGAGGACCGTGTGTTCGTTCCACCTGATCATTTTTTTGTAAATTTCAAACGAGACGTAGGGAACTGCGGTCAGCCTCTGGAAAAACCTTCCGCAGGTCTGCCTCTGGGTGTAAAGCTTTTCTTATATTTTTCAGTGAAGAGGAGATGGTGGGGATCGTGGCACCTTGTGAAAAGTGTTTGGGAAGCATTTTAGCATCCTCAAGCAGAAGTGACAGTGTGCCCCGGGGCTGGTTAGTCATTCGTGTTCTCCCACGCCAAGTGGGTTGTACCTGCACGGACAGTGTGCCAACATAACGTACATCTGGGGTTTGGGATCCGTAGTTACGCAGAAGGTCTGCTGGGGACTCTTGGCTGACCTGCTCGGAGCAGGTGTGTATCCCCGGGAACCGTCTGGGATGGTTTACCACCGGCAGTCGGAGGTCGCCTGTGGTGTGGGGAACCAAACCAGCAGCTGACAAACCGCAGCATCTCGCCCCGGGTAGGGATGGAGGGAACGGGAGGCCCTGCGCTCACACCCTCAGGCAGAGGGGATCGGAGGCCCGATGGGGCCAGCCAGGTGCGGACAACTTGTCTGTTTAGAAGGATCACTGCCTTTTGGCTCTGCTCTCTCCTCAGCTTCTCTGTCTGTAAAAGGAACATGTACTTTATGAAGTTCTTGTGGGGATGGTAAAAGGTCATGTTCATGAAGGAACTTAGCCCAGATGCGGAAACATACAGGATATTTGGTACACGCCACTTCTCTTCTACTAATAACAATGGGTTCTAGCCATCTCTGCCCTCAGCAGAGTGTCCTGGGATTCTGACCAAGGCTTTCCCCCTTCACACCCAGAGATACATCCTCTGAGATCATTTTAAATAATTGGAAAGCCTGAGAGACTTTGAAAATGACACAGGTCTTGGTTCCCATCAATCTTATGGGTTCTCTGCTTCCCTAAGGGTTAGAATGGAGAGGGGCTGCCCAGCTGGTTAGCTCTGTTACGTCGTATGTGTATCGGCTGAAGCCATTTCTTCCCTTAAGTCTCATAGCGTGTTGATGTGTGTGCTGAGGATCAGAATTGCCTTGTGAGGGTCAAGGGGTGCAGGTGAGAGCCACAGAGAAGAGTGTGGGAGAAGGATAGGACCGCGTTTGACCTGGCCGACACCAGCGTGGGTCATAAATCACAGGTCATGGTGTCTGGGAATTCAGGAAGATACGTGGCCGTCTTGCCAAAAGGTTCCATCAGAAGGCTGCTATGAGAAAGGAATGTTTCAGTTATTCAGAATTTATGGTACGATCTTTAGAGAAATGATCGTGCAGCCTGCTTTAAAATCCACATTGTCTGTATTTACTCTTTGTCGCCCTGATAGCCAGTGCTTGGAAGTGGAGACGTCTGCTTACCCCAGTCAAACGGTTCTTGTTGACCCCGCAGCCCTTGCCACTTAGGGGCCCTTATTTTGCTCCTTACCTTCCAACAGCTGTCCAGCCCTGTTATCTGGGGGCTGTCTTCTCCTGGCCGGTAGAGAGGAGGTTCGTCTGTGACACGCGTCTTTAATGATGTGGGGACTGGCAGATCTGGATGTACTTCCTGGTGTGTTTTTTATAACCACTGGTTCACTGTGGGGTTCTCCAGCCAGATCACCGGGGAGACTTGTATAATTGTGGGATTTAAAAGAAGTGTGTGTGTGTGTGTGTGTGTGTGTGTGTGTGTATGTGTGTGTAGTTTTGGGGAAACAGTGGTCATAGGATGTGAGATTTGGAGGTGAAAATGGAGGCCCAGACGGGGAGGACACACAGGAAGTTAGGACCAAAGTTAGACTGGAACTCTTCTGACACATGGTTCGGGGCTCACTCCTGTCAGGCCGCTGCACACAAGTACACAACAGTGTCGTTTCCCATGCCCTTGCCTGAAGAAAGGGCTCGGAAGGTATTTGGCCAAAGGAGCTGTAGTTCTTGGTAATATGGGGACGCAGCCTCAGCCTAGGATGCAACCTCGGGACGTAGAGGATTTTTACATTTCCCACTCTGAGTTTCCAGTGTGAGTTTTCCTTTATGGGAAATCACTTGAGGCCTCCCCAGATCAAGCTTGCTAGGATATTAGTGATGAGAGAGACCGAATGACCCAGATTATCTGTTTTGACGGTGGTAGGTGCTCAAGAAACCATTTGTAGATTAATGGGAAGTCTGGGGGGAAAACAGCCTTTCTGAGTGACTGCTGGGCCTGATGGATGTTCACGGTCTTGATGAAGAAAGATTGGGGTTCTATGCAGAAGATACCTGTTTGGCCTTTTTTTTTTCTTCTTTAATTTTTTTAATGTTCATTCATTTTTGAGAGACAGAGCATGAGCATGGTAGGAGCAGAGAGAGAAGGAGACACAGAATCCAAAGCAGGCTCCAGGCTCTGAGCTGTCAGTATAGAGCCCGACATGGGGCTCGAACTCCTGAGCTGTGAGATCATGACCTGAGCAGAAGTTGGGTGCACAACCAACGGAACGACCCAGGCACGCCTTATTTTTTAATTTTGAACTTCAAATGAGTTTTAAGAATGATACTAAATTGAAAGCAGAAATGTTAGGGAAATAGAATCTGAAAGAAGTAACAGACTAGGACAAGCCTAGGTTAAGAGTGCTTTGTTTTTCTGGGTAGGCAGGCCGTTTAAGTAGAAAATCCCACACACTCTGTTCCAATACTGGTTCTACTGGCCATAGGCAGTAGTTTTCCCCCATTTACCAGCCATTCCATAGCAAAGAAACTCCTGTTGGCCAGGACCTTCAGCATTTTATTTTTGTTTGTTTGTTTTGGTTTTCTTAGCGATTTTCTTCATTCACTAGCAAGAAAAAAAATTGGAGAACTTTTGAGGACAGGTTGGAGTGTCATGGCCATTATTTTTTTCATGATCTGATACCACCATATCATGTGTCTGCGGCAGCCCCGTTGTCTGAACGGTGGAGATGTTTGAGGATGTAAGATTTGTGAGGCGGCAGAGCCCAGTGCTATGGTGACAGCCAGGGCGGGGGTCATGGATGTGCTGCCTCCTCGCTGTGAGACCTCGGGCAAGTTACTCAACCCTTCTGTGCCACGTGAGGGTCCTCATCTGTATCAGGGCAATAATAATTGCTGTAAGGCTGCCGTGAGGAAAAAATGGGTTCACTCATGTACACATTGCCAGCATACGGTTAGCGGTGGGATCTTCCCTAATCTTAGAAGATTTCAGATAGTTGGGTAAAAATCTGGAATATTATTTACACACTGTTTTTATTAAAAATGTGAAATAATTTTTAGCAGAATATTTATGGAGTGATTTTTTTCCCCCCAGAACTTTTCCTTGTCTTGTGCAGAAACTATAATGGGACCACACCTTACCTGGAGTCCTCATGTCATATTTGGATTCCGGACTCTTGTTTACCCCTGACTGTTTGACCTTGGTCCAGTCATATATTTCTGTGTGCTTCAGCTTTCCATTGTCATGGTGGGGCTGACGCTGCCTGGTTTGTTTGGGGCTGGTATTTTCCAACCCCTCCCTATAGGATGTTCCGTGTGTTGCTGTCCCCTGGCCCCTTGTCCTAAGATAGAGGCAGCGCCGAAGAAAATGTGAATCCGTGAAAGTAGGGGGATTAAATATTTGTTTAGAGCTGTCCTCGTTACTTTAGGGTTAAAGAGCCATCTAATTTTCTCGGATAGTTTGTTCTCTGAAGGGGAGTAAGACACTCCTAAAACTGTGCACATACAATAATTTAATCAAACAAATCAAATTAGAACAGATAGAATTAGAAAGGACACAGGCTGTCCTTGATTTGTTTATCTGGAGCCGGTGGCTTGATGCCAACGGTAAATAAAGTTACCTGCCGCGCAAGGAGCGTCTCCTGGTGCAGCGATCAGAATAAAGATGACTTCATTTTCGAATATCATAACACGAGCCCTGCTTTTGGCAAATGAAATCATCCCGTCTGTGCCCTTCGCACGCCTCAGCCCCCCAGCTGGTTCGGCTTTCTGGAGGAAAAGCCACGCTGGGGGACAGCTTTCCCTTCTGCCGCCAGTTCATTTCTTCACACTCGATTTTAGAAAAGAAGTCACTGCTAAGTTACGGGAGACCCAGAGATGTTTCATGGGCGGTTTTATTTTTTTATTTTTATTTTTTTAATGTTTTTTTAAAAATATTTTTATTTATTTCTAGGAGAGAGAGAGAGACAGCGTGAGCAGGCGAGGGTCAGAGAGAGAGGGAGTCACAGACTGAAACAGGCTCCAGGCTCTGAGCTGGCAGTCAGCACAGAGCCCGACGCGGGGCTTGAACCCACAAACTGTGAGATCATGACCTAAGCGAAAGTCGGACGCTTAACCGACTAAGCCACCCAAGCGCCCCTATTTTTTTAATGTTTTATGTATTTCTGAGACAGAGAGAGAGAGAGAGAGAGAGAGAGAGAGAGACAGCATGAGCAGGGGAGGGTCAGAGAGAGAGGGAGGCACAGACTCTGAAACAGGCTCCAGGCTCTGAGCTGTCAGCACAGAGCCCAACATGGGGCTCGAACTCATGGGCAGTTTTAATGCTGATGCTTTGAGGAGAAACAGCTGGTCCCCAGATAGTGCAGGGCCCAGCCTGTAACTCCTGCTTCATCAAGGCGTTGCTCCCTGGGCGGTGCGGCCAGGCCTCAAGTTTATTCCCGCCTCCCTGCAAGGAGGCACCCGCAGTGATGGAGCTGACGTGCTGGACTACGAGGCAGGTGACACTGAGATCACCGTGCGTCTTGAATTCAAGCGAGGTGTCCCAGTAGAAGTAGTCCACGCTGCTGTTGCGGAAGGCAGGGCGTCACTCTGGAGGCCTGTGTGGCCATGTTTTTGGCTCTAAAATGTGACACAGTGCACAAAAAGATCCTTGCTTCCCTTCCCGTCTCCAGGGCCTACCTTTCCACTCAGGCCAGAGCAGCAGGTGACAGTTCATAGCTTACGAAATTGCTTCCTTGAAGAAATGTCAAGAGACTGGTCCGGAAATGTGCTCTGACTCTGGGCCTCCCATCTGGTTGCCTGGGGTAGGAGGCTACACACACTAAAAACTGAGTTAGGAAAGTCTGGAAACCAGAAAAGAACAGTAGTAGCTTATTTTCATTTTCGTGTGTTCCCGGCCAACCTTTCCCTTCATAATTTTATAGCGTTGAAGGGTTTTATATCTGTCCTCTGTCACTCAACATTACGTCAGGACTTCAGAACGTTTTCATGGCTATATAATATTCCACCAAGTGGCCTGTCTCCGATAGAGTCAGCTTACTGCTGTGTCCGCCCCTTTGTTGTGAATAATGCGGTGACGGTGGCTTCTTGCTGGGAGCTCTCCCCCTTTGCCCTCACTTTCCCGACGGCAGAGTCCTGCAAGTGGAGATAATTTGAACATTCCCATTAACTACATATTGTGTCCATTTGCTTCCTACAAGTCACACTAACATCTTCTCCCTTCGGCACTGTGGGAGCATAATGCTTGCTTTGCACCTTCCATGGGGTTCCTATTGTGCACAAGGTTTTTTTGCTGATCTGCTAGGTGAAAATGGGACCTTGCTTGCAGTTTTAGTTTGCATTTCTTTGACTATCAGTCAGGTTGAAATTTTGTCCATCTATTTCCAGGTTATGTTTTGTTTCTTTCTGAATTACAGGCTTGTTGAGTTATAATTCACATACCATACAATCCACCCATTTAAAGGATACTGTACATTCATGGGTTGAGCCCACTTTGGGTTCTGTACTGACAGCTCAGAGCCTGGAGCCTGCTTCAGATTCTGAGTCTCCCTCTCTGCCCCTCCCCTGCTCGCGCCCTGTCTCTGTCTCTTGAAAATGAAAAAAATGTTAAAAATTTTTGAAAAAAAATCTATTTGAAAGACTACCATGCAATACTTTTTAATATATTTAGAGTTGTACAACCATGCATCAATATTTAATTCCAGAACATTTTTGTTACCCCAAAAAGAGACCTTGTACCCATTAGCATTCACTTCCCATTTACCTCTGATGTCCCCAGTCTGTATAGATTTGTATATTCTAGATTTTTCATTACAGTAGAACAATACCACCTGTGGTCTTTTGTGACTGGCTTCTTGGCTTCATCCATCTTGTGGCACGTGCTAGTGCTTCATTTCTCCTATTGACTAATAATATGCCATTTTGTAGATAAACTACATTGGGTGTATCCATTCAGCATTTTATCATTTATCATTTGGGTTGCTTCCACTTTTTGGCTACTATAATAATGTCTCTATACATTTCCATATACAAGATTTTATGTGGATAGGGTTTTCATTTTTCTTGAGTGTATTCTTAGGAGTGAAATTGCTGGGTTGTATGGTAACTTCATGTCTAACCTAGTAACATTCCTTTCTTGACTGTGTTTACTTTCTCTCTAATTTTTGGATGAGGTTTTTCTTCTGATAATTTGGATACAGTCTTTAGATCATAAATATGTTTACCCTTTAATCATATTTGCTCTGAATATTTTCCCAACCAGTAAATTTCCATTTGTAAGTTGCTCATAAAATTTAAATCTGTATATAGTTGAATCTGATTTTTTTAATTACATTTATCTCATTGTTTTAAAGTTGAAATATTGGGATAAACTCCTCCAGGACTTAATTTTTTTCAACCTTTTTCCACATTTTTATTTATTAAAAATTTTTTAATGTTTATTTATATTTGAGAGACAAAGAGACAGAATGCAAGCAGGGGAGAGGCAGAGAGAGGGAGACCCAGAATCTGAAGCAGGCTCCAGACACGGGGCTTGAACTCACGAACCACTAGCTTGTGAACTGAGGTGAAGTCAGATGCTTGACTGACTGAGCCACCCAAGCGCCGCTCCTTATTTTTGAAATCAGCTTTTAATTTCTAAATCTTCTTGGGATTTATTTTGTTGTATGATATTGATATACCTCTAAATTACTGTTTTTCTCTATTTCACTGCCACCTTAAGATGATCTTCTTTTTTCACATTTTCTGTCATATATTTTAAGTCATTCAATAAAATTCTAGATACAACAGTTGTTTCTGGCTGTCCTACTTTGTTCTGCTAATCTTGTATCACACTGATATAACACCACTTAATAAGTACTTCCTTATAATGGGTTTCGGCACCTTAAAGGATCAGTAACTACACATGAGTCTTATTTTGCAGAATATCCCTTGTTCTTGTCTCGTGATACTTCTAGGTGAATTTTAGAATAATTTTGTTGAGTTCTAGGAAAATCCTGTTGGGATTGGTTGGATTTTTATTAACCCTATACATAGTTGTGAACCCTGTACATATGAACCCTAGAATCATATCTAGTCTTCACTCACCCAGGACCATGATACCAGTTTCCATTTTGTTAGACTTTTCGTTTCACAGATTTTAGTTGGTTTACTTCAGTCCCACATCTTTTCCATTTGTATTGCTTTGTGAATAGGATCATTATTTTTTTCATTATATTTTCACACAAAGCAGTGCTTTTAATTTTTTCATTCACTCACACAAACATTTATTGGGTGCCTTCTGTCCTCTGCAGTGAGCTTGACACCAGGAGCACTGGAATGAATAAGCCACAGAGCACATCCTTAGGAAGCATATAATCTCACGAGGACACAGGTCCATAACCAGTGCGGGCGGTGTTTTGGTGGGGACACTCAGCAGACTGCAAGCCCACAGAAGGGTCCTGGTGGACCAGTGTGGTAGTTCAGAGATGGCTCCTGAAGGAGAGGACACCTGAGCTGACTTTGGAAGGCCGACAAGGGTGGCACACAGGATTATTAGCCACCATACTGAACTCTACAAAGATAGAATTGATTCTTTTCATTTTTCTGAGAATACAAATATATGGCGGAGGAATGATTTTTGTTGCTGTTTCTTCCTATCTGATATTTTCCATCTCATCTCCCTCACACCCTCTCTCTCCAGATTTTTTCCCCTATCTCCAGCTTTTCTAAAACAATGTTAAAAGAATGAAAGTGGTAGAAAATGTAAACTAATGTTCTTATTTTGTTCCTATTTGAAGATCATTCTTAAATATATGCCCATTAAGGATTAAAATATTTGTATGCTCATTAAGTTTCCCATGTACAATTCATAATCATTATGTCAGGAGTATATTATTATGGCCATTACACAGATAAGGACAGTGAGGGTCTGAGAGACTGAAGGAATTGTCCTAAGTCCACAGTGGTGAGGGGTATCGGAATACGATCTTGAACCTGGGTCTTTTGACCTAAAGTCTTTGGCCTCTGCCCCCTTACTGTCGTGCTTCCTTAGGTGTGTGCTTTGCAAAGCAGACTGCACTTGTTAAGGGTGTTTGTCAGCAGTCTCCTTGCAGAGAAGTGTTTATCCAAAGAATAAGTGGTGGTTCCGACACCGCCCAACAAGGCTCCTGCCCAGGCCCATGTGTTACAGGCTCTTCATGAAGAAGGGATGAAATCCAAGATGCTTAGGCTTAAGGGTAAACCCTGAGCTAAGCTATTCTTTCTGCCTCCCCACTGTGTCTTTCCCATTCTTCCCGTTTATAACCTAAAGCCTCATTCTGGCAGCTCTGACCTCTTGTCTTTTGAACTTTGTGCAGCAAGCAAACGCGAATGGAGAGGACAGAGGCGAAGGAGCTGGACTGCAGAGTCAGGTGGGCCTGAGTTTCAGCACCAGCTCTAACACGTGCTAGCCGCGCAGTTGGGCAGCTCACTCAATGGGACAAAGCCTCGCTTTCTCCTTCAGTGAAGAGAAGATAGTGTATCTCAGTGGTTTTCTTGTGGGGGAATAAGTACCTACGTAGTGCCTAATGCAGAGTAACTTTCTTATTGCTTTCTTTTCTTTTAATTTTTTCCTCTATCTATCCATCTATCTATCTATTCTGTATATTGAACACTTACCCTACACCAAGCAAGCACTGCAGTAGAAACTNCTAAGCTTGAACCTGAGCTAAGCTATTCTTTCTGCCTCCCCACTGTGTCTTTCCCATTCTTCCCGTTTATAACCTAAAGCCTCATTCTGGCAGCTCTGACCTCTTGTCTTTTGAACTTTGTGCAGCAAGCAAACGCGAATGGAGAGGACAGAGGCGAAGGAGCTGGACTGCAGAGTCAGGTGGGCCTGAGTTTCAGCACCAGCTCTAACACGTGCTAGCCGCGCAGTTGGGCAGCTCACTCAATGGGACAAAGCCTCGCTTTCTCCTTCAGTGAAGAGAAGATAGTGTATCTCAGTGGTTTTCTTGTGGGGGAATAAGTACCTACGTAGTGCCTAATGCAGAGTAACTTTCTTATTGCTTTCTTTTCTTTTAATTTTTTCCTCTATCTATCCATCTATCTATCTATTCTGTATATTGAACACTTACCCTACACCAAGCAAGCACTGCAGTAGAAACTGAATATATAGTAAATGAGATAGATATGGCCCAGACTTTGTGGAAGTTTCAGCATTTTGGAGGGAGACAGCCAGTAATCAAAGATAAAAAATACATCAATAAATGCAGTGGAGGAATCGGATGGGATGATGTGAGAGGGAATAGTAGAGGCAGGTCTACTTGTTGTTAGGTGGCCAGGGAAGGCCCTTCAAAGAAGGTGACACTAAAGCTGACACCGGAAAGATGGGACAGATCACAAAGGTAACGTGACCCAGATTGTGTTACAGAAAAGTTATTCAGGCTGCTTGTGGAAAGTGAGAAGAAAAGGATCAAGAGGTGACATGGAGACCCCATTTACGGGACTGTTGTGGAACTCTAACAGGAAGTGATGGTAGCTTACATGAAGGTAATGGTTGTACTAATGGGTAGATACAGGCACCTTTGAGAAATAATTAGAAGGGACGTAGTAATAGATTAGATGTGAGAGAGTGTCAGGGTGTCACGGCTCACCCCCCCAGGGTCCGATTTGGCAGCTGGGTGGTGATGTTATTCATTAAGATGGGACAACTAGAGGTTTATGTTTTGGGGTGAACCTGGACTTCTGGGAATTTAATCATGCTCAGAGTTTTCCTGGGCGTGGAAGTTAGATGGTTCTTGTCTGAAGAAGGCATTCTAGAAGCTAGGAAGGAGATGCCCAGAAAGGGCCCCTTGAGGATGAGTCTTATCCCTGAGGTCCAGGTTATAGACCCTTCAAGGAGACTGAAGTTGGGCCAGGAGAACCAAGAATTTCCTCCTCCCACCACCAGCCACATAACAAGCACAACACCAACTAACGAGTAACAGCAGAATACTGCTGGGAGAGGGGCAGAAATTGGAGAAAAATCTCCTCTGTAGCCCAAGCATACAAGGGCTGCTGAAAATAAGGTGGAACAGAGACGCCGAGGAGAACCCCATGGTGTACCAGGTCCCACAGTAAGCACAGGTTAGTAGCCACTATTTGAGGAGTTTGAAGTCTGTGGTGCTTTGGAAGTAACTATAGAAACAATGAAACCCAGCACCGGCTTTGTCCTCTGACTACATTGGCTCAGCCCCCCACATTTGTTGCCTTATAGATGAAAAAATGTGCCCATTTTCAGGTGTAAATATTATTTATCTCAGTCTGTCCTTCTGCATACAATCTTCAACATTGAATTTAAAAATATGAGCTATATACACCAATGCACACACAAGCAGGAAGAAGCAAACTATTGTGAAGAGCAATAAACCAAACCCAGAAATGGCCCATGTGTTGGAATTATTGGGTAGGAGCTTAAAAATATCAATGAATAATATGTTAGAGGATATTGTAGAAAAGGTATACAACATGTATAAAGAGGTGGGGATTTCAGCAGAAAGATAGAAACCATAAAAATGTAAAACTGAAATACTAGAAATAACAAAACATGATATAAGAAAGGAAATTTTTTTAAAATATTTTATTTTTAAGTAAGCTGTGTCCACAACGTGGGGCTTGAACTTACAACCCTGAGATCAGTAGTCATGTGCTCTACTGACTGAGCCAGCCAGGTGCCCTGAGATGAAGACATTTTTTTTTATGGTTTATTAGAATACTGGACACAACTAAGAAAAAAAAATCTTCTAGCTGAAGATAAGTTAATAGAGATTATTCAAACGGAAACACAAAAAGAAAAAAAGAGTGAGGAAAAAATTAGAACAGAGCATCCAAGAAACATGGTAAAAATATCATGTATGGATTTGGTGTCTCAAAAGGAGAAGAGAGAAAAAACTGGAACAGAAGAAATATTTGAAGAGAAAATGTCTAAGAGTTTTTCAAAATTACTGAAACAAAACAAAGCACATAATCCAAAAATCTCAGAGTACACCAGGCAGGATAAATAGAAACTTATACTTTGATATGTTACACTTAAACTGTTGAAAATCAAAGATAAAATCTTGAAGAAAGCCAGAGAAAAAGAAGCTTTATTTAATTTAATTAATTAATCAATTAATTTATTTATTAAATAGGCTTCATGCCCAGCACAAAGCCCGATGCAGGGCTTGAACCCATAACCCTGAGATCAAGACCTGACCTGAGATCAAAGAATTGGGTGCTTAACTGACCGAGCCACCCAGGTGCTGCAAGAAACTTTAATATAGAAGAATAATGGTAATGGTTACAACAGACTTATCATTAGAAATTCTGCAAGTTCAAAGACATCAGAAAGATACCTTTAAAGTACTGGATGAAAAATTCCAAGACACCTTTGAAGAAAGAAGACAAAAGCTTTGTTTTTTATAGGACAGACAAGAGTTGAAAGAATGCATTACCAACAGACTTGCATGACAACAAATGGCAAAGAAGTTCAAGGAGAAGAAAATACAGATAGATATGACAAAGTGAAGATCATCACAAATGGTGATAATGAGCATACATAGAAAAGACTTTCCTTTTTTTAAAATATTTTATTTATTTTTGAGAGAGAGATAGAGACAACATGAGCAGGGGAGGGTCAGAGAGAGAGGGAGACACAGAATCTGAAACAGGCTCCAGGCTCTGAGCTGTCAGCACAGAGCCCGATGCGGGGCTCGAACACACGAACAGTGAGATCATGACCTCAGCTGAAATCGGACGCTTAACCAACTGAGCCACCCAGGTGCCCCCCTTATTTTAAATTTTTTAAGACAATAAATGACCACTTTGGGGCACCTGGATGGCTCAATTATTTGAGTGTCCACTTCGGCTCAGGTCATGATCTAACAGTTCATGAGTTCCAGCCCCACATCAGGCTTGCTGTTGTTAGGCTGTCAGCGCAGAGCCTGCTTTGGATCCTCTGTCCCCCCTCTCTCAGCCCCTCCCCCATTCACACCCTATCTCTCAAAAACAAAAACATTTTAAAAAAAGATAATTGACTACCTAAATTAATAATAGTAACAACATATTGTGGGATATATCACATAGAAGTAAAAGGCATGGAGGGAGGGCAGTTGTGGGGATGAACACTGGGTGTTATATGGAAACCAACTTGACAATAAACTATTAAAAAAAATACTATGCCAAGAAAAACAAAAAGTAAAAGGTGTGACAACCATTGCACAAAGGATGGAGAAAGAAATGTAAGTGTACTATTACAAGGTGTTTATGCTGTATATGAATTAGTGTAATATTATTTGAACATGGACTGTGATAAGTTAAAGAGCTATATTGTGTATAGTTGGGTAGCCAAGAGAGAGAGAGAGAAAGAATGACAGATGGACAAACACGATTAACCAGTCATTAGTGGAAATGAAATGGAATCATCAATCTAAAAAGCAGAACGAGAGAGAAAAAAGAACAAACAACAAATGAAACAATAAAAAAACAACTAGCAAGATGGTTCCAATCATGTCAATAAGTACATTAAATGTAAATGGTCTGAAGAATTAAAAGGAAGAGATTCTCAGATTGGATGCAAATGCAAGGCCTAACATATGCTATCTATATGAAAACCATTTAAAATTAATATGTAGGTGGACAAGAAAAATTATACACCATGCAAACAATAATCAAAACAAAGCTAAAATGTATTACATCAGAGAGTTAAATTTGGGACAAGGAATATTACAGGAGATAAAGGAAGATGTTATATAAAAAAGGGGTCAATTAATCAACAATGCATTGTAATTCTAAAAGCATATGTACCTAAAATAGAGCTTCTAAATATCTAAAACAAAATGTATAGAAGAGTTTATAACATTAAATGCATATATTAGAAAGGAAGAGAAATTCAAATCAGTGGTCTGAGTTTCCAATACAAGAAACTAGGGAAAGAAGAAAAAATTAAAGCCACGGCAAGCAAAAAGAAGGAAATAATAAAGATTGGAACAGAAATCAGTGAAATAGAAAACAGATAAACAGTAGAGGAAATCAGTTAAACCAAAAATGGATTCTTGGAAAAGATCCATAAAATTGTAAACCATTTACAAGACTGGAAGAGTGAAAGAAAGAAGACACAAATTACGAACCCCTAAGAAGAAGAGATAGTACTATAGATCCATAGATATTAAAAAGCTGTAGGGAAGAGGGGCCTGGCTGGCTCAGTCAGTGGAGCATGTGATTCTTGATCTTGGGGTTATGAGTTCAAGCACCAGATTATTTCAAAAATAAAATCTTAAAAAGATTATAAGAGAAAATTATGACCAACTTTATGCCAATAAATGTGATCACTTATAGAAAATAGATCTCTGAAAGACACAAACTATCAAAATTCACTCAAGAAGAAATAGATAACCCAAATATTTTTATATCTTTAAAGAAATTGAATTTAGAGTTAAAAGCCTTGCAAGAAAACTACAGGTCAAGTTGGCTTTATTGGTGAATCCTACCAAACATTAAAGGAAGTAATTATAGCAATACTACAAAAACTTCCAGAAAACGGAGGAGGAGGAAAACACCCCCTAACCCATTTTATGAGACTCATATCTCGTATGGCTATAGATGCAAATATCCTCAACAAAATACCAGCAAACTTAATCCAACACATAAAAAGGATTATATGCCATGACTGAAGGAGATTCATTTCGGCAATGCAAGGTTGACTTAACAAGTGAAAATCAATTAATATATCAATAGAATAACAGACAAAACCCACATGATAATGATAATTTCAGTAGATGTAGAGAAAGCGTTTACAAAATCCAACACCCCTTCGTGATAAAAAAAAAAAAACCTCAACACACTAGGAATAGAAGTTCACATCATCAACCTGATAGGAGGCACCAATGAAAAACCCATATCTAACAACATATAATGGTGAAAGATTGGATGTTTTTCCCCTAAGGTCAGGAACATGACAAGGATGTCTCTTCTCACTCCTTCTATTCAGCATTGTAGTAGACATTCTAGCCAATGCAATTAGGCAAGAGGAACTAAAAGGCATCCGTATTAAAATGGAGAAGTAAGACTATTTCTGTTTGCAGAGGACATGATTTTGTATAGAGAAAATCCTAAGGAATTCACACACACAAACCCTATTTTATTTTTTCATTTTTTATTAACAAAGATTTTTAAATGTTTTTATTTCTGAGAGCGAGAGAGAGAAACAGCGTGAGCAGGGGAGGGTCAGAGAGAGAGGGAGATACAGAATCTGAAACAGGCTTCAGGCTCTGAGCTGGCCATCAGCACAGAGCCCCACGCGGGGCCCGAACCCACAAACCGTGTGATCATGACCTGAGCCGAAGTCGGACGCTTAACCGACTGAGCCACCCAGGCACCCCACAAACCCTATTTTAACTAGTAAATGATTTCAGCAAGATTATAGAATACAAGGTCAATATAAAAACATCACTTTTACTTCTGTACACTGAACCATCTGAAAAGGAAATTAAATCAATTCCATTTATAATAGCATCAAAAAGATGAAAATACATGGGGATAATGAAGTACAAGTCTTATACCCTGAAAACTGCAAATCACTGTTGAAAGCAATTAAAGAAAATCTAAATAGATGGAAAGACATCCCACTTTTATGGATCAAAAGACTTAACTTGTTAAGATGTATCTATATCTGTATCTATATTCTCTCTCCACACACACACACACACACATGCACACATGCATACATATAATAAATATAAGATCCATTTTTAACTTTAGGACAAGTGCCCAGGCCTTTAATGACTATGTGTAAAAAAACCCACATTTTTCTGAAGTTGAGTGATTACTTTGGTTACATTTTAGTTTCTCCTCTTAAATTCAATTAAAATTAATTGTAATGGTTTAAGTTTAAAGCTGGCATATGTAATACAGTCTGTTTTTGTAAAATGTTTTTTATCTTTCTTCCCTTGACGCATAAGTATAGAGATACATGGATTATTGTTCAATAAACGTTAACTGGTTATTTCTGTGGGGGGAGGATTTTGAGATGATTTTTAGTTTTCTTTCTATTGTATGGAATTGGCTTTTTGCTTTAAAATAATCACGGCATTTTTTAAAGATTAAAAACTATTTTTGAAAGCAAATGAAGGCTACTTTTTAAAAGTTTAACTGTTGGCCCCCAAAGCGGAGATGTCAAGGAAGTCATTGAATATGAGTCTGGGATTCAGAGGGGGAAAGTCTGCAGTGGAGGAGACAAATTTAGGAGTTGGCAGCATGGAGATGATTTCTGAAGCTCGGAGGAACGGATGAGATCATCCTGAGAGAGACTTACAAGAGATGGTGCTCTGTACATCCGCGGCACTTGGAGGATACGCTGGGGAGGAGCCTGCAGTCCGTTCCCAGGGGTAGGAGGAACACCCACCTCTCAGCACTCGCAGAGCCGAGAGCTAAGTCGGGAAGGAGCCAGGCAGTTTTCATAAGATGCTGGGATGTTGTTCAGATGCAAGGGTTGCCCACCTGGGTTTCATTCCACAACATCTGTTCATTGTGTGCTTTCTTTTCTGTCTCCCAAAGCTCGAGAGTTAGGGATCCAGCAGTCGCTTCACCTCCATTCGGGGGATAATTTTGAGACTTCCAGGAGGTTTGGGGTTTGGCTAACAGCTGGGTCTTTGAAGAGCTGCTGACTTTCAGCAAACGTGGACAGCATGTTTGGAGAACACTTGTATGGTTTTTTAAATGGGCCACAGAGAGCTTGTTTGATAAATGCTTTATTTGACTTGCCACTTTAAAGCGAGTAGCCTTTGTAATAGTAGGTATGTGTTTACACATCACTCTAGAACCCACTCAACTTGCAGGTCTTTCTCCCGCTTACTTGGCAGTCTTTCTTGCCGGGGCTAAAAGTTTAAACCTTTAAAACCTCGTTATCTGTTGACAAAAGATCAAGTGTGGGGAGAGGGAGAGCTTAGGTTGTTTGTCTCGGCTCTCCCCTTGAGAGTCCATAGACCTTGGCTCTGTAGCTTAGAGGGTTCCCTGGGGAATTCGGGACCAGTGCCAATCACAGCGCTTCTTAGGCTCAGCCCTTTCTGGAGATCATCAGGCTTATGTAGGGCTGGAGCTTCAGCCTGCCTGTCCGTGACCTTGGCTATTGGTAGCGGATGACTCTTCCTGCCCGTTGTTGGGACCTGTTTCTCTCACCCAGACTCTCTGTGAACATCCTGGCACCCAGCAGAACCCTCCACCTCAGATCTCATCCTGGTACCATGCACACTTGAGCACCCTTCAGGCCTCAGCTATCCTCGCCAGGAGGGCCACCCCATGCCCCGTCTCATGGGGGCCGTTCTCTCGGCTTCCCTAATCCTCACGCTCACTTCCGCACCCGCCCCGAGGCACCGATGTGTGCGTGAGGAAGGCGATTTGTCAGGTCGTGCGTGCAGCGCGTTTAGACATGCGGTTCGAAGGGACGAGGCTTGAATGTGGATCTGATTAGTTTTCCGGTTTTCTCCCCTTCTAGGTAATACTTACCAATATTCAAAACAGAAGCCCTAAGCCTGGCCCTGCTCCCCACGATCAAGAACTAGGTTTTTTCCTAGAAACAGGACTTCAGAGAGCCCATGTCCTCTATTTCAAAAATGGGTAAGCCTTCTTCATTTTTTAAACCAGGTTCCTAAAGAAGGAAAACAGAAAGCCTTACAATGCTGTCTCCGGTTTAGCTATTGTAACAAAGCAGTTTTAAATATGAACTACGATTGCAATCGTTTTTGAGAATAATGGATGTGGGCTCCTTTGTCTTCTCCCCCCCCCCCCCCCCCCGCTCTCTCACTTTGCCATGAGGTTTGAGGGTGGCAGAGGGAGGAAGGAGGGCTGTACGGGTATGAGTCACAGGAATGAAGCACCAGCCCAGCGGGTGGCTCTGACGGGAGTGTGCGTTATGCCATCCTTCCTCCGTGGCAGAGGCTCTGCAGACCTCCCGCTTCTTCTGGGGGACGGGCATCCTAACCTGGGACCCCCAGCACACAGGGTCACCTCCTTTGGAATGGCTTATCAGTCCAGAGACTTGGGTCTGCCAGATATCAGACAGTTTTTATGAACGTGGGGCGGCTCTGAGGCCACGCAAGAACGCTTTCCACTTGAGCTACCTTTGGAAAGGGGTGAAGAAAGTTGGATAATGTGAACGTGAGGGTTAGCTGTCTAAGGCATTTGGTGGCGGTTTTCCTTTTTGTGTGGCTTTTATGAGAAATGCGATGATTGTGTTCCAAATCTCTTTAGCTGTCCTTGTTTTGACCTTGTGCTGCAGGATAGATGTGCATGAAGACCAACAGTAGGTATCTGGCTCCTCCGTAGCTCCTCCTGGGCTGGGCACGGGAGGCCCCTAGGGGCCCGTCCCCTTTCCTCTAGGAATAGTCATGTAGTGCTTTGAATGACAGAAGGGACCCAGGTCCCAGCTTTGGAATAAATGAACAGTGGACCTGCTCCCTGTTCATTTTTAAGAGCTTCAAACCTTGGGGCGTAGCTCACGGAAGTAGAATTTCATCTGCCTGGTGGCTCAGAGCCACATGCATCCATTTTCCATTTGTCGTGGTAAATGCTTATTTTCCAAATCTTGTTAAACTGTTTGTAGAGAAGGCCCGCTTGGCTCCAAGGCCATTGATTCAGATTGGCATGGCCTGCGAAGGGCTGCAATGACACCCCAAGGTTTGGACTGGCTTGAGGCCTTGGCACCAAGAAGATGCTCGCAAATTTGATCTCATCTACCACTGACTGAGATCATCTGAGCCATAGCGCATGTCCCCTAAGCTCAATTTTTAGTTCTCTTTCCAATGATGTTATAAATAGAGGGAGAAGGGAGGGAGCTTGGAATATTTTTCGAGGATCTATTTCTTCTCCCTTTTAGTCTCAAAGAGGGACCCCGACATTGCTCTCCCTCTCTCTCACCTGTAAGTGTGTGTGGCTGACTCCCCAATACAAGTCTGGAGGCAGGAATGCATTCCCTTGGGGCTCTCAGGGGTGCCAAACCAGTCCCTGCTATTGAAAGCGCTTTATGCAAGATTGGTGAAGGTGGGCCGGATCATTTATGTTCATCCGAAGCCTATTCACTGAGGAAGAAGAAGCTACTGGGCTCTGGCCTCCTGCCCTGAAATGTTGGCAGCCCACTGGAATCCCACTAAAAAATAATGATGAGAGGTTTGCACGAGATGATGGATTACATGCCGGGAATTGCTTACCGGCTCATTTCTCTTTTCATTTTACCCAAGTTCAAGGAGATTCCCATTGATGTAGCCAAAGTGAAGAGACTGCAAAACTTTGAAGCCTCTTCACCTCCTTTCTTGCCTCCTTGCTTTTCTCTCAGGGCTCTGAAGACTAGTGATGGGATCGGCCAGCTACTCGAGAGGGTCCTTGCCAGCTGCAGTGTCCGGAAGGCTGGGATTGTGCGGCAGTGATGAGGGATTCCTTTGGGGTAGATAGAGGTGAAGGCCAGTTTGGGGACCACAAAATGTGGATGAAAAGAGAAAAAGCAGCCGGAGCTTTTGGGCATGCCCAAGTGCTTCCTCGACCCCCTGACTTAGAGCACTGCTCTATCAGTGGATGTCCATTTATCAGTGGATGTCCATTTATCAGTGGATGTCCGCAGCGAGGGTCTCTGCAGAGTAGGTGGGGACAGCTGGAGGTGACTGCTGTGCCTAAGCACCAGTGGCTTCTGACTTCCCATCTTCTGATATATTTGCTCCTTTTTGTCTTTCTGCACTTTAAAAATATGTATCCGGAAGGATATAATGGACGGGGTTAGACTGATTTGTGAGGATAAGAGAATGTACTGTAGAAGAGCTTCGTAATAAGAGATGGAAATCGATGAAGCAGATCTTTTTTCTTTAGAAATACACTTAGGGGCTCCTGGGTGACTCAGTCAGTTAAGCATCTGGCTCTTGATTTAGGCTCAGGTTCGTGACCTCATAGTTCATGAGTTGGAGCCTGGCGTTGGGCTCTGTGCCGACACTGTGGAGCCTGCTTGGGATTCTCTCTCTCTCTCCCTCACCCTCTCTGCCCCTCCCCCCGCTCACACTCTCTCTCTCTGTCTCTCAAAATAAATAAATAAACTTTAAAAAAAGAGAAGTGTACTTAGCCGCCCTCAGCTTTTTAGCTGTCATCCCTGAGGACTTAATGAGTTTTAGTAATTAATTTTATACTTTGTAATTCTCCAATCTTTTCCAAGAGTGAGTGCCAAACCAGTGAACTTGGGTCTCTTTCCGAAAGAGCCTGAGCTCCGGACCTTAGATCCTGGGGATGCTTTTGTGTTCACCAAGGCTCCTACTTCACCATCACTGACCCTCACGGTGTGTGCTCCTTCCTGGGTGCTGCCGCCCCACGAGGCTGGTGCTGTAGGTCACCCCCATGTGCACACAGTGACCTGGCTGCCTGGGTCCGCCTTCAGCGGACCTGGGTCCTGGGTCCTTCCAGCCCCGCGCCACTCAAGGGAAGGTCTGTCCGTGTGTGGAGACGCTTGGTCCGACCCTCTGACGGTGTGTGGGCTGCTGTCATCCTGCCCCTCTAGGGGGGAGGCGCTGGACCCAAGCCTGAGGCCTTGCCAGGGTGTGGGTTCCCAGCCTCTGCTGTTGATTGGGGTTTTCTCATTGCACTTTTCCTCATGTCTCATCCAGAGCTTGTCACAGCTCATCCTTTCCTTCCTCTCTCCTCCTTTCCCCTGGCCCCTCCTGCAGCCTCTTTCCTCCCGGAGGGAGACAATGTCTGGGGCCATCCTGGTGCCACATGGCCACATCTGTTTCACATCTAGTTCTCTCACCCTGTGGGTAGCTCAGGCTCTGCAGTGGGTGAGATCAGAGGGCGTTCACCTTCGAGGGCCAGTACTGCTCCCTCTGTGGGTTCCCGGAAGGCCTTGCCCAGGCTGGCACTCAGATGAGGGGCAGCAAGGGTGTTGGAGCCAGAGGCCTTGAACTTGGAACCAGTCCTTCTCCTCGCTGGGTCTCAGTTTCTTTGTCTGTAAAATGGGTGTGATCCCACCTATGTCACAGAGCTGAGGTAACACGCAAGTAAGAAAATGCACGTGGGAGCGCATCATAAGGCGTCAGGCAAGCAGCGGGTGCTAAGCGGTCATTTCCGGTGATGATGGTGCCCAGTTGACTTGCCAGCAGGACGTGGAACCAAGTTCAAGTGGGATTTTGTGAAGCAGCCATCACGCATTTGGTTGTGGAGGCTCACACCACATGTTTTTCAGGGAAGGGCATTTACTTATGCCTGCTGGTTTAGGTGAGCCGTGCTCACGATGTGTCTCAGTGAGCTTGGATAGCTTAGTGCTTCAGGGAAAGGAGGTAGGTGACTGGTCTGACATGGTAGCAGCGGGCGTTCACGGGGCAACACAGTGGGTCTAAGCCTCGTGCTCCCCTCGGCCTTCCTTGGTTTTTTTTTTTTTTGAAAGATTTTAAAAATTTTTTTAAAGTAATCTCTACACCCAACATGGGGCCTCGAACTCATAACCCTGAGATCAAGAGTCACAGGCTCTTCCGACTGAGCCAGCCAAGCGCCCCTCCCCTCGGCCTTCTAAGGAGAAGAGAAATGATGCTGTTCACTTGAGTCCTCGTGGCCAGAATTTCCAGAAAGCTTGGCTTTGGGATGACAGTTATTGAGTACAGGCTGTTTTAGGAATATTTGGTCATCTTTTGTAAACAGAGGGTAGCAAAGGACATTTCAAGTGGCTTTGCTTCTTTTCAGCCATGTCAGGTGTACTGGCTGAGCAAATGGATTGCGGTGCGTGTTTTCCCTGGCTCTGAATTGCTTTTACTTCAGGGAGGGTGGGGATAAGTTAAAACAAGGCAGATACCAGCGACAGCTGGGAGGCGTGCCCGTGGGTTGTGCTCTCTGCCACAGTGTGTCCTGGAGTTGTCCCTGGGGGACCCTGACTCAGACAAGGTGGGAAGTCAGGCCGTTGGTCAGACTCCGAGTTCCCCGAGATGCTTGCCACCTCGCTGCAGGGGAAAGTGGTTTAGGAGGCCTTTTTGGAGTTTTGTTATTACAGGCCATCAAATACACCACTAATCACCACTGTGCATTAGCTTTAAAAATTCCTAGACTTCCCCCATAATTTTGTTGCCCTTTGTAACTGTTCAGCTCTGCTTAACGTAGCCTAGAATTAGGGAGAGAGAGGCCTCCTGTGTCCCATGGGCTGCTGAGTAGGGTGCTTCCTGTGTTTATGGCCCCCAGATGGCAGCCGCCGGCAGACAGGCTCCTGTGGCCCATGTGACCATGGGGAGGGGCTAGCCGGGAAGCCAGGGGGGCCGTGCTCCATGCACTGGAGCTCCATGCTTGCTTGGCCTTCACCTTTGCATTCTAGCTAGCATTCTGGCTGTCTTCCCTCCTGGAGTGGTCAGAAGTGTTCCCTTCTTAAACCCCATGCGACTCTATGAGAAGTCATATGCAGCCAACATGGGAGAATTCAGACACATTTCCAGGAAGTTATGTATCAACGTCTCATCCATGATGATCTTCTAGGCATTCAGAGGTTAGAAGGGAATGGGCCTGCACTCTAGGAGATAGTAGGAGGAAAGAAAAGGTTAAGACGTAAACCTAAGTAACTCTAAAGGTCCTGATACTGTTGCACCAAGAAGCAAACAAGGAAGGACACCTGATCACTTTGGCTGAAGTGAGCTCAAATCTGTAGGCCCATTTATTCATTCACTCAGCGAGGTCATGTGTGCACTTAATGAGGATTATTGCATACCTGTGAGGTACCGGACCCTGTCTGAGTTAGGCGCTGGTGAAAAGGAGGGCCAGAGTCCCTGCCCTCCTACAACTTACAGTCCCATGTGGAGTTAGGAATTAAAACAAGCAGTTTCAGGATACTTTGTGTACGTTGCCCGGGCAAGGTCCAGGTTTGCCACAAACGCAAATTAAGAAAGCGGCCACGTTGAGACAGCCGCACAATTTGTAAAGGGGAGTAAATCTCTGGGGACATGCACTGGAAATGCTGTCAATGCCAGTCGACTGGGGAGAGCCAGGGTTGCCTCCCAAATAGCAGGTAGAAGTATGGAGTTGGAACTCTAGTCAGCATTGTATACATTCTGCGGGGTACGAGGAGACCCATCTGGCTGAAGTGAGGGTTTATGTAGAGATCTGTGGATTTGAACTTAAACCTCTCAGCATAGGGCCTGGCGCGCTGTGGATTTGGCCGGTCATCTGACAAGCATTTGTTGAGTTCTGCTGTGTGTCAAGTACTGTGCTTGGTACTACCTTGGCGAATATAAGAGACAGAGTCCAGGCTTTCAGAGAGGATGCAGTCGGCGGAGGGAGACAGATGATAAACCGGTAAACCAAGGTGTACAGTCACAAATTGGAAGACGTGTCAGGCAATGAGTGGGTGCAGTGCGGGAAAGAGCAGAGGATCTGCTGTGGGAGGGTGGGCAGGCCAGGTCTGCCGAGGGGGTGACCGTGAGAAGGAGATAAGCCTGCCGAGAGCACGAGAAAGAGGATTCCAAGCAGAGGGTCCAGCATGTGCGAGGTCTTGACCCAGGAAAGGCCTTGGCGTGTTTCAGAATCTGAAAGGGTTCTGTGTGGCCGAAGCAGTTGCCAGCGGAGAGTCACAGACTCGGTCCGTAGGGCTTTCGGTCAGCCTCGCTCGCTGCCCTGAGCATGTCACACCAGTCATTTCACCACTAAGGACAACTTCCGTAATAGGCGAACTGGTGGTGGGGCACGGGGTCTGGAAGTCCTGCAGACTTGTCAGAGCACGTTTGTTTCCATCGCTGCCCTTTACAGGCGGGGAATCTGAGAGCCCAGAAACCACGTTCAGTATCAGTTAATAAATGTGTTTCGAGAACCTTTCTGGGTTACTTACTGCTGCCAAACACTGATCAAAGAGAGCAGGTGAGACCCAGTCAGGGCCCCCGTGGAGTTTACATTTTGGTTGGGAAAACAGTCAGAAGATAAGGCAGCATCAGTTTACTCAGAGCCACATGACCGGTTGGTGGCAGACCTGGGACTTGGACTTCCTCCTGACAGCCAGTCCCTTTTCCTCACCACTTGGACCATATGGACCATGCCTGCTCTTGACAGTGGAGCACTGGGCATAGCTTGAAGAAATACGTTACACTTAGAAAACAAGGACTTTTAAAAGCCGGTCTGGATGTAATTATTTATATAACAAAACGCATCAGCCAAGTCTTCTCTGTTTTGTTTAAATGTAGACGGGGGTCTGGCTAATCCCTTAATGCCATCAGAACTTTAGTATGGAAACAAAGGAATCTTCGTCAATTTTAATTACAAAACTCCAAGACCACTTTCAGTGATGAATTATGGGGAATGAATTATCGGGAACAGGTAATTGCTTTCAATGTACTTACAATGCATGTTAGAGCCCTGTGTTGTCTGAACTCTTTACAAGGACAACGGGGGAGGTGCGTCCATGCTGGTCTGCCCTTGGCCTTAGTAGAAGAGGCTAGGTCATTTTAGGCTTCCAAAGTGCCGAGATGGGAGGGTGAAGAGGGAGGGACCAGTGAACATACTGGGCAGTTAATCGCGTCTCATAAAGGCCACTCCGCACATGGTTTTGACCAGCTGTGCACTACCTCTTTTAAGCCACCATTTAGAATTGGAATTCCCTGAGAGATGAACTAGTATATCAGTTTATTTCAGTTCTTTGCAATAGATTTGTCTCTGTGGTGATTTTCTGTTTTAATAGGGACAGGAGGAGAGGGAGAGATTATTTGTTTATTCATTCACTTATTTATTCATCCATCAAATATTCATGGGCTAGGAGCTAGGGTTAAGACAGCAGGTGATCCCTATGGACTTTCTAGTTCAGCAGGAAGATAAAAATTACCAGTGAGGTAAGCCTTCAGAAATAGGAAGAAGACAATGCTCATTTTTTTAAAAATTTACCCTTTCACTTGGCAAGTTTTCCTAAAAGAGATGTGCAGTACGGTGTCTAACAAAGTTAACATTTTTTAAAATATTCCCAATACCTCTTGATATGACTGGAGATTGATCCCCTGGGAATTACTGTTAGCAATGGCAATATTTGCAGACTAATTCTCGGGTCATGCTCTGGATGGGAGTAGCAAGAATAAACACGCACCGCAGGAACAAACAGTGTGGTATGAGGGCTACTACCCACCTCTGTTTGGTTTCAGATGATATGTTGTGACATTCACTTGTTCTGCCAGCATTTATTCAGCCCCTGCTGTGTGCCAGACATTCTTCAGGTGCTGAGGATAAAATGGTGAGCAGCCAGACATGCTCCTTGCTCTCGGAGAGAAGTTCGATCATTATATTCTTGGATGTATAGTGCTGAGATAGTGCTCAGAAGGGAAGGTACCCATTTCCATGGGAGTCCGTTTTAAAATGAAATTGACCTAGATTTGGTGGTTAGTGGAGTTTTTCCTGAGGGAGTGACTGAGCTGAAGCCTGGGAAGATAAATCAGTGCATGGCAGCTAACTGGCAAAGTCAAGGAGTTGGGGGAAGGGGCGCTTATTCTTTAGACCTGTAGAGACCTGCAGAAGCGTCTTGCCCAACTGACCTATCCTTTTTTTATCGGTCTTATTTTCTCCTTAACATTTAACCAGGATCAAATATACTATAAACAGTGCTCACCAGGGTCTTCTTCGGTTCAGCTAAACACTCTGACTCACAAGACTTTCACAGGCCACAGTTGACACCCATCTAAATAGAAAGATCCAGAGCAGGATCATAAATCTCCAGCAGGGGATGTCAGGGGCTTCTCTTCTATGTGAATCATGCTCTCAGCAGTCCATATGGCCACCCAGGAGCTGTTGTATTTGCCCTTTCCCCATCAAGTGGTAAAGGATAAGCCTCACAATTAGCAGGCATGGGATCTGTCCCAAGTATTCAGGGGTCCCCAAGGGAGGTGCTCAGTTTTAAGCCCTCACATTTGAGGAAGCCCAGACTACGATGTCTGCATCAGATGCATATGGTTCCTTCCAGTCCAGATGCAAGTTATCAATCAGGGGTCATTTTTATCATAAGCAATGTTGCCTGGTAACATAATTGACATTTTATCTTTATTAGGTTTCCCGGGAAACAGCACTGGAAAGTTAACCTCAGGTCAAATTCTCAACCGGACAAAGAAAGGAATTTGTTAACCCTTTGCTCACATTGTATTTTTTTTTTCTTATCTAGTTTGTCTGTCTCCCATCACTAGAATATACGTTCCACTTGGGCAGAAGTTTCTGTTTTCTGTGGGGAGGCCTCTGTACTTCGAGCAATGTCTGGTATTGAGCTGTCCATGAATGAACGAGTGAGCAAGTGAGCCTCTCATTTTCAGCTGAGATAGCTGTGGTTCACAGATGCCTGACGTGTGCTTACTTAAAAATTAGGTAATGTGGCATATATTTATTGAGAGCTAAATGGAACTTACTGCCCCAGTTACTGCTTCTCGGTGGTAAAGAGGGAGATGTGCTATGCTCAGCTAGGTCTTTCTGAATATGATGTCCTTCTGTTAAAGGAGGGTGGAGGGGGCCAGGCGTTAAATAACTTCCTTGACCCCAGTAAGAAATAATACATTTTCTGGGTAAAGCTGAGGGACATCGGCTTTCTGCCCTACCTCTGAGATTGGAGGATATTTACAGTAATGGCGGCTTACTTATTTTTTTTCTTTTCTTTTTTTTAATAGTTTATTGTCAAGTTGGTTTCCATATAACACCCAGGGCTCATCCCCACAAGTGCCCTCCTCCATGCCCATCACCCCCCTTCCCCTCCCCCACACCCCCCCCCAGCCCTCNTTTTCCCCTTCTTCTCCCCCATGGTCCTCCTAATCCTCCTATACGTGCAAACATAAGGTATCTGTCCTTCTCTGCCTGACTTATTTTGCTCAGGATAACACCCTCAAGGTCCATCCATGTTGCTACACGTGGCCAGATTTTGTTCTTTCTCATTGAATGGTGGCTTCCTTATAAGAAAGTTCTCAAGCAGGCCCTGGCCTGGTCTAGTGCTCCTATAGCTTAGTGGAATTTTGGTGACTACAGGCCTCTTCACTCATGCCTATCGCGTACACGTGTGGACGGGAGTCCCGAGTTCCCACAGCAGGGACGAGAATTACTGTCTTCAGTGGTTTAGTTACTGAGAAAGTTTGCTCCCCGGGCTTCCCAGACCCACATTTTTTAGGTAAGGATCTCCTCGAGTTGAAACTTCGTGGGCAGAGTTGGACACAGAAGCATGTCAGAGTGTTTTAAGGGTGGCCTTTGTACGTGGCCCCCCAAGGGCCAACCGTTGAAATGCCATGTGTGTTGGGAAAGAGGAATTGGCATCCTGTCTGGTCAGGAAGGAAGCCAAATTTCACTGTTTCTGAACCTGTCGACTGCGGGGAGCTTTCCTGGTAGTTTAGTGATATCCGCGCCACAGAGCAAGTTCAGATGTGTTTGCCCTAGAGGGAGGGTGGATGGGAAGGAGAGGGTGGGGAGGCAGGCAGCACCCCTGTTCTGGCTCTTGTCCAGAGCAAACTCATTAACCTGCTGTTTTCTTTCCCTGGTTTAGGTGTCAAATGCAGCAATATTTACATAAGAGCAGGGTCGGAGGGGTGGGGTCCCCAGCTCTGTCAAGGGATACTCCCTACCTATTTCTTTTTAAGCCATAAGTTTTTCTCCATTCTTTTTTCCCCGAGAGGTATTTTTAGTCAAGTCTTAGAGCGGCAGAGAGAGATTGAGCTAAAGCCCAGAAAATGACGGAGGCATCTGCAGGATTTCTGACTCTTCGTAGGAACGACTAGAACCTTCTATTGAAAACAAGGGGGGGTTGTAAATTTTCTTCCAAATATCTGCCTTTATATTTGTATGGCAATGTCTGCCATAGATCTGTACACCAACAAGGAAATCTATAATATAATTGTATTTTCTCATGGCAAAATTCTCTGTTCAATTACAAGATTTCTATTTTTCTATTTCGTATTTTTTTGTATGTTTATTTATATTTGAAAGAGAGAGAGCATGAGTGGGGGAGGAGCAGAGGGAGAGGGAGACAGGGACATTCTGAGCGTCAGCACAGAGCCCGACGCAGAGCTTGAACCCACGAGCCACGAGATCATGACATGAGTTGAAGTCGGACGCTTAACCACCTGAGCCACCCAGACACCCCTGTTGCATTACAAGATTTTAAAAATTAATGAATTATTTCTTTTCAATTGACGTTTGGTTTTTCCACTTTCCTCTCTATTTTAGGTTTGAATTTTACCTGTTTATTTGCCAGTGAGTTTGGTGGTAATTTTTATGGCCTGGCACAGACACATGGTACCTTCCTTCTGCGAGCTCTTCCTCCCCATCCTTTCTCTGCTGCCAGGTGCTTGGTTGAAGGGTGTGGTAGCTGGTTCTCCTTTGAATCTCTCTGGCAAATTAGCATCAGAAGCAACAATCTATGCCTGTTGGAAATAAGCAGCTAAAATATCAGGAGAATCAGATGCTGTGTTTCTTCTGAAGAATGCCCCAGAAAAACTCATTAGCCAGACTTGGTAAAACCTCTGAATTACAGATTTTTTTTTTTTAAAAAAGATGTAATTATATTGCTTTCAAGTACATTCTGAGCTAGTTTTAAGAAAAAAAACTATTGCCGACTCAATTCCATCAATGTTTATATAGAGCCTGCTGGGCGCCCATCACTAAGGTGAGCTCTGGGAGAGGAGACGAATAAAAACTGTTCCCTGAGCTCAATGGGAAGACAAGGATGCCAAGGAATAATTCTAACACCTGGTGAAAAGCCCAATCATAAAGGGATGGGTTGGAGAAAAGAAGGGGGAGGAAGGAAGAGGCAGCCACCTGCCTATGTGAGCTCATCCAGTTTCGTAGAATTGACATTTGAACTTGGTCTTTGAAGGAGGGGTATAATTTCCCATCTTAGGGAGGACTGAGGGGCCAGGGGTGTCAGCCACAGGTGAATGCTAGATCTGTCAGGCCAGATACTTTGCATCTGCATTTCGTTAAAGGCAACATTGTCTAGTGGTTAAAGAACACTGACTAGATTTTATAGAGACATTCACTAGCACTGTGACCTTGGCAAGTTACTTGACCTCTCTGTTTCAGTTTTCCTGCTTGTAAATTGGAGACAATAATAGTGCCAACTCATATTGTCGTTAAGCAGATTAAGTGAGTTAGTAATGGTAGGGTGCTTGGACAGTCCGACACATAGTCAGCACTATACCAAGGGTTGACTCCATAGGGTGAAGGATTTGTCAGCTCCCTAGAGGGAAGGGTACAGATCAGCAGCTGAGAAATCTGGGAAGGTGATGACAACAGAGGCACATGGTTTTTGGATCTTCTCACATATCCACATAAGAAAGACACAGTAGGAGCGCCTGGGTGGCGCAGTCAGTTGAGCGTTCGACTTTGGCTCAGGTCATGATCTCACAGTTTGTGAGTTTGAGCCCCGTGTCGGGCTCTGTGCTGACCGCTTAGAGCCTGGAGCCTGCTTCCGATTCTGTGTCTGCCTCTCTCTCTGCCCCTCCCCCACTTGCGCTCTGTCTCTTAAAAAGAAATAGACATTAAAGACTTTAAAAAAAAAAAAAGACACAGTAACCAGGTGGCAAACCCAAAACAATATTTGTAGCAGAACTAGATGACAAGGTATACTCATGAGCTTCAAGGTACAAGCCGATGTGACAACATCCGACGGCTATGGACTAGCCTGTGACTTGCATTTGTTACTTGCATTTGTGGAAGATGGCAGAGGGAAGCAATGGGGGATTTGATGGGCCGAGAAAAAGAGACCCTAAAAGAGCCTACAAGGATTTACGGGACAGCTTGGCAGGCCAAAGGGATTAGCAGTTAAAAATGAGAGGGTTTTGCTGAGTGAGGTTTAAGGGGCTAGAGCAGTCTGGCCCCTCAGAAGACTTGACAGTGGACCACGGGGCTCTTTGCCGGGGTTGGGCCCCACAGTGAGGGGAAGCTGCAGAGACTGGGATGGAAATTGACGAAGAAGTGACCCAAGAGACAAAAGAATGAGAAGGTAAACATCGGGGAGGGAGAAATAGCCAAGACTACCATAAAAAGCAAGCTGCTCTATTTTTAGCAGCTTTATTTGGGTTTAATAGATATATCAAAAACTCACCTGTTGTAAATATGAAGTTTAATTGTTTTTAATACATTTTTACAGTGGAGCAGCCATCGGCACATGGCACCTTTAGAACATTTCGATCACCATAAAAAGTCCTTCATGCTTATTTGTGTGTTTCCATTCCCCCTCAGCCCCAGGCAGCCACTGATCTGTTCTCTGGCTCTATAGATTTGCCTTTTCTAAGCATTTCACATAAATGAAATCATAGCATATGATAAGTCCTTCGCATCTTGCCTCTTTCCCTTAGCATGGTTTTTTATGGGCACGCACATTGTAGCAAGTCTCAGTAGGTCATTGCTTTTTATTGCTAAATAGTGATTCCATCGCATGGCTATGCGATCTTTTGTGTATTCATTTACCAATTGATGGATGTTTGGGTCGTTTGCACTTTTTTGCTATTATGAATAATGCTGCGATGAACGTTCATGTACAGATCTTTCTGTAGACATGTTTTCATTTCCCTTGGATAGATTCATGGGAGTGGGACTGATGGGTCATATGATAAGTTCGTGTCTAACTTTTTAAGAAACTGCCAAGCTGCTTTCCAAAGTGATTGTGCCATTTCCCATCCCTGCCAGCAACGTAGGAGTGTCCAGCTGCTTTTCATTCTCTTTGACACTTAGTATTGTCAGTTTTCAAATTAAAGCCAGCCTCATGAGTTTGTAGTGGTGTCTCCTTATGATTTTAACGTGCATTTCCCTAATGATTAATGACGTTCAGCAGTTTTCGTGTGCCTCTTAGCTGTCTTTATACCTTCCGTGATGAAATATCTGTTCAGAGCTTTTGCCCTGTTTTCTATTGTGTTGTCTTATTATCAAGTTGTAAGAGTTCTTTATATATTCTTGGTCCAACTCTTCTATCAGGTATATACTTTGCAAATATTTCCCGCCTGTCTGAGCTTGTATTAAGTTTTTTAAAGAGATCATTGAAAGAGGAAAAGTTAGGGCGCCTGGGTGGCTCAGTCGGTTAAGCATCCGACTTCGGCTCAGGTCATGATCTCGCAGTTCGTGGGTTCGAGCCCCGCATCGGGCTCTGTGCTGACAGCTCAGAGCCTGGAGCCTGTTTCAGATTCTGTGTCTCCCTTTCTCTCTGAACCTCCCGTGCTCATGCTGTCTCTCTCTCTCTCTCAGAAATAAATAAAACATTAAAAAAAATTTTTTTAAAGAAAGAGGAAAAGTTGATTTTGATGAAGTCCAGTTTTTCTTTTTATGGATCATCCTTTTGGTGTCATATCTAAGAAAATTTTTTCCTAATCTAAGACTACGAAGATTTTCTCCTATGTTTTATTCCAGAAATGTTAATAGTTTTAGCTTTTACATGTAGGTCTCTAATCTGCTTTGAGTTCATATTTGTGTATGGTGTGAGGTAAGGGTCTGTGTAAAAATTTTTGGTATCTAGGGGCGCCTGGGTGGCTCATTTGGTTAAGCGTCCGACTTCGGCTCAAGTCATGATCTCATGGTTAGTGAGTTCGAGCCCTGTGTCAGGCTCTGTGCTGATAGTCAGCTCAGAGCCTGGAGCCTGCTTCAGATTCTGTATCCCCCTCTCTCTCTGACCCTCCCCTGATCACACTGTCTCTCTCTCAGAAATAAATAAAACATTAAAAAAATTAAAACTTTTGGTATCTAGATACCCAGTTGTCCAACCATCATTTGTTGAAAAGTCTCTTTTCCCACTAAATTGCCTTGACACTTTTGTAAAAAATTAGTTAACTGAACATAAATGTAAAGGTTTATTTCTGGAATGTCTGTTTCATTTCATTGATTTATATTTCTGTCCTTAAGCCAATACCGCACTGTCTTGAATATGTAGCTTTATAGCAAGTTTTGACATTAGATAGTGTGAGTTCTCTAATTTTGTTCTTTTTCAAAATTATTTTGGCTATTCTCAGTCCTTAACATTTCCATATAAATTTTAGAATCAACTTATCAATTTCTACCAAAAAAACCCTGCCAGGATTTTGATATGGTTGGCAGTGAATCTCTAGATCGATTGAGAGAGAATTGCCATATATGTAATAGTGAATCTCCCAATCCAGTATTGCTCCATTTATTTAGATTTTGTTTGATTCTCTCAATAATTTTTTGTAGTTTTTATTGTTCAAGTTTTGCATTTATTATTGTTTGTTCCTAATTATTTTATTCATTTTTATGCTATTGTGAATGAAATTATTCTTTTCTTTTCTTTTTTTTTAATTTTTAAGGTTTATTTTTGAGACAGAATACAAGCTGGGGAGGGGCAGAGAGAGAAGGAGACACAGAATCTGAAGCAGGCTCCAGGCTCTGAGCGG
>NW_027532747.1:10995895-10999525 GCF_008692635.1 Crocuta crocuta
ACTTCGGCTCAAGTCATGATCTCATGGTTAGTGAGTTCGAGCCCTGTGTCAGGCTCTGTGCTGATAGTCAGCTCAGAGCCTGGAGCCTGCTTCAGATTCTGTATCCCCCTCTCTCTCTGACCCTCCCCTGATCACACTGTCTCTCTCTCAGAAATAAATAAAACATTAAAAAAATTAAAACTTTTGGTATCTAGATACCCAGTTGTCCAACCATCATTTGTTGAAAAGTCTCTTTTCCCACTAAATTGCCTTGACACTTTTGTAAAAAATTAGTTAACTGAACATAAATGTAAAGGTTTATTTCTGGAATGTCTGTTTCATTTCATTGATTTATATTTCTGTCCTTAAGCCAATACCGCACTGTCTTGAATATGTAGCTTTATAGCAAGTTTTGACATTAGATAGTGTGAGTTCTCTAATTTTGTTCTTTTTCAAAATTATTTTGGCTATTCTCAGTCCTTAACATTTCCATATAAATTTTAGAATCAACTTATCAATTTCTACCAAAAAAACCCTGCCAGGATTTTGATATGGTTGGCAGTGAATCTCTAGATCGATTGAGAGAGAATTGCCATATATGTAATAGTGAATCTCCCAATCCAGTATTGCTCCATTTATTTAGATTTTGTTTGATTCTCTCAATAATTTTTTGTAGTTTTTATTGTTCAAGTTTTGCATTTATTATTGTTTGTTCCTAATTATTTTATTCATTTTTATGCTATTGTGAATGAAATTATTCTTTTCTTTTCTTTTTTTTTAATTTTTAAGGTTTATTTTTGAGACAGAATACAAGCTGGGGAGGGGCAGAGAGAGAAGGAGACACAGAATCTGAAGCAGGCTCCAGGCTCTGAGCGGTTAGCACAGAGCCTGATGTGGGGCTCAAACCCACAAACCGTGAGATCATGACCTGAGCCAAAGCTGGATGCTCAACCAACTGAGCCACCCAGGCTCCCCAAGGAATTATTTTCTTAATTTTATTTTCAGATTATTCTTTGCTATCATATAGATATACTATTGATTTTGTATTTCAGTATTGTATCTTGCAATGTTGCCACACTTATTAATTAGTTGTGGTAAATTTTTTAATAGATTCCTTAGAATTTTTATATACGGGATCACATCATCAGTGAATAAAACCAGTTTTACTTCCTCCTTTCCAAACTGTATGCCTTTTATTTCCACTTATTACCTTGTTGCATTGTCAAGAACTTTCAACACAAAGCTGAGGAGAAGTGATAAGAGTAGGCATCTTTGTCTTATTCCTGCCTGACCTTAAGAAGTAAGCATTCGGTCTTCCACCATAACATAGGATGTTAGCTGTAGGTTCTTCATAAATGCCTCTGCCTCTCGCAATGTTTCTTCACTTACAGACGGTCTTTCCTGATATCAATGGAACCATACGAGCTGTCTTGTAGTTACTGTTTACATAGTGTATCTTTTTTATCCTTTCATTTTCAACATCTTTGTGTCTTTGGAGTAACGCACAGCTTGTATATTTCTCTTGTAGATGACATGTAGTTGGATCTTGCTTATTTATTCAGTGTAAACACTTTTGCCTTTTAATTCAATTCCCATTTAATGTAACTGTTGGTGTGATTAGATTTGTGTCTGCGTCTTACTTTTTTTCTATATGTCTGGCATCTGTTTTGATTCTTTGTTCCAACCTCTCACTTTCTTTTGTGTTAAGCAAATACTTTTTAGTATTACATCTTAATTCTTCTGTCGATTTTTTATGAATTATAATGTACGTCTTAAATGATCATAGTCTACTTTGGGTTAATGCGGACTTAATGTTAGTAAAATATACAACTGGACTCTAATATAGCTTCATTTCCTCCCTTCTTTGTGCTGTTAATGCCTCTATATGTTATAAACACAACAGTGCAGAAAATAATTATTCTCTTTACCAACTTATTTTTATAGAAGTTTAAAATGATTTAAAAATGTATTTATACAATATTTTATATTTACCCATATATTTATATTCCTAGTATTCTTACTGATTTTTTTCCTGTGAACTCAAATTACCCTCTGTTGTCATTTCCTTGTAGTCTGAAGGACTTCCTTTAAAATTTTGTACTGGGCGTGTCTGCTAGCTGTGAATTCCCTCACTTTTTGTTTATCTGGGAATGTCATTATTTGCCTTCATTTCTGGATGACAGTTTTACTGTATATAGAATTCTCAGTGATAGTTTCTTTTCTTTCAGCACCTAGATTGTATCTTTTACTCTCTCTGATGAGAATCTTATTATTGCTCCCCTGTATGTGATTAATTTGGTTGTTTCTTTCCAGATTTTTTTTTTTTTTGGTCTTTCAGCAGGTTTATAAGTATATGTTTGTTTTCCTAAAGTACTTTTTCTCTCTGTTCTTCGGACTGGGCAGTTTTTATTCAGTTATCTTTAAGCTCGTGATTTTTCCACCATCTCAGAGCAGCTAGATTCTGTTTAGGGAGTTTTTCATTGTACCTATATTTTTTAATTCCAAAAATTGTCATTTAGTTAATTTCTATAGTTTCTGTTTCGCTATTGAGATTCCCTGTTTTTGAATCGTCATCCTCTGATCTTAAAAATAATTCTATATACAGTTTCTGTTATTTCTTTGATTGTACTTCTAATAGCTTCTTTGAAGTCTTTGTCTGCTAAATCCAACATGTGGGTCCATTCGGAGTGAATTTATATTGATTGCTCTTTTTTCCGACCAGAGGTCATGCTTTTCTATTGCTTCATGTGTCTCATAACAGATTAAGTACAATCATGAACTTTAAAATGGAAGGAGAGCGCTGGTCGCACATGCAGAGAATAAGTTTTTCAAATTTCAGGAATTATAATGATGGCATTATTAGTACTGCTACTGTAAACACTCTTGTGTGACATGGAATAAGGCAAATGAATACTTATGGAATATTCTCTCTATTATCCCTTCTGTCCTTGAGAACTAGGTTTCTTGGTGTGGGAAAAAGACAAAATAGATTTAAGATGGAAGAAATCAAGAGCAAATTCTGTCAGTCTTGAATGATTAAATTGGAAATGATTGAAATCATGAGGTATCGTGTATGTCTGCATATGTATGTGTGTGTGGATGTGTGTATATATACACATATATACATGTGTGAGAGAGAGGGAGGGAAAGAAGAAGGGGGAGAGGTCTGACTCCTCTGGCCCAGTGGCAATGAACATCCCTAGTGCCATGATTGTGATCTTGAAGTATCATTTACCAATAAAAGAACCCTCATTCCAGTTCTGGAATAAGAAATGTATAGGGTGAGTTTGGAACATCTTTACATACCAGATAGCAAGGAAACTCAAAAGATTTCTAGGATCATGTTAAAAGAATTCAGGCCAAATATGGGACAATTTGAATTTCAAGAAGGATAAAAATTGCAAGAGACTCATCAAATATGTTTAAATTCATGAGTTCTAAATCAGTATCTAACAAAGTAAATAAAAAAGAACTGGAAAACTGAATATTAGATGAAAGGAAATACCTTCCTATAAGTTTATCCCAGCTAATGAATGAAAATGCAATGAGAGAATTAGAATATCACCATTTTGTAACTCCCAGTGAATTAATGTATCTAAGGGCTGCTAACACCAAAAAAAAAAAAAAAAAAAAAAAAAAAAAACGGCAGCC
>NW_027532747.1:11000077-11002178 GCF_008692635.1 Crocuta crocuta
AGTGACGGCCAGAAATGATGTGCCTTCTGATAGAAGAGCCCAGCGCTGGCAAAATCTTGAGCAAAGGGATTGAATCTGAAGAGGTCAAGTCTTGAAACCCAACTACCAAGTTCAAGAAATATAGAGAACAGAGAAAAGTATGAAACTGTGCAGTTTTCCAGCTAAGGAGAAACTCGATGGGTCAAACGTTTCAGATCCTTTAACAGATAGATTCCAAGTAAAAGAGGAGGTAGAAAGGGCACCTGCAGATTAAGGGATTTTAAAGACTCCTTGAGTAAGGAGACAAGTGGGCAATTCTAAACTGCAGTGTAAGTATGTATACGTGAGTGATTAAGCCATAAGGAAATGGAATAAGGCGATTGTTCTAAAAGTCAGGGTAGCAGTTACCCTGTGGGTAGCAGTGGAGGGAGGAGCCTACTAATTGGGATGAGGTGTTTAACAATGGTCTTTTTTTTTTTTTATTAGAGAGAGATCATAAATGCACAAGCAGGGAAAGAGGCAGGGGGTGGGGGAGAGAGAGAGAGAGAGAGAATTTTAAACAGGCCTTTTGCAGAGCCTGATGTAGGGCTCGAGCCCATGACCTCTGGGATCATGACCTGAGCCGAAATGAAGAGTGGGATACTCAACCAACTGAGTCACCCAAGTGCCCTGACAGTAGTCTTGTTTTTAAACCTGAGTGGTAGTTACAAGGGTGTTTGCCTTGTAAGAATTCCCCAGGATATTTATTTGTTTGATTTGGCTTTCTGCGCTATATTTTATACACTAAAAAGGTTAAAAAAGAATGGGGGAGGGTGGGCAGTGAAAGATGAGATACAACAATGCCCAGCAGAGATCCCTGCGCTGGGAAGCAAGAGGCCACTCACTGATGGAGCTGCTGGGCAGGCCTCTCCCTCTCTCTCAGGGACTCAGTGTCCCTCTCTATCAGTTGAAGATAATGAAGTCTTGCATGCCTCCCTAGGTTGGCAGGAGAACCATCTGGAATAATGGGTTGGGAGATGGCATGGGTACCAGTAAGTGTTGCCTCAGAAGAAGATAATGATGGTGGTTCACATTTACTCAGCGATGCCTGTTACCTCACATAATCCTCACAGCAGCCCCGGGAGTAGCAGGTATGCAGTCGGGTTGTATCCTGTGAGCACATGAGGACCCAGTCTCTGTCCTGCAGGAGCCCAAAGTCTTAGAGGGGCTTTCTTGTTGAGGGAGTAAAATATTTTTTAGTTTACCTTGTCAGTGGTTTATTAATAAATTTCTGAATGGCTTCGAGGGGCTTGAAAATAGCTTATTCCCCCAGGCAATTAAACATGCTTCTCATAGATCACCCTTGTCCTTTCCTGCTCATGTGCTTAGCAAAGCATTTTTTCTATAAATGGTCCAAAGGTTGACCATTGGTGGACAGTTGAGCCCACCATCTTGGGTGAGTGGTTGTGCATCCTGACCAGGAGGGGCCAAATGAACGAGTCGCTATACGAAGAAAGAATTTCATTTACAAGCTTGTCCTGACGACTGTGGACAGACCCGTCTCTGCCTTGTCATCATTTTGTCAGTGTCAGTCCCTCTGACACCGTCTTACTTCAGAGTTGTGTTTCTGCCCAGACCACTCAGCGGAGGCCCCGAATCCCTTCCCTTCTTTAGAAACCAGTGTGCCCAGGTGGAGACTTGCTTTGGCCCTCACTGCTCCCAGCCTTTCTGGCTTCTCTTCTGCCTTTGTTTCCATGTCATGTGAAGCAGTCAGTTTCCAGTTTGTCTTCGGGCTTCTGCACGATAGGGGTCATCTTCAGCTTTCGCGCCAGCATCAGATTGAGCCTGAGTTCCAATGCCAGCACTTCGTCTGTGGGCTGTGCGATGTTGTGTGATTTCCTGAGCCTTTGTTTCCTCATGCCTAAAACTACAGAAGGTGCTCAATAACTACTTGTTGGTTGAGAAGAAAATTTTGACATAGTATATAATAGAAACCAGTTCTGATTTTGCACTGTTTTCTGTTAAACCCAAGGTACACAAACGTAGCAGCGGCTGTGTTTGGCTCCGGCTCAATGAACGTTGACATGTGGGGTGGGGAGCCAGATGGTGGGTGGTGGGGGGTAGTGGATGGTGGGGAATGGGG
>NW_027532747.1:11002409-11002785 GCF_008692635.1 Crocuta crocuta
GGAGGTTTCACATGATTCTGAGCACTGGGCCAGGAGCTGTATAGGTGCCATCTTACTCAGGTATTTGGAGTGAAGATAGTCCCATTTTCTAGACGAGGCACAGCAAGATAAAGCCAATTGCCCACACTCTTAGCCCTCGCGGTGTGTGCCTAGCATCTGGTATTGTTTTCCCTTCGCTGTGTTTCCAGATGTCTCACATTCCATTTTCCCTTCCTCCTCTTCTGCTCATGATCACTCTCAACCTTTGCCCTTTTCTTCTTTTCTGTCCCCAGCTTACTAGCCTCTCCCAGGCCCAAGCAAGTTATCTGGCATGACTCACGGGAATGTCAGAATCCCAAACAGCACCACGCTGCCTCAAGCCGAGATATACTGCTTT
>NW_027532747.1:11002979-11019660 GCF_008692635.1 Crocuta crocuta
AAGGCATCTGGCCTGGTTTCAAACCCAGACCCCTTAGGTAGTCCTGGGGCCTGAGCCCCGCCCCCAGAGCTGCCGCCACTGCCTGGCCCCACCCACATTGTCTCTGCCTGCTTGGCTTTTGAAGGCATTTGGACCCGTGACCCTGTACATTTAAAGGTCTTTTTTTTTTCCCCCTTTTTAATGGAGTACCTTGGATTTTTTTTCTCACTTGTCATAGCTTTTGAAATATTGTCCCCAGACGTTCTGGAAATGCAGTCCTGTTTGCTAATTGAAATGGAAGAGAATATTGCACTCTGATCCTTGTACTTAACTTCTAGCTCAAGTGCTATGGTACATTCGGAAGGACCGTTCTCCTGTTGATATCTTCTCTGCCTTTTTCCTCCTCTGTAGCATAAGCGACCGGACGAACAGGTCAGAAGTACTTGTGAGACAGTGGCTCGGCACCCCAGGTTAACCTTTTTGAGTCTGGCCTGGCTCTTGTCAATTGATTCAGAGCAAGTTGGCCATATTAACTGAGACAGAACAAGAAGGATTCAGTTCACCTCCCTCAGTGCCTCTGCTTCTCAGTGTTGCATTTGTCCCTGACCCTCTCCTGCAGCTTTGGTGGGGACTCCACACTCCTCCTTGTGGGCACCAGCACACTTAGGAGATGTCACCATCATGTCCTGGGAGAGTGGTCACAGAGCCCTCGAGAAGGAGCTTCTGTCACCCTTCTGTGACAGCAGTTGTTGGCTTGTGTCTGGGAGAGCATGTCAGTAAACAACAAAGCAAATGAATGAATCCAAACAGGGAATAACCTTTTTTTTCTTCTTCACAGTGAAATGTCTCCAAAGCAGTAAAATAGACTTTCATGTTCTGTAAGTTGACTGGGAGGTAGATTCCAGAAGTCCAAAACTGTTCAGAGCAACGACAGAGTTTTGAGGAAATGGTAGTAGTAACGATAAACATATAAAAGCATTTGCCATTTGTATTAACTCATTTACTTCCTAGAACCAATCTGTGAGGGGGGTACATTTGTTATCCCCATTGTACGGATGAGGAAGCTGAGGCACAGGCACGTGCCCAAGGTCAACAACGAGTGAGTGTGAAGCTGGGGCTTGAGCCCATACCGTGTGGCTGTAGGACCCATGTTCTATTTGGTCTCTAGGCGTAAGTATATAGATAAGTATATGAAGGGCAAGCCCCACGTGTTAGAGAAGTTCTGGTTTGTTTGGTTCAGGCGGCATTAGATTGAGGAGTCCTGCTCTGTGCTGGATCCCGCTGCAATTCGGGATGAAGGTGAGCTTGGTCACACCACAGCTCACGAGGATGCACGTGGACTGGCTGGCTTGTGGTTGCACCCTGTGCCCCTTTCCTGGTGTCCAGTATGCACTCAGTAGATATTGTCTGAATGAGGATTGATAGCCTTTGACCCGTTCCCCAAAGTTGGAGAGGAAGAACGTGAGAGGAAGCAAGCCTTTCCGTACTCCGCGTTTCCTCAGAGACTCGGGTCTGGGCGAGCGTCAGGGAAGAGGTTGTTGGGGGAAGGGTGCTGTTCTTTTGCCCGAGTCCAGCTTGCATCCGCGGGCTTCTAGCACACCACGCAGGAAGTGTGCATGTCCCTGTCCTGGCTCTGAGAGAGCCCTGCCCGCCTCGCTGGACTTGTCCCTGCGCTGCCTGAGACACTCCCTGGTACACGGAGCATGCTCCGTGTGCTGCCCACTGCCTAGCCGGCTGACCAAAACGCTGGATTGACTCTGCTTTTGTCATGGGGAAGCCTCAGTTGCTTAGGTAGTCAGAAAAAATGTTGTTAAGCCTAGTACAACTCTCATTAGGTTTGCAGTGAGACTTCCGGAAGCTTTGCCAGCTTGATCGCATCGCAGCATGGATGGCTGTCACACCCTCTGCCTCTGTATCTAGGCTGCAGCTGGCTTGCTCTGTTGATCAGAGTCCTTTGCTAATGAGGCCAAGGTTGTGGGTTTGATCCCTGGCCTCTGACTACAGCAAGCCATCTGTCTTCACAAATGCGTGTCATTGGATCCGAGGCGAAGAGCCTGTACGGAGGGAGAAACCAGAGTCCATTCTGGGAAAAACAGCTCCCTGACAGCCAGCCAGAAGTGCCCTTTCGGACTGTGAAGGATGCTTTTTCTTCTCCCCCTCTCCAGATCGGGATATCTGGTTTTGATTTCAGACTTTTTCCAAAGAGATGAAACTCAGGTTGTATAAATGAAGAGGAAGTAATTCTTAAGCCTAAGAAATTGACCTAGAGAATCCTGGTTTCTTTCTCTTCTTCTGGGGCTGTGTTGACAATGTCTAGCTTACCATTGGGGTGTGTCTCATGGAAGAAGGCTCTGCTTCATTTGTCCCTTTTGTGATCAAGAAGACGTTTCAAGCAAGGAGATGGGGAAAGGGATTTTGGAATATAAGATGGCACTCACTCTTTCTCTTGAGGGCACACAGCTTGTGTCACTGGGTGCCTGGTCGGCTCTGGGTAGTAGCTGGGACAAAGAGGGTGTTTGCCCCCGAGGTGATCATGCTTTGATTGGCAGACAGACATAAATACATATGAAAACCAGCATGTTGAGTGCTCTCTAGGCTCAAAACACGCACGCAAGCTTGTTGGGAGCACCCAGGAAGCAGTACTTTGTGTTTTCCTAGGGAAGCTAGGAAAAGGCTCCCAAGGGTGGCCTCTGACTTGGGTCTTGAACGATGACTAACAGTTCCTAGAGCACTTCAGACAGAGAAGAGCATGTGTAAAGGCACGTGAGCAGGAAAGCTTCCCTGAAATCTCTGGAAGGTTTTTAAAAATCTTCAGAATCCTCCTTATCCATGCAGCTCCCTTGAAGCTGTCAGGCCAGGCATGTCTCACCATGTCCCTTGCGACAGAGGTGTGTGTCACTGCTTCTCCAGGCACCCAAGCTGCAGTGCCACCAAGGGCATCTCTGACATATTCTGTTTAAGGGAATATGTTGCTGTGCTGTCTGCCAGTCCATTGCAGCAAGCAAGAAGGGAACAAGGAACAGGTAGAAAATGTATTCTCTTGTGATCTTGGTTTATTTGACTCAGATGGTAGCTCTGAAATCCATTCAATAAGTATTTAAAATTTTTTAATGTTTATTTATTCTTGAAAGAGAGAGAGAGAGAGAGAGAGAGCTCGAGCAGGGGAGGGGCAGAAACAGAGGGAGACACAGAACCCAAAGCAGGCTCCAGGCTCTGAGCTGTCAGCACAGAGCCCGATGTAGGGCTCAAACTCACAAACCCTGAGATCATGACCTGAGCCAAAGTTGGATGCTTAACCGACTGAGCCACCCAGGTGCCCCTCATTCAACCAGTATTTATTGAGCACTTGCTGTATACCAGGCTCTGTTTGAGGGGCTTGGGCAATGTCAGTGAACAGAACACAGATCTTGGTCCTTAAGTTGCTTACGTTCTTGTGGAGGGTGTGGAGCACTCTGAGCTCCCTGAAGTGGGACGGTGTCTCTCGCTCACCCGTGTATCCTCAGGGACAACCCTATAGAACCTGAAGTACGATAGCACTCAGTGACTGTTGAAATGAGCTGCTGCTTCAGGGGCGCTAGTTGGTAAGAAAAGACCTGGCAAAAGTCAAATGACTTCTTAGATCTGAGAGATCAACTGGGTTGACTTGTTCCGTGATTGATCTTTGGTTATAAATTTCTCAACCACAGAGGAGAAAAAATATAGAATTTAACTCTAGCAGGAGCACTTTTACCTTATTATGCAGGAGTTTGACAAACAGCATAAACAGTATTTTATTCACCTAGGACTTTGGGTTTGCGTGACAGTGATAGTCGATCATTGAGTTTAAGTGCCTTGGTGGCCTGGGCCAGACTATAGGGTCGAAAATAATTCGGAAGGGCAAGTTAAGGGGAAGAATTGCCTCTTCCCACCCTGGTCCCAAGAAACGAAAGGAGAAATAGTAACAAAAAAAAGCTTGCTGCATTGAAAGAGTCACCCATTACAAGGCATAGTGGTTATGAACGTCTTCAAGTTTCTCCCAGCCCTGGTTTTCCGTGTTGATTTTGACTTTGGAGCTCTGGCTTCCTTCCCAGTGCAGCTCCTCCTTGGGTTGGTGGCACAGAGGCACATGTGGCCATGTTAAAGAGCTCTGAGGGTGGCTCAGAGTCATGGAACAGGCGTTGCCGTGGACTTGTACGTGAGAGTGTAAATTTCAGAAACCAGCCTTCAAACTGCTGCTGCAGGGCCCACGGGGTCCAGAGGGAGGCCAAGCGCTGGCCAGGCCGCCTCCCTCGGGGTCCTCAGGAAGTCATGCTTTTGCCCTAAGGGCCAGCAGACAAGACCTGGGGGGAGCAAGGAGGATGATGAAACCAGATGGAGAAAAGAGGAGGGAAGAAGAAATGCAAGTAGGTCACCAGGAGTAGACCGCATCCCTGGGAAAAGTGGGCGGGCTTTCCGTCAAGACAGAGGGGTAGGTTGCCTGGGTTTGAACACGAGCCAGGCGGTGGGACTGGCCCGAGCTCTCCCTGCAGGGTTGGGGACCCACAGGGATGTTGGCAAGTGAAGGCGAGGTGTGCCTGCTCCTCACACTGGACAAACCAGCTGGGGCTCAAGGGACACACAGGCCCCTTCTCCTTGGTGGTAGCTGAGCTGTTGGGGAGCGGTCCACGCAGAGGGAGGCGCACCAGCTCGGGAAGCCTACCCCACAAGATGCGGGAGGTGAGCCCCGAGTTCTGACAGCTTGCCAGCGTGCCCGCTCCTCACAGGCTCACAGCCTGGCAGGGACATCCATTTTGAGACTGGTTTGCCATAATGAATTCTGACATCATTGTGCTCTTTCAGTCAAGGGTGTTGAAATGGAATCAGTGACCTAGTGTGAAGGGTCTGTGGAAGCCCTCCATCCCAGGGAACGTCCTTGGCTCCCTTGCCTTCATTTGGGAGTGGATTTTTAAAGCAACAATTCATTCTAGATGTTTCGTGGTCACAACATTTGAAGAATAAACTCACAGTTCAGAGACACGAAAGCAATCCTGTGGCTTTTATTTCCCTCAAAATGGAATATTTGGTAGCATTTAGAATATAATTCTTCTAAGTAAATTTCCCTTTTTTGTTCCTTTCTATCATGATCATCCATCTAGCTTAAAAAAATTTTTTTCTGCTGTCATGGCAACAGTGGAAATGATTGGTTGCATAAAATTATGTGCCTAAAAAAATGTATGAATGGTATAGGAGTTGCTGAGAAAGGAGATGTTTCTGCGCCTGTGAAACTTTCTTCCTCTTCTGCTGTTTAAAATCTTTCACCTCCAGCCCTTTCTTCCTGCTGTCAGCCTGCTCTGTGGCTGGACACCCGCACACGTGGATGGTGCCACGTTCGTTTGATTAGCACGGCGGGGTGAGGCCTTCGGGGGTCACCATGGATTCTTTGTTTACAAACAGGACCTCCCCAAGCTTGAGGAACAATTCGATTCTAAAAAACTCCGGCCAGAAATACTGTGGAAACAGTTGCGAGAAACTGTTTGCTTCAGAGGCAGCCTGGGTACCTTGGGAACAAGCCCCCAGAGGCTGATCGGCCCCCTCCTGTGCCACACGCCTGAGGCCCGGACACTTCCTCCACTCATCCAGCAGGGGGCCTCGGCCCTGCACGGGAAAGCCACCTGGCCCTCAGAGGGTAGTTGCGTTTCGATAGCCATCCTTTCTCTTTTAAGGCAGGCAAGGCAGTCCCCTCCAGAAGCCTGCCCCTGAGCCGAAGCATTTTCTTTCCGATTGTGAGCCCCTTCCTAGCAGTAGCTCATTAGCTGTGATCACTGGAACGGGTAAAATTGGTACTATGTATATATGAAGTGATTTGCATATAAATGATACAACACAAAGACCCAAGCTCTTGTATTCGTACCTTGTTCCTTCTTCTAGAGCCACACTTCACTTTCAGAGCTGACCTTCCTTCTGCCCAGAAAGGTGATAGCACCCAGGAGAAAGCTTCCAGTTCATTCTCTCACTCGGTTTGCAAACTTGAGTGAGCCATTTCGCTTCTGTGTCATAATGGACTAGGTCGCATTGGATCGTGTCTAGCTAGAAAATTCTGTGCGTCTGTAACTGGATAAGTATCTCCTTCTGCCAGGAGGGCGTGGGAGACATTCTGAATGACCAGTTCCTATCTCGCAACCTTCCCTGGCTCATCATATTCAGATCCGACGCTACTTTCCGGCCTGATTTCCACCCTGGAAAAACAGCCCTTCGAACCGGGGTCCCCGGTTGTGTTCCCTCAGCCCCACCCTGGCATCCTACAGTTCAAACTGCTGTTTCTTTGTGCATAGTAGGAGCTTGGTCTGTGATTCTGGAACAAAATTAGACCACTGTGCCCACACCCGTCTCTTTCTTAGCTGTGATTATCCCCCCCCACCCCCCGGTTTACTTAAGAGAGCTGTGCTTCAGTCCAAAGCAAATGTACTTCGTTGCCTGTGAACACGGATCCCATAAAAACAAATGAAGGGGAAAGCAAAGGAGATTGTATGTCCTGGGGCCCATTACCTAATTTTTATTCATGCTTCTGTTAGATTTCCTTTAGCGCTGCTTTGAGTCCTGGGCACACGCTTCTTTTTTTATGTCACCATAAAGCTTCTGATCTGCTATCATCTGATATGTGTGGGTGAGAGGAATCCGGGAGTATTTATGTACTTACGCCAGTAAACTATTATCTTAAAGTTCCGGGGCTGTACCCGTGGACGAGAGTCCTGGGGTGTCACGTAGGTATAAGATACAAATGAACAGCCCTCGTGAATGCTTGTAACCTCTAGAAACCCCACATTCAGTTTGATTAAATGCCTCTGCATGGGTTAAAATGTCACCCAAGAAGAGAGCCAAATACCTAGAGCATCTGCCCCAGCCCGCAGAGGCTGGCTGACAGGTTTGCACCGGCTGACCCGTTCTGCGGCTTTTTGGAAAGATGAGATGTGTCCTAATGAGCAAGTTATAAATATCACCGCGTGATGTCATAGGTGGTGGCAGTGCTCAATGTAAATGGGAAGTGTTCTCAGCTGAGCAGGGCGGGTGCAGCTTTCAGGGAAGACAACTGACAGGGGCCTGGGGATTGGCACCAGGATGTCACTGAACAGTGATTTGCCCCGTAGTGAAGTGTGTCCCAGCGAGGTGTGGGGCGGGGAGGTGAGATGCGTTCCGAGCAGAGTCCAGCAGCTCCGGGTTCCGGTCCTCACGGATTCGCTCTCAGAGAGGGCCTTTGACCATTTGCTTTTTCTCGTTCATGCAGGGTTGGGAGGAGGAGGGTTGGCTTGATGGTTTTTGGGGGGCAGTGATTTATGTCCTCAGAGATGCAGAGTGATTGCTTGGCGGGACCCCACAGTTTTCATACCTGTTACCTTTGTCTTCTTGCCCATAAAAATTGCGAGTAATAGGAAGCTTTTACCCGTAGTACATTCAGTGGTGATATTCCTTCCTGTACCATTTTGCCATCCACCTTTTAAGTGAAAAGAGAGATTTCAGCACCGATCAGTAGAGCAGAAGAACTGCGGAGCCACTGTAAGGTTGAAGAGACACTCTTGCAAGATGTCGTACATTTTCTTCCTCCCTCCCTCCCTCCCTCCCTTCTTTCCTCCCTCCCTCCCTTCCTTCCCTCCCTCCCTTTCTTCCTTCCTCCCTTCCTTCCCTTAGAACTGACCTTCAGATTTGTTTTTCTTGAGAAAATCTGACCATGGAAGCACAAAAGACCACCAACCCTAGGCCAAATTTTTCAGAGTTGAACAAAGATAGATGGACATGTGCAGAATAATTGTTTGCTGAAAATCTAGCCAACAGCTTTTATGTAGACAAAATGCATTGAAATATGTGTATAAAATATTTAATATTAATGTGCGCCAGATGGAAACCCTGTCAATTCTGTGCACACAGGAACTTGACAAGAGGAGTCGGGAGATTTAGAGAGATCCTCAGAGCGGTAGAAACAAGAACAACTCAAAACCTGCGAATGGTGAGTGTGATGGATGATTTGAGGCCAGAAGGGCACTTCAGGTATTCTCACTCCTTGCCTCCCTCCCCCTCCCTTCCCCTGCCTCTCCCTCTCCCCCTCTGCCATAGATAATATGAGCTTGATTGAGATCTAATTTCCACACCAGACATTTCACCCATTTAAAGTCAGTGGTCTGTATACTCGCATGTCTGCTCAGCCATCACTACTGTTTAATTCCAGAACATTCTCATCCCCAAAGAGAAACCCCATACCTATCAGTAGTCAATCCCCACGCTCCCCCTTTTCCCCCCAGCCTCCGGCAACCACTAATTTAGTTTTGCCTTTTATGGATCTGCCCTGTTTTGGACACTTCATGTAAGTGGGATGATGGGTACCATGTGGTCTTTTTATGACTGGCCTCCTTGGCCTACTGCTTTCCAGTTGCACCCGTGGTGTAGCCTGGATCAGGACTTCGCTCCCGTGGTGTAGCATGGATCAGGACTTCGCTCCTTTTTGTGACCGAATACTATCCCACTGCTCGGATCTAACACATTTCGTGTATCTGCTCATCAGATAGACATTTGGGTTGTTTCCACCTGTTGGCTGCTATGAATAATACATCAATGGACCTTCTCATGCAAGTGTTTAGGTGGAAATATTCATTTTTGCACCTAGGAGTGGACTTGCTGGATCATATGCTAGCTCTGCTTTGATTGTTTGTTTAATTAATTTACCTCCAAGTTAGCATATGGTACAAATGATTTCAGGAGTAGAATCCAGTGATTCATCCCCTACCTATAACACCCAGTGCTCATGCCAACAAGTGTCTTCCTCAATAACCCCTTGCCCATTTAGCCATCACCCTTCCCAAAACCCCTCCAGCAACCCTCAGTTCATTCTCTATCTTTAAGAGCCTTTTATGTTTTGTCCCCCTGCCTGTTTTTATATTATTTTTGCTTCCCTTCCCTCTTTCATCTGTTTTGTATCTTAAATTCGACATATGAATGAAGTCATATGATATTTGTCTTTCTCTGACCAATTTCGCTTAGCATAACACACTCTAGTTCTACCCGCATTGTTGCAAATGGCAAGATCTCATTCTTTTTGATTGCCAAGTCATATGGTAACTCTACGTTTAACATTTGGAGGAATTGCCAGATAATTCTCCAGTGGCTGCACCGTTTTATCTTCCCCCCAGCAGTTATGAGGCCTCCACTTTCTCAATATCCCTGATGGCACTTGTTACTATCTGTCTCTTTAGTTGTAGCCATCCCAGTGCATGGCAAGTGCTGTCTCATTGTGGTTTTAATTTACATTTTCCTGATGGTTAAGCTAATGATGTTGAGCATCATTTTATGTGCTTCTTGGTAGTGCTAGCTCTTGAAACCTAAGAAATGCATCCTGGAAGGCAGGGGGAATGTGAGCCCTCCCAGATGCCAGTGTAACGAAGGGGTCGGTTGTCCGCTAATGATTTCCCACCAAAACCCAGCCAGAGCAAAAGCAGACTAGATCCTGACAAGTACTTAGTTGTTTGACTAGTTATATTGACTCTAAAACTCAAAGGAGAAATATAAAAGCGAGTTACATAAACCGAATCCACTGTTAGGCTCTCTTGTTGACTTAAGTTCTTCCTCTTCCTTTTACTGCTTGAACTTCACCGGCTGGAAGGTTATTAATGGTGCCTCCATAGTCTGCCCTGTAGAGCCATAGCCAAGGGGGGTCTGGGTGGAGGCCTGGAGCTTACCAGAAGCTAAGCGAATATCACGTACAACTCCATGCAAGATTCCACCTTCTTTTGTCTTGTCACCATGTCGCTATCCTCCCCATGTCATTGCCCCTTGTCATGCGGTGGTAGAGTTTCCAGTTGGGCACGACTAAGAGACTCCTGTTGTGGGAAGCGAGGCTGAATCTTCGTTTTGGTATCTTTGAGGTTTTAGGATCCACAACTATCATGAGACCACGTGGCTAAGCCATAGGCTTTCCTAGAATTAGTGGGCATGAGGGAAGATGGGTGACTTTACAACTTCCATCCCGCACCAAGACTTCACTTGGTCTGAGAGATTTATTTATATATTGATGTGATTTTTAGGTGCCTTAAGAAGTTCAAACTAGACATTTTGGTTTGTAGAGTTCTTTAAGGAAAAAAAAAAAAACACCCTGGAAAAGTATAGATAAAAATTGTTGCCAAATGTCTTTTCTCCCAGATTGACCTTCTCCCAACATTTCATAAAACTTCTTGCCTAGTCAGCACGAACAGGTTCTTTTAAGATTTGGAAGCACAATTAAAGTAACTGATTATATTGGCAGTGTTCTTATAATTGTTTTAAAAGCTGATTAAAAATCCAGTCTTTCAAGATTGCTTAAATATGGAGCATTTGGTCATATTGTTGACTCAAAAGCATATATATTGTATTAAGGACATGAATGGTTTTCCCCCCATTAGAAGGCGTGAGTGCGTTGAGTGCACATTATTTTTCACCGAATTAGAGAATATCTTCCATTATTGCCCAAGGTTTATGATATTGAAATAAATATACTTGAACTTATAAAAATCCTGTGAGGTAGGGTTCTGAATAAAGATATGTCAGGAAGGGAGAGAAGCTTTTTTAATTCATTTTTCTTTTTTTCTGAGAAGTACAGTGAAGAGGCTCCTAAAGAAGTCTGGATAGACTGGAGCTGCCCTTCCAGCTGAAAATCCTGTTAACTGGTTGGTACCGGCACAAGAGGAATGACTTCCTCTCTGTGTTGGACTTGAGGCACAAGGAGGCCGTTGGTCTTGGTTGATGAGCCTCACGTGACCGAGGTTGAACTGCTCCCAATTCCTTGAGTGCTTAAACAAAGATGTGCATCAGAATTATGTGAGCAACGTTTTTGAAAAAGTACACATCCCTAGTCCTGACCTCAGAAATGTCAACTGAGTAGGTTTGGAGCAGGACCTAAGAATCTTACTTTCTCGCTTCTACAAGGGGTTCTTTGCCCTCCCCAGCTGGGTCATATTCACCGGCACCTTGGTCTACACTAGAGTTCAGAAAGCTTGTCCAGGTAATACTGCCCATAACTGTAGGATTCCTTAAAGATTAGCTGATCATTGCAAATTTATGACACACTCAGGAGATGGACACGTTGCTTTGTAAACTCTGCATGGGATGAGACCATAGCCAAGGACTTAAAAGTACATTTACAGCAACCCCCCTCTTAGAGAAACACTCTGAGGAAGTAAAAGCAGGTGTTCAAACAAAAACTTGTACGTTAATGTTCGTAGCAGCCCTGTTTACAATCGCCAGAAGATGGAAGTGATCTAAATGTCTATCAGCTGATGACTAGGTAAACAAAATGTGGTATGTCCACACAACAGAGTATTATTCAGTCACAAAAAGAGTGAAGACTGACCCAGGCTACAACATGAGTGGGCCCTGGAAATGTTACACTGAGTGAAAAAGCTAGATACGAAGAAGGCCACAAATTGTGTGACTCCATTTATCTGAAATGTCCCAACCAGGCAAATCTACAGAGACAGAAAGCAGATTCGTTGTTCCCAGGGTCTGGAAGGAGGGAATGGAAGTGACTATGAGAAGGGTACAGGGCTTCCTTTTAGGCTGATATTCTCGAACTAGATAGAGGTGATGATTGCATAGCACTGTGAATGTACTAAGTGCCATTGGATTATACACCAAAATGGTTAAAATAGTAAATTTTATGGTATTGAATTTTACCACAATTATAAAAATACATACAAAACAGATTTAATGACCAAGTTTGTACCTAATAATTTGACTTATTTCTGGCTCCCTTCCTCTCCTTTCTTTCTTTCTGACTTTATTTCGTAGCTGTCAACAATTTGGTAACATTTCAATTGCAAGCAAATAAAACCTGAGTATACAAAGTAAAAGGTCTGATCGATAATCGGTGATGTTGCTGGCGATTTCTCATATTGAATCTCCTGTTCTGAGCTTCATGTGGGCCCTCGGTGCACACAACCAAACATCCTCCCTTGTTGGTAGTATGGTAGTGAAGTGACATCTTTAAATATGAAATCACATCAAAACCTTGTTCTAAAAGTCTTTCTGGAAGGTTAATACCCTGAGGTAAAGGGAGATCTCGCATGAGCTGTCTAGTAGTGGACAAGCAAACTGTTTTTAGGGCAGAGATTTTTATAACTTAGGAATCCCTCCGTGGCAGATATATCCAGAAAATGAAGTTCCTCGCTCATTTTTTTTCCTTTGACATTTTTTTTCCTTCAGCTTTAGCGAGTGAAGGTTATTTCTGCTGGTGGATGCTTCCAGCAGAAGTCATTAACGTATATGACTGCAATGAGATGGAAATGAAACTATAATGGAAGGTTTAAGAAAACGATTCAGGAGCTGTTTAGGTCCTGAAAATTGTGTTCTTATGAGATCTTTACAGATGGCTCAGCTGGGGATGATAGGAGTGGATTTAATTTCACATTTTTGTAGACATTTAAAGCCAGCGGGTCTTACTTGGGAATAATCAAGAAAATTTGCCTTTACCCAGCGGTTATCAGAAACCACTAAGCTAGTGATTTGGTTGCATTTAAATTTCCTTGTGGTGTTTTAGGAGATTTCACATGGATGAAAACCTAGCAGAGTTCTCTCCTGGAACATATTTATTTAAAAAAAAAAAAAAAGTCTCCCTCTCGGGGAAGACCAGCATTCTCTGCATGTTCCAAAGAATGCTAAGACCTTGTGGGAAAACCTGATGGTTGAAGTTTTATTTTGCCACCTTTGGCTGGTCATGGGGCAGCCTGGACCACCCTCAGGTGCAGTGCTTTTGCTTTCAGAGAGTGTTTGTGAGTTTGTTTGTTTCTTTGTTTTTACTTCTTTCCTTTATCTCTGGAAGATTGTGAGGTCAATGAACTGATATGCATCAGCCAGCGAAATATTCCTTAGTAGATGCCACATGCCCCCTCCTCCCATTCATCCTCTGTGGTAGTTTTCCCTGTTCTGCCACAGAGGGCTGGGAGAGCATAGTAAATACGTGTCTAGTAAATACGTGTCTAACGTAAGATGACAAGACTCAGATCCGGTTTTCATGGTGAGAAAAGAGATACTTATCCAGCTTTGAAAAGAGGTCTTTCTTGGTCAGCAGTCATGCCCCCCGCCTTGCTTTCACTGTCGCACGAGGTCGGCAGGAGCCTTTGGGCTTCAAGGCCCATCATGCACCAGGAACAAGGTGTTCAGGTGCTGAGTCCCGGGATGGGGCCTCCGTGGGACTGGCCTTTAGCACTCCAAAGAGGGGAGGCATTCTAAAAGGCTGCCCTGGTTGCCATCTTATCATCGACGAAGAGATTCCCCCCCCTTCCCCCCCAGGAATAACATCATCTAGGTTGAGCACTGGCTTTTTGCCAAGTTGGGTTTTAGCAGCGTTTCAGAGTATAGTGAGGCAGGATGGCATTCGAAGGGCAGGAACTTGTGTTTGAAAAAGGCTCAACTATCTCAGTGTATTGTAATTTCTTTTCCTTTTTTTGGTCATCAACTGATATAATTTTCATCAGAGAAGTAAAACATTTTTGATCATGCGTCTTGGAATAGTGCCTAGCACAAAGTGATGACTGAAAAGTAAATTTATTGAATGAGCGAACAAGGGAATGAATGATACAAAATTGATTCATGGCTACGCCTTTGTTCCTTTGTGTCCCCAGACGATAGCCAGGCAGTTGGCGGAGATCTTGTTGCGGGGTATGTGTGAACAGAGCTACTGGAACCCTCTGGAGGATCCACCCTGCCAGTCACCTCTGGACGACCCTCTCCGGAAAGGAGCAAACACAAAAACCTACACCCTCCCTCGGAAAGCCCGCGTCTACTCAGGAGAGAAGTATGGCTGTTGATGTCCTCATTTGTAGGTTAGGGGATGGAGGAAAACCTTGGGGAAACTCAAGGATGAGAAGTTCAAGGGCAGATTCCTCCCCTGAAAGAAAACCAGACAACGAGTCTCATTTGCCAATTTAATAAATGGACCTCATTACTTTTCATAACTTCTGCAAATATCTGTACACAGTGGGGGCATTTTAAGTAGGAAAATTCATTTCGGTGCTTGGCTACTGTTCTCAGCCATCACTGTTGGTCTTTAGGATTCTCATTCTATTTATTATAAGAACCCTGGCATTACCCAGCAATCAGTGACAAAGCTGTTTGTAAGCCAGAGCTAAACTTTTTTCTTTTCTTCAGCAATACCTTGATCCTTTTGTTTACAAATTCATTTTAGGGGCACCTGGGTGGCTCAGTCGGTTAAATGCCTGAACTTCGGCTGAGGTCATGATCTCACCATTTGTGAGTTTGAGCCCTGTGTTGGGCTCTCTGCTGTCAGTGCAGAGCCCACTTCAGATCCTCTGTCCCCCTCTCTTTCTCTCATCTCTCATGCACTCTCCCCGCCAAAAATAAAAACAACAATTTGTTTTAAACTGAATTACCTAGAAGAAGAAGGAGAATTAAATAACTTGTAAGGGATTGGAAGGTGATGTGTCTTTAGTACTGCTTAATATTTTGAAGTTTTGAGTCTGGGACTTGATGACCTTTGAGGAAGGTGGGCCGGGGGGAGCCCCTGCAGCCTCCGTGTGGGCCCTCCCCAGCTGGGGGGAGGGGCATGGCAGGGAGAGACCATGGAGAGGGCCAGGGGACAGGCACAGTCTTTGACCCACTCTTGATTCCTCCCCTTCCCATCGTTGCTGGTCCCTGCAGGGACAAGGCATGATGGCTCTTCAGAATCTCTCCGTGAGGGAAAGGTGGCGTGTGTGAATACACGTGGAAGCCTTCCACGGCTGTTCTCAAACTGGAAAAGTGGCAGAGAGACCGCAGGCTGCTGCGTCGCTATAGATTCCACACGTGTGACTTCAGAACACGATTGTCGCATTTTCAAAGGGGACAGCATTTCCCCAGGCAACCTCTCTTAATCCTCTTACATTGACCCTGGCATTTCTCTCCCTCATCGTCTTCCTGTTCAGACCGCATTTCTTGTGTGGATTCAGAGTGAGCATATTCTTAACTTTTTCCCTAGGCTTATTTTAATTTGTGTTTAATCCCCTTTTAATTTAATCCCCCCTTTTTATGGCCTTGTTGAACCATGAGTTTGCTCAATTCATGGCCTGTGTTGACTCTTTAGTCCTTATCTGGATTCACAGAACATCTGTTTTAACAATTCCCAAACTCTCACTTTAAAAATGCTGACCCCTCATTATGAACTATCTAGAAGCAGGTTTGGGGTTCACTTTTAAAGTGAAACTTATATCCTAAAAATAGACCTGAGAGAGAGAGAGAGTGTGTGTGTGTGCGCGCGCTTTCTATGCTTCTTAATAGACAGGTATATATAAGATGCCAGGTATATTGAGAGATTCAGCTCTTACTCCATCCCCTGATCAAGTGGGACACATAGATAGAGCTCTGTATCTCTTTGGGTGTTATTCCAATGTGGCCTCACCTCTTGAAGTGAAAAAAAAAAAAAACCTCCTAGTGCTGGCCACTTCTCCTTTATTTTGTGAACCACTCAGACTTTGTCACTGTTCTGACGTCAACTTCCCCATCTGTCCAAGGAGAATTATGGCGGCAACATGCAGATTTAGAAAATGTAATTACTGGTTCATGGGAGGATTCCCATATCAGCTGGTTGCTGAGTCACAATTTAATTTCATCCAGTTGGGTTTTTATTTTTAACAGTTTTATTGAGATAGGATTCACATACCATATAATTTACTCATTTAAAGTATACAGTTCAGTGGCTTTTAATATGGTCATATAATTATATTTCCATCACCATAATCAACTTTAGAACATTTTCATTACCCTAAAAATAAACTCAGTACCCCTTAGCTGCTGTCACCCACAACCCCCAGGTCCTTGCATTTTCATATAAATTTTAGGATCAGTTTTTGTCCATTTCTGGGGAATAAAAGGCAGCAAGGATTTTGATAGGAATTACATTGAATCCATAGATCAATTTGAAGAGTATTGCCATCTTAATGATATTCAGTCTTCTGATCCATGAACATGGGATGTCTTTTCATTTATTTAGGTTTCTTTAATTTCTTTCAACAGTGATTTGTTATTTTTAGGGTTAAAGTTTTACACTTATTTTGTGAAACTTATTGTGTGTGCTATTCTTTTGGATGATATCATAGATGGAATTGTTTTCTTCATTTCATTTTTTATTTGCTCATTACAAGTATAGAGAATACAGTTGACTTTCTGTATTCATCTTGCATACTGCAATCTTATTGAGCTGGTTCATTAGTTCAAATAGTTTTTTTGATTCCTTAGGATTTTCTGCATATCAGATCGTGTCATCTGCAAAGAGAGGTAGTATTATTTCTAACTTTCCAACTTAGATGCCTTTTATTTCATTTTCTTTCCTGATTGCCATGTCTAGAACCTCCAGTATAATGTTGAATAGAAGTGGCAAGAGTGGTGGACATCTTTGTCTTGTTCCTGATTTTAGGAGGGAAAAAGCATCTAGTCTTTCACCATTAAGTGTGAGGTTAGCTGTGAGTTTCATATATACCTTTTACTAGGCTGAGAAAGATCCCTTCTATCACTAGTTTGTTGAGTACTTTTTATTGTGAAAGGGTATTTAATTTTATCAGATGCTTTTGCTGCATCTATCGAGATGATCATGTACATTTTTTCTTTATTCTATTGATGTCATGTATTACATTAATTGATTCTTAGATGCTAAGCCATTTGTCAAATGTCATTGATCTTTTCAAAGAACCAACTTTTGGTCTTGTTCTTTTTTTTTTTTTTTTTTTTTTTTTTTTAC
>NW_027532747.1:11019713-11063149 GCF_008692635.1 Crocuta crocuta
CTTTTTCTTTTTTTTTTTTTTTTTTTATCTCTATTCACTAATTCATTAATTTCCACACCGATCCTTATTCCTTCCTTCAGTCATCACCATCAGTTTTTAGCTTTCTAGTTTTGTGTGTTCCCAGGGATATTCCTGGTTTATTAGTACAGAGAGAAAGCCTATTGGGATTATACTTGTGTCGGAGCTTCCTAATCACCAGGACTATCTGTTCAGTCAACCCTGTGGCAAAAAGGACATTACCACCCATTCAGTTGTGGTAGTTGGGAGGTGAGAAAGGTAATCCACAGATAATGATTAAACCCCATCTTAGCCTGTAGTCCCAAGCACTTCCCCCTTCTCAGTCTCTCATGGGAAATATGAGCACAGAGCAGACCTTAGGAGGCACAGAGCCTTCTAGCTCCAGCACATCATAAGAGCCCTTCAGAATAGTTGGTTATAATGGAAAAGTGAGTTCTGTCAGAAAACTCCACTTCTTGTCCCTGTGGCCGGGATGTGAGGTGGAAACAGGATGCTCATTCTCTCCTCATCTTGAATTTTGAAAGGAAAGCAGATGTTGACAATCCTAGATACAAAAGAGGGGAGGGATCACATGCTATCAGCCTTTTTACTTCCTTCTAGGTCTTTCCAAGTGGAATTTTTTTTTTCTTTGCTTATTTATTTTTTAAGTGAGCTTTGTACTGACACATGACACACACTGAGAGAAATAAACCAGAATTATAAAACTTGATGACTTTTTACCAAGTCCCCTACCCAAGGGAAACCATCCTGAGTTCTGTTCCAATTAGTAGTTTGGCCCATTTTTTAAAAATTTATCTAAGTGGAATAATATATGAAGAACTCATGTGTTTAACTTCTTCTGTCTAACATTATGTTTGAGAGATTCACCCATATTTTTACTGCAGTTAGAGTCTGTTTTCATTATTGCATAGTATTCCATAGATACTCTAATATATTGATCCATTCTGCTCGTGATGGTGTTGGAGTTCTCAGTTGGGGCTGGTTCCATCTCAGCGAGGTCCTGGCCCTAAGAGGTGAACTATTATCTTCTCCGAAAAGATTCCCCAGTTGCCGTATCTAAGTGTCCTTTCTAAGCAAATTCTATCACATTAGCGCCTTTATTTTTCGTCACAGCACTTAAACTATCTGATCATTTTCGTTCATGTATTCATCTGACTCTTCCTTCTAGAATGTGCTCCAACAAACATTCTCACACATGCTCCTTAGTGCACACACATCAGGGGTATTGTATTCCTCCTTGTAAATAACACTTGAGGTGGCTTAGATCGTTAAATGCATATCCAACTTCGTGATTTATGCAAAGTAAGGGAGGAGATTAAAAACTACTTTTGTGCCAGAAAGTGGTTGATGAAAACATTTATTGAAAGCTGGGAACTAGATGTTGTGCTGAACTCCTTTGCAGGCCCAGGAGGAGAGCGTGACTACCACGGAGTTCTAAGTATAGGTCTGAACCTCCCAGAGCCAGTGCACAGGGTTTCGGTAAAGATGAGGACACTGTTTAAAATGTGAAGGTGGGGGGTTTGAAGGGTCAGGAAAACCACCTGATGGCAGAACTGATGCCATGTGAACAACCCCTGTGCCCTGGGTCCTGCCCAGTGCTCACCCCTAGTATACACGGCCCACCTTCCAGTCATGGTGGAGGGTCTGGCTTCTCACCAGGAATGCAGAAGGCCTCATGCAAGGGCCATATCTTTGTGGGACTCACCCAGTCCCCTCCAGAGCATAGCTTAGTGGCCTTGATCCCAATGAAGGACTCTTCTTTCTTTGTCACGAAGGGATGTTGACCTGTATGGAATTGTGTGCTTGGTTAATCCTCACATTAAGCTAGCTGATCCCTCACAACCAACAGGTACTCTTAATGGTTAATTATTCTTCCTTGGAATCCTTGTCCTTTCACACAAACCTGGAACTGATGTATTTTCTGTCTCAGCATGTTTAACAGTGTGACTTGGGGATGGGGTGGAGCCACAGACTTTGATTCTTCACCTCTTCTCCACTGGCTCTGGTTCAGACTGTATTTGTCTGGGAATTGCCTAGTAGTATCACAACCAGGCAAGGCATAGTCAAAATAAAAGGCACCATTGCTGGGCCTTAGAGTCATTACTTACACATAACTTTCCTGTGGGTTGGAGGTGCTCAGGGCTTTCTTTATACCCAAATAGAGTCTGCTCTGACTCCCAGATGGTGCCATTGACTTCCAGACATCCAGTTGTCATTAGTTGTGTAATGGCTAAAGATGACAGAAAGATGAACTGCAGTTGGATAAAATTGGATTGATTTCTTTGGTATGATGGTTCCTACCACATACAGTGACATTTTTCACCTATCTGGGAAAATTTTAAGAAATGGCTGTTACCTGGGAGCCTTGGCAAGGTCATGATCACTATTTGTAAGTGAAGATTCTTGCCCTTATTCCTTTTGTGTCGAGTCAGACAGTGAGTTGGTAAATTTCATCCAAAGTAAGAAAATGAGCAGCTTGCCTGAAGGTCAGCCTATGAATTAGTAACGTGGCTGGGCTTTCAGTGCAGCCCTTCCGTCTTACCCAGCAGCGCTGTGCTTCCACCCCCTGCGCTGGCCACCAGTCTGTCCCCTAGGAGCTTATCCTCACTGTCCACAGGCCCTGTTTTCTTCCTATTCCTTAATCCTGCACCCTGCTCCTCAGTCAATGTCCTCAGCCACTGTCCTAGAGCACCAGTTTTCCCACTCTACAAGGCTGAGAACCGGCCACCCGGGCTCTCCCTTGAGGCTCTTGATCCCTGCCAGGAGATTGTCACAAAAGGCAGAGGAGACTGTCACAATTTCGACATCTACCCTGGGCTCCACATCTGCTTCAACAGAGAAGAGGGGAGGAATGGCCAGAAATGGGTCTGGAGAATCCATAAGTATTGGAAGGGGCTCATTCTGGAATATAGTTTTTCAACATGTCCCTTAAGACTACCCTTCCTCCTCCTCTCACCCCCCACACCCATCTCCCCTGCCTTGAAGGGAAAGGTAGCGGAAGTAGAATTAGAATCAGTTAATGTGTTACTTGTTAGCAGCTCTGGTAAAAATAACACAACTTAGCATTTAAGCGGGCTGGATGGCTCAAATGGAATTTGGGGATTATCCATGGACTCAATTGGCTGGTGTTAAGTCACAATTAGCATGGGCTCTCTCTTCTTTTCAATTAGTCAGGACAATGCAGAACTGGCTAGCCATGGGAAAAAAAAAAGGTTAATGTTACTGCTTAATTTGTAAGGTCCCAGTTGTATGTAAGCTCGAGCCAGGATATCAGGAAATAATTGCTGGGTGGACACACACACACGGGAACACTCTCTGTTCAAAGCGTGTAGGCTCTATTTCTTTTTTTTTAATTAATTTTTTAAACGTTTATTTATTTTTGAGAGAGGGAGAGACAGAGTGTGAGCTGGGGAGGGGTAGAGAGAGGGAGACACAGAATCTGAAGCAGGCTCCAGGCTCTGAGCTAGCTGTCAGCACAGAGCCTGACACAGGGCTCGAACCCACAAACCAGGAGATCATGACCTGAGCCAAAGCCAGACACTTAACCAGCTGAGCCACCCAGGTGCCCCAATAGGCTCTATTTCTGAATTTAAGGGGAAAGAAGCGTTCCATCTTTGAAAAACCCAGCTCACTTCAAGCTTCCTCTTTTAGAAAGTTCACTGCAAATCCCAGAATCTTCCTCATCATTTACAGGCCAGCCTTTCATAAAAGCTTAGCCCACAAGAGCAATGGGAACCATCCACAGATGATTTCCTTACCTCTAGGGACGTCACAGTTGTAAAAAGAGAACCAGGCCCTACGCTTTTTCTCTCTTGGTCCTTTGTTGCTGTACAAAAGTTGCCAGCACTTCAGAGAGAACAAGGATTTATAATGATGAGGAGGATATTTTCCCTGCCATTTTGGGGGGGAATCATCCCATCTCTTAAATTAAATGATTGTGATGTTATTATTGAGAAGATTTATTCTGTTTTAACCATCTCCAAAATGTCCAAGAGGGGTTTTTGTTGTTGTTGTTTTTTAACCAAGTTCATTTTTATTGCACTCTTCTTCCTTTCCGTGAAAAAGAGTCGAGTTTGGCTCAATTGGTGATAACAATTTCAGTTCTACTCAAAGGATTCTAGAGCTTTTAGAACAGAGGGAAAAAATGTGAACAGTCTTGAAAAATGCTCAAAGCACAAGGCTATAGGCTATAAAGAATGGAGGTTGGGGGTATGTTTGGGGTTTTTTGTTCTCTAATCTTGAGTAACATTGAGCTTAAAAGCTTTTTCTTTTAATCCAAGATGTTATAGCTCAGCCAACTTCCATAAAATAGATTAATAAGACAGCTAGCTCTTGCATGTCACCCCATAATAGAACATGTGTGTTTAATTAAGGTGGCTCGCCAAATTCTCACAGTATTCTAGAAATGATTCAAACTCTAAAATTGCTTCCAATCTCTTATTTCATCTAAAAGATCGGGGCGCCTGGATGGCTCAGTCGGTTGAGCATCCGACTTCGGCTCAGGTCATGATCTCCTGGTTCATGGGTTTGAGCCCTGCATTGAGCTCTGTGCTGACATCTAGCTCAGAGCCTGGAGCCTGTTTCAGATTCTGTGTCTCCCTCTCTCTCTGACCCTCCCTTGCTCACACTGTCTCTCTTTCTCTCACAGAAATTATAAATAAATAAATAAATAAATAAATAAAGGACAATATAAGATACAGCCGTTAGCAAGGAAAACTAAGAAGAGACCTTAGTGAAATGCCTGCCATCTATACCCTCATAATGGGTTGAGAAGAGAGCTTTATCACTGACGTAATGTCGGTTTGTAGCAATCTAAATTTCTGCCTCTATAATGGGCATATATGTTTTTATGTATATGGTTTTTACAGCTTTACTTCACTGCTGGCTGCTATTAAAATGCATAGTTAAAATGTATAAATTCCATAGATTACCATAGAAATAAGCAAATTAATTCGAGTGTCCAGATGATACGGTATTTTTTTGTGGATTCTATATAAACAATCTAAAGGCTTTTAATAATCAGTTCTGTTCATTGTATTATTTTGAAATTACCATATATAAAATTTGATTTTCTTTGCACAGCATTTTTTGTCCTCAAGAAAATACTGAGGAAGCCCTCTTACTACTGCTGATTAGTGAGTCGATGGTAAGTAGACTGTGTTCTCACACTTTTCTTTCCCCTGTTCCTATAGTCCTGTTTTTGATGGGAGAAGGGTACTTTCTAGAAGGGATACCTGGGTGGGGGAACAAATAACAAGGGTGTGAAAAGAGGGATATTTCTTAATTCTTGGAATGGTTAGAAACGTCCCTCGTAGGTTAATGTCAGCCTGGAGCGTGGGGCTTCTCTTCCTCGGGTTCATTTATTTGCCCACTGGGTATTGATGGAACACTAGCACAATTGTATGTCAGAAAACTACAGCTAAAAGGACCATCAAAGTTACCCTAAAAAGGAAAGGAAGCCCCCAGTGGTAACCTTTTCAAGCCTTCTCAACTTGCCTGGGTGGGGAGGGAGAGTTTAGGGATAAATCACTTGTGGTGTATACAAACCTATGGGTTTTGTTTTTTTTTAATGTATTATTTATTTTTGAGAGAGAAAGAGACAGAACACAAGTGGGGGAGGGACAGAGAGAGAGAGGGAGACACAGAATCCGAAGCAGGCTCTGCCCTGTCAGCACAGAGCCTAATGCAGGGCTTGAACTCATGAACCATGAGGTCATTGACCTGAGCTGAAGTCGGACACTCAACCGACTAAGCCACCCAGGCGCCTCGAACCTCTGGTTTTTATAGCAGGAGCCTGATGGCGCAGACTCAGCCCCTTGGACAGGTCTCCCGCCTGCACCCCAGGCACCGCGGAGTCCCTGGCCGGGAGAGCTCGCTCCTGTTACCTGGCTCTGCTGCTGTGCGGGAGTTTTTGCCAGGCCATCAGATTCCTTTGAAATGTTTTTGTAATGTCTGGCCAGGATATCAAAGTTTACATCTAGAATTTCATTACTCACCATTTATTGGGTTTCTACTCTGCGTATCACTAGGCACAACCACCTGGCCTGAAACTCTGAGAAGCAATCTGTGTTAGAATAGTTAGTACGTTGGCACCTAAATGGTGTGTGCTGAGCACCCGAGTAGAGTGGCGAGGCTCCTGGAACTTGGAAGGACCTAGATGTCCTCGCCCCCATCCACTCCTTCTGCAGATGAGGACCAGAGCAGTCAAAATGGGTGCGTCCTGCAGTGGTTAGTTGCTCTTTCCAGATTAGGTGGCTCCCTCTCGTATCTCCCACCTCACCAGGCAGCCAGGTGGAGACGGTGGAGGAAAAGGAATTGAAACTGAGGCAAGAGAAGGTAGCTTCCTTCTTCCCCGAGTGTGCGGTTTGAATGGAGGCATGAAATGCACTCAGCCTAAGAAGATTTAGAAATGGAGCACGAGAAGAATGGCCATCTGCCGAGTGAAGGAGGCTCGGGAGAGGCTGGGATCAGTCAGGGAGGCTAACCTCCGTGCCTTAATTTCAAGCTTTGGGTTTCCTTGTTCTGTGAAATGGCCCAGAGATGTTTACCAGAGCAAGACTGCTTGAGTTACCACTGCTTTTTATTTGGAACCTCTTTGACGTCATTGGCCTTACTTCCTCTGAAGGAAACAGGTCGCCCCCTTGACTCATCTTTCCTGGACTGTCAGCTGGTAACTTAGAACGGTGTCATTTACATTCTCTACTCTGCCTTGGCATGGTCAGGGAAGGCATACATGTGAACAGGCTGGAACTCTGTGGCATTCGGTAACTTTTTCGAATGAGCCAGTCTCTCTGCGCTTCATCAGCAGTTCTTTGGTAGGGGGCAGTCTCACATTGGCCTCCCAGCTCTCAGGCCTCCTTCTAAGCTGGGCTCTCCACCACCTGGCGGTTAGTTTCCTTTGGGCGGACTTGGTGACATTGTAAAAGTTCTGAAAGAGTGGTGACCACACATTTAGATTTCTTGCATGGTTCTCTGATTGAAAATATGGTGTTCTGTGGTCAGATGGTGCATTCCAGCTTAGAATTTGGAAAACAAAGGCACATCTCTTAAATGCCTGCCCTAAGTGGAGACATCTTGGGAATGATGTCTCCAACTTTCCTGCTCCTTAATTGAAACGATAGAAAATAATAATACTCAAAATTGAGATCCCTTTGAGACAGTTAGATTTGGCTCTGTGGTATTGAATTTCTGCAAACTCTCTTCAGCAGATGGTGAAGTCCAATGACCTCATCAGTAAATATGAAGGGCTGGGTTTCCAACCAAAATGACTGTGTCCTCCCTGTATGTAAATCATTCCATAATTATGTAGGTAGAAGTCTCAGTTAAGTTGCCTTTGGAGGCCTTTTTTCATGTTCCTTGACTTCTTGATTTTTCAGTTTTTAGACAGAAAATTCATGTGCTCACTTTCAGGACCAGTTGAGAATTGCTGTGTGTTTTTGGTCTGAGAAAATTGTATTTTTTCGTTGGTTCTGACTTTAACTTAGTCTCTCTGCCTGCTATAAAGTGTCTGGAATTGTACTGCTTTCTCACCTCAGGTCAAATTACGTTTCCCCAGGAGAAAGGGGTCATCAGACCCACATTTGCACAGCTACCACCGACACGATATACTGCGGTATTTATTATTTGTTGGTCTGTTTGAGGTTTTAATCAAAAGACGTCGATAAATTTTCTCTAAGAATTAAAAACAAAAACAAAAACAGTGTGCTTGGCATAACTTAAAAATCTCTCCTAAGTAGGATTTTGTTTTGTTTTGCTTTGTTTTGTTCTCCTCCAGGCATTGGGCTTAAGATGGAACATCTATGGCAAGTAAATAAAATGAGACCCTTTACCGCAGGCCCTATTTTCCCCAGAGCCTCTTTTCTTGGCTCAAAGGCACTCCTAACCAGAAAACCCTAGAATGAAATCTTCAAAAGCAGGCTTGTATCCATAAGAGATGACTCACTTTGTAGGAAGTGGCCTGTCTTACATATTCTTATTTGTCTTTGACATTAAAGAGCAAGGAGTTTTCGAGTGAGTAAGTACTGATGGGTGGCTGAAAGTGAATGTCTTGGACTCACACACACAGAGAAGGCATTTTGTCTCATTAGTGAGAGAGGTGTGTGCGCAACCATTCCAAATGTGAGGCAGGGAGACGGCCATCGGCCTGCCTGAACAAGCGACCCCGGTGTCTTGTGCACCCCTTCGCGGGAATAAACCAATGGGCCCCTTCTGTCCTCTTAGGGATGGAGAGATCTGGAGACTTCTGTTAATTAGCAGGGGGGACCAAGACAGGCAAAATCTAACTTAGCTGATCCTGAGCTCCCTATTAGGGAGAAAGGGAAAATGGTTAGAGTAGGTGGCGTCCCTAATATGTGGGATGTGTCTGGAGAATCTGTAGAGAAATTAAATTTCAAAAGTAATGAGAACAAGTTATTGTAAAGAGCATTTGATTTCTAGATAGATGGGACTAATAAGCTTGAATGTGCCTGCAGTATTTCTGTGCCAAGCGGCAGCGATGGGCAATAGGCAGGGTGATCTCTCGAGTCCTCAGCAATATCTTTTAAGACAAAAATCTATTTGCTTCTTGCTTTCTCTGATACAGCTGTTTTGTGCTTCCCTCAACAAGATTGCATTAGTCTTTGTAGTCTGTTCCGGTGAAGGAGCCATATAGGGATTTGAATGTTGCTTTAGTGACAGAGGAAAAGTACCACGCATCTCTGCAGGACAGACAGAATGTAATGGCACCATTGGATGATGGAAACGTGGGGCTGGGGATCCCCCCACTCTTTAATGTAGAGCAGAAGCAGGGCCAGCAGGCGAGGCACAGCAGGGCTGCCCCTGGTGGGTCATTCTGCTGCCCCAGCGCACTGGCCGTGGGCCCAGGCCTGGGAGAACCCACCCTGCTTCCCATCAGCTCCCAGAGCTTCCTGCAGATGCCTGCCGACAGGTCCCAAGCATGCTCCAGCACCATACCTCCGGGCCTTCATGTGCCGATAACACCCTGTACCATGTGCTTCAGGTGCTCTGGGGAATTTGAATAAACAACCTAAGGTGACAAGCCCCGTGCTCCTTCTTTCCCCTTTCTCCAGGCCCCTGGCAAGCTGTTCGGGGCAGGAGGGCCAAGATGGCTTCTCTACACAAAACACCGGCTGTGTGCGTGGCCTGGCTCACCATCTGCTTCTCTCTTCTGTGTGGTTCTCAGGCCAACCGGGACGCTGTGCTGAGCCGGATCCCCGAGCACAAGAGTGACCGCCTCATCAGCCTGCAGAGCGCATCTGTGGTCTACGATTTACTGACCATTGCCCTTGGAAGGAGGGGCCAGTATGAGATGCTGTCAGAGGTATAGTGCTGGAGTCTGATACTTTCGGGTGGGGAGCGGTGCCACCAGAAAAAGCCTGGGGAGGGGCTGTGGGACCTGGTCCTGACCCCTGTGTCGCTGGCAGCCACGTGACCGTGAGCCCATCACTCAACTCTGCCGCATGGGAATTGGGCTAAATGATTAGCTCACAGAATCCGCTGGTGGTGCCTTCCTACCTCGGTCCACAGACTCACTGGCTGTGCATTTGCATGTGATGAAAGGCAAGCGTTTTCTCTTTCAGGGCAATTTCTCCCATAACCCAAAACCTCCTGTCCACAATACTAATGTCTTTATGAAGGTTTTACCTTCTTTAAAGCATTGGCGCGTAACTCCTGGGGGAAGGTATTGTCAGGTGAGCTGGTAGAGGCATTCGTGTAAATAAACAGTCTCCGTTTAGAGATTTTGGCTTGATCAGAGGAGACTCCAGTTGATTACAGATCCTGGGTGAAGTACTGTCATTTTGTTCCTTCAGCTTCTAAAAACTATTTGGGATGGAGGCTTGACTATTTTACAATTTCGGAAGAAGCTAGTTAATCTTGGGCCGCGGTCATGCATTATTGAGTTGCTGCCCAGACTACCAAATTCCACCACGGTAAGGGCTAAATCAGTAACACGATCGTTTTGTCCTGTCTTTGTGGAGTAAGAAGAAAGAAAGAAAAGAAAGAAAACAGCTCATTTTGTTAAAATGGACGTTTCCATGTTATTTATCTTTTTCTTTCTAAATTTATACACATTGCAACAGCCTCCAGGCGTGAGGACAGGGAATGAAATACAGTAACAGATTGGCTGAAATCAGATAAGCACCCGGCTCACCCTCTCGCCGGTGCTTTGCCACATTAGGCAGGAGCCTTGGAGAACAGATGAGCCTGCGTGGCTCGGGTCTTTTTTTAGGCTTCGGTTTGGTGACTATACAGGGCAATGGTTAGTCAGTCTTCAAAAAAAGCCCCTCACAGCCCGGAGCTCAGTGTGGCCAGATGTTCCCGTCGCACACGGTATGCGCCCCTGGGGACTATGCCCAAATTCTTTGCCACCCTGGGGGCTTTGATTTCCATGGCCCCTCTCCTCCTGGCTGGCTCAGTTCCTATCTGCCGGGACAGTGCCATGCGGCTCACAGTCGAGTTCTTTTAAGGTGAACGTTTCTCCTCTAGACGAGCCACTAAAGGACCTCTCTGAGTCCGAGGGTGGTTGCGGTCCGCGTGTCTACTTTTGTCCCATCATGTGGCACTGTGGCCTTGCCTCGGCTTGAAATGTGCCAGTGTCAGAAACAGGTGTGAGGAGCTGGAGGTGGCTGGCTGGATGGCCCCTGCCCACGGGCTTCTCGGCATGCCATGAATGACTCTGGGGGGACGGCTGTCACCTTAGCAGCGTTCCTCTGCAAGCCTGGCATGTGCCTCCTCCCAGCCCGGAATACTGGGACCTTGTTTTCACTCCGATGACTTTCATCTTGGGGTCACATGTGGCTTCCATCTTGTGCTGATGACCTGATGCCCGAGTCACTAGGTAGTCTGGTTGCCGCAGCTCTTGCAATTCAGAATTTCACTCCAGTGGTGACATTTAGAGCGATGGGGACAGTGTCAGAGGTTGCCTCGTAGGTGAGGGAGCCCAAGGGTGGGTGAAAGGGAAATTTACCACCATTACATTCCTTGGAGGCCTTTGGATTTTATACCGTATCTGTGTTTTATCTATTAAAAATATAAATCAGGGGCGCCTGGGTGGCTCAGTGGGTTGAGCATCTGACCGTTGATTTTGGCTCAGGTCATGATCTCGTGGTTCGTGAGATGGAGGCCTGCGCCAGTCTCGTGCTGCGCCTGGAGCCTGCTTGGGACTCTCCCCCCCCCCCCNTCTCAAATAAATAAAAATTAAAACTTTAAAAACTATATATAAATCAAGTGATAAGATATATAAAATGGAGGACATTCATCTCTTTAGTATATGTGCTGCCGCAGCGAGCACAGGCATTCATTTCTTTAACACTGGTATATGCAGTCCCCTGTTCTGAGCCAGGGGCTGTGATGAAGGCCGGGACACAGCCATGCGCAAGGCGTGCCTGCCCGCGAGTGGCTCCCAGCCTTGGGGGAGGCAGCCAAGCAGCAGGCAGCTGCCTTCTGGTGTGGCTGATGCTGGGGAGGCAGCTCCCTGCAGGGTCCGCTTCCAGCAGCAAAGCATTCGAATAGGTGGAGCTTCCCCCCAGCAAATATTTGATGAGCCTGTCGTCTCATAGCTTTTAGCTGAAACAGGAGGTATCGTAGGAAAAAGGTGAAAGCTCCCGGTAAATGGAGGCGGTGGCTTCTAGGTGCTCAGTTGGGGAAGGTCCGCCCTCGGCTGGGCAGGGACCCTCTCTCCTCTGCCCCCAGGCTTCCTTGGAGTGTCCTGCTTCCTTCATTTACTGGGATTTTCTTTTTCTTTCTTCCTTCCTTCCTTCCTTTCTTTCTTTCCTCTTTCTTTCTTTCCTTCCTTCTTTCTTTGTTTCTTTCTTTCTCCCTCTCTGTCTCCTCCCTCCCCCCTCCCTCTTTCTTTCTTTTCCTTCTTTCTTTCTTTCTTTCTTTCTTTCTTTTTCTTTCTTTCTTTCTTTCTTTCTTTCTTTCTTTCTTTCTTTCTTTCTTTCTTTTTCTTTGTTTTTTTGTTTGTTTCCTTTCTCTCTCTCTCTCTCTTTCTTTCTTCTTATCTGCCCTTTCATTTTATTAGGGGTTTAGGTTAAAAGGCTAACTGGACTGTCTTTTAATTGAGGTAAATTCATGTAACATAAACTTAACCATTTTAAAGTGTACGATTCAGTGGTGTTCAGGACATGGTGCAGGCATCCCCTCTATCAAATTCCAAAACATTTTCCTAAAAGGAAACCTCATGCCCGAGAAGCACTTGTCCCCCATTCCCTGCCCACCCCCCCGTCCCTGCCAACTACTAATCTGCTTTCTGACTCTATGGATTTACCTATCTTGGGTATTTCCCATAAACAGAATCATGTAGCAAGTGACTTTCTGAGTCTGGCTTCTCTCACTTAGCACAATGTTTTCACTGTCGCCCATGCTGCAGCCTGTATCAGTACTTCTTTCCTTTTTATGGCTGAATAACATTCCATCATGTAGACATACCACAATCTGTTCATGTGTTCATCTGTTGATGGGTGATTCGTGCTGGTGTGGGGGTAGCTGCATTTTCAACTTCCCATACTACTTCTTTGGGCCCTATGAGTGGGAGTGGTTGTCGTTGCCCTCATTCCACGTGGTAGAATAGTATATCTGTCTTCACCTCCTGCATTGTCACCAAGGTGACCCAAGACACAGGAGTGGCCTGCCACCCTTTGAATCAGAAACATGTGATGACTCTTCCCGTCCCTCCTTCTTTTTTCTTTCTTTTGTTTTGTTTTCCTTTTCCTCTCATAACAAAACTGACATCATTGGTTATCATTTTTGCAATATGCAGCACCTTACAGTCTCCTTGAAAATCAAACTGTACGGGCAAATATGGAAAAGGAGGTAAGTGACTCAGCCCCGCCCTCCTGAGACAGCGGACTACCCATTGACGTTGTAGAGATCTTTTCACGTACCTCTTTATGAATAAATGTGTGTACATTTATGTAAGTTTCAAGGAATGAGATGGTATTATATGTGTTTGCTGTAGATATTCTCACTAATTTTTTTGCCCCTCCATTGGCTCCCCACCCCGTCTTTGTCTTCTCAGCCCCCAAACCCGGGGCAGCAACCTAGTGTGGCCCAGGCCCAGGCCCTCAGGTCCAAGAGCTCGGGTTTGGGTTCTGCCCAACTTCTCGGTTGTGTGGTCCTGGCAAGTCATTGACCTCGTATGCCTTGGTTTGTCCTTCTGTAAAACGGGGCTAATAATCATACCTCTCTCAGGTGATTGTGAGGCTTATTTGCCAAACCTCATACAATACTTAGAACAGAGCCCAGACCTGGAGCTTATCACACGGCCTTGTGTGCTTCTGCACTGTTCCCACCACCGTATGCTCGGGAGTTGCCCGGCACAGGGGAAGCAACAAAGTGTATGGAGAAAGGTCTTTTGGCTTCCAGAAACTAGTTAGGGAGATCAACTAGACACAAAAGGACACTGATTGGAGAAGACTGGTTAGCTCGAGGCACGCTTCTCACGGGGGGACACACCAGGCGGGCTGCCTCAGCGTTTGGGGGGATGGGCAGTGCAACAGGAGGAACGGCTGGTGCCTGAATGGACTCTTCAAGGACTGCTAGTAATTAAAGTCTCCGAGCAGAGAGACACCTTCATCCTCAAGACCGACAGGGTGCGAGGACATGAGGCCGGAGGACGCTGGAGACAAGGACTCGCTGTCCTGGAGGAGCGGGAGAAGACGACCCCAGACGGGAAGCGCGAGGCCGGGTTGTGAGACCCCGATGTCGTGGGACAGACCGCTTGTGTCCTTCGCTGATGGGATCCGGCCACGCCACCCTATGGCTGGCCTGTGAGCAGGTCCTCCTCCTGTCCCCAGCCAGCATCAGCACTGCACAGCAGGACGCGGCATGTTTGCCTTGCTCTGGCTCGCCTCTGCCGCTGGCCCGGGCCCCTCGGCACCCCTGCACCGAGGGGGTCCCTCTGCCATGCCGCTTGGCGCGCCTTCCCCCCTTCTCTCCCTTGTCACCAACACCTTTGGGTGTGTGGTGCAGCACTGTGCGGACCCAGCCTTTTGGGAACGGTGCCTTCAGGGAGAGCAGAGCCACCTTCACCAGAAAACCGTGTTTGTCTCTCTTTCTTCAAGATGGAAGGCTCCCCTCCTGTCTCAAGACGGGCGGCCTCTGTGTACATGCCCGCGGAATGCCATGCTCTTTTTCAGGGCAGCGCACAGCCAGATACTGGGCAGGAGCCTTGAGCAAAGCAGTACAAACCAGAGGTTTCTCACGTCCTCCTTGGGACAGGCATGGTGTTTACCATATCTCAGCACCACGAGTTTTCGTGTTTTTAGAAGACTAATTGCGAGCCCCGCTGAAAGGTTTGTGTAGGAAGGAGCACTTCTTTCTTCCCCTTCAATTTAGGCAGCCGCACTAGTTGGCATGACAACCCGTGCTATTAAAAGTAAAGCAACAAGAGCCGCTTCCTCTGTTTTTCAGAATGAACCCAAACTGCGAAGTAGGTTTGTTTCTTGAATTTGACTATTAATGGCTCCATCTTGACAGAACGTTAGGGGGTCCTTTTGGGAAGGGTGTATGTGCCCCCTCTACAGACGGCAGCTTTAAAGGCAGAAGTGGTATTTTTGTCCTTCCTTTTGAACTCCAATTCATTTGTTTATGGTAAATCTCAACAACGTTATAGTTCTGTGGGTAGAACTGTCTGGCTAGCGCTTGTACCAAACGGACATTTACAGATGCCTCACCCAGACACTCATTTAATCCGGGAGCAGCGTGAAAGACACTTGCAGTCTAAGTCTGCAGAACAGGCCTACCGTTTGTCAGTTTATATATAGAGTTTGGTGTTTCGTGCAGCCCCAGTCGGGCCACAGAAGCCCAGCCTTGACCTGGGTGCCCAGCTCGCTAGGAGGCATCAGTGTGGTCTGACCACTAGTGCCATGGACTTCTGAGAGACCAAGGCAGAATGTTTACTTCGTGGTAGGTGGTCAGTAGAACCTTGCTGAGTAAACCAGTGCTTCAAAGCCAATGGCCATTCTCATCCTGTTCCCTTTTCTTTGATTTTCAAGATAAACTTTCCCTTGAGTATATCTTCCCCAGGTGAGTCCAGAGGATAAAGGTCATTTAGCTGGGAAGTAGGTAAGAGAGGAAGAGCTGGGCCCTGCGTGGGCCAGAGCACCGTATGGATGCCGACTCTGGCCCAGCTCTGGGGGTCATCCAGCAGGGACTGGCGACATCATGTTTGCGTGACTGGCCCACCCTAAAGAATCTCACCTCCTGACACGGCCGCTGGCACCTACATTTCCACCATTATGGAAACATTTTTTGAATTAAGTATCATTGCGTTCTTTTTATGGCCCTCAATAAATTTTAATCTGCCATTTTAACCTTTATAAGGTATACAATTCAGTGATTTAATTGCATTCCCGATTTTGTACAGCCTTCATGACTATTTCCAAATTTTCCATCACTCCCAACAGAAACTCTTTACCCATTAAACAATAACTCCCTCCTCCCTTCTCCCCCCACTCCATAACCTGCTAACCTCCGATCTACTTTCCATCTCTATGAGTTTGCATCATATAAAGGGAACCCTGCAGTACTTGTTTTTTTATGTCTGGCTTATTTTACCTTGCCTAATGTTTTCAGGATTCCGCTCTGTTGTGATAACACATCTGATAGCATGTATCAGACTTCATTCCTTTTTTTGTCTCGAGAATATTCCTTTGTACGTGTCTGCCACATTTTATTTACCCATTCATCTCTCGGTGGACATGTGCAGTGTTTCCACCTTCTGACTATTGTGAATAATGCTGCAGGGAACATTGGCAAACACGTATCAGAGTTCCTGTTTTCAGTTCTTTAAAGTAATATATCCAGGAGTGGAATTGCTGGCTCATACAGTAATTGTTTAACTTTCTGAAGAACTACCAAACTGTTTTCCACAGCAGCTGTGCCATTTGACATTCCCAGCGGCAAGGCACAAGAGTTCCAAGTTCTCCACATCCTCACCAACACTTATTATTTTTGCTTTGTTTTGTTTTATCGTGGCTACCATAGTAGGTGTGAAATGGTATTTCATTGTGGGTTTGACTTGCGTTTCCCAAATGACTAATGCTTTTAGTGTGTTTTTTGGCCATTTGAACATCTTGTTTGGGGAAATATCTATTCAAGACCCTTGCCCATTAAAACAAATTTTTTAATGTTTTTATTTATTTTTGAGAGAGAGCAGGGGAGGGGCAGAGAGAGAGGGAGACACAGAATCTGAAGCAGGATCCAGGCTCTGAGCCTGATGCGGGGCTTGAACTCATGAGCTGTGAGATCATGACCTGAGCCAAGGTCAGACGCCCACCCGACTGAGCCACCCAGGTGCCCCTGATCTTTGCCCATTTTTAATTTGGGTTTTTGTCTTTTTGTTATTGAGCTATGGGGATTCTTTCTTTATTGTGCATAATAAACCCTTAACAGATAATGATTTGCAAATATTTTCTCCCATTCTGTAAGCTTGTCTTTCCATTTTCTTGATACTATCCTTTGCTGCACAAAAGCTTTTCCTGTTGATGAAGTCTACTGTGTCCATTTTTTTCTTTTGTTATTCATGCATTGGGTGTCATATCTAAGAATCTATTGCCAAATCCAAGGTCATAAAGATTTACTCCTATGTTTTCCTGTAAGGATTTTATGGGTTTTGCTCTTGTTTTTAGACTGTTGATCCATTTTGAGTTAACTTTTGTATATAGGTAGTGATCTCACTTCATTCTTTGCACGTGGAAACCCAGTTGTCCTAACAACATTTGTTGAGAGACTGTTCTTTCCCCATCGAATGGACTGGGCTCCCTCGTGGAAAATCAGCTGGCCATAGATGTGTGGGTTTTTCTTCGTGGGATCTCAGTTCTCTTCCTTTGGTCTGTATGTTTATTCTTATGCCACTACCACACCGGTTTGATTGCTGTAGCTGTGTAATCAAGAGGTGTGAGTCCTCCAGCTTTGCTCTTTTTCAAGATTGTTTTGCCTATTCAGGGTCCCTTGCAATTTGAAGATTAGCTTCAATTTGAAGATGAATTTGAAGATTAGCTTTTCCGTTTCTGCAAAAAAGACTGTTAGAATTCTCATAGAGATTGTGTTGACTCTGTAGGTCGTTTGCAAAGTGTTGCCCTCCTAACAATATCTCATGTTTTGATATCAGGTCTTAGTTTGAATCTCAATTCTGCTACTTTCTGTGCTGAATATGAGCTTAGGCATATTCCTCTACCTCTCTACACCAGTCCCCTTATGTGGAAAACACAGGTGATGATAGGACTTACGCCTGAAGGTTATTGTAAGGATTGAAGAGATAATATATGCAACGTGCATGTTACTGTTCTTATTGGTGGTGTTGATCATGTGCTTTCTCAAGTAAAACCCCCTCTGTAATTACCCTGGCAAGTAATGCTTGGCCCTTGGTGGGGTTTTTCATTGTATAGTGGAAAAACTCAGCCTTGGAGTCCAAGCATATCTGAGTTCAAATCCTGGAGCTGCTCTTTCCTAGCTTGTGATTTGGGAAAAAGTTAGCCACTCTGGGCTCCCACCTCAAAGACAGTTATAAATCTTGGTGAGACAATGGGTATAAAATAGTCCGCATAGCTCTTGGTTATGTGATGTGTACCATTCCGTTTCTCTCTGGTTAGTAGAAAGGCTGGATCTGAAGTTTGTCTCCTATAACTTCCACCCATTCTGGCTCTTTGGCACAATAGAGCAAGTTCAGTTCTGCCTCAATGACAGCCCATCAAATGGAAGGCAGCTGTTACATCGTCTTCTTTCCTCCAGCATAAAGTGCCCCATTCCTTTAGCCTGGAGGTTGGCAAACTTTTCTATAAAGAGCCAGACACTAAATATTTTAGGTGTTGAGGACCAAGAGGCAAAATTAAGGGTATTATGTAGGTATGACAAGAGAGGAAACAAATTTCCACAGAATTTTTATTGATTACAGTCAAACTATAAGAATGAATACAACTTTCTGTAATACAGGTCCACAAATGAGAAGAACAGGATTGTTTTGGAGGATAACATTTCACTTAATTTGGGTTCAAAGTTAGTATTTCCTCTTGTCAAATTGATGGCAAATGTTCACCTATAAAAAGACCCTTAGCTTTTGGACTCTGTGCCAACAGGCAGCAGGTCTAGTTTGGTGCTCAGGCCATACACAGTGCCCTGACCTCCACGGTAGTCCTTCCTGATGTGACGCGGGCTCCAGGTTCTCGGCATTTCACTGTACTCTTCCCAAGTGCTTCCTTGTTTGGGTGCCTCCTTAAAGCATATCCAGAAGGATGGATCCTCACTTCACCCAGGTTTATTCCTTCATTCACACACTCTCTAAGCATCTATTTCGTGTGTGACACTCCCCTGGGCTGCTGTCACCTTGACTTCTCACTTCCCTCCCTCAGCCCTTGCATGGGTGAACCGGCAGCCGGGTTTGAAGGACAAGCACCCGGTGGCTCCCAGCCAGGGCAGGTGGACTGAAAACAGATGAAGACCCAAGGTGAGAAGCAGCTGAGGAGGAGGGACATGAACAGAATGCCCATTTCTTGAATTTAGTGATTCATTTTGCAAGAATAACAGCTACATCAGCACAGCAGCAGATGGAATCGTTTTTGAGTGGGACCCTGGAGACCCTTAACTCGCTATGCAAACTTGATCAAGTTGCTTCGTATAGTTGAGCAGAGAGTGTGCCAAAGGATGGCATCCAGCTTTCAGAGGCTATAATAAAGTCCATGACCTTTGAAAACCAGCCCACACTCTACTCCGCCCACCATGGCCAGAGGCAGTGGTATCGTTTAAGCATTTATCCAAGCAATAAAGCTTTGAGACTCCTCATTGGTGTTTGAAAACAAAAAAATAAATGGGATGGGGGCACAGATGTGGGGTTCACTCTATTTTATTTCTCATTTCTGAGGAGAAAATTTGAGCAAGACTTGATGGACCTCACCTGTTTCCTTACAACCTGGATGGGGGAGCTTTTATTTGTAGCTGAGAGTCCCAGAAGCATGACTTCTGAAACTTTTCCTGGACCCACACTCTTGTAGAGTACATCTCTCAAACTCCACTGTAATTTGTACTCTTATTTTTAGTTAATATAGAAATACAGGCTTGGAACTGAGTGCCAAAGCTCTAATTTCAGATCTGCCCCCATGTGACCCTGGGCAGGTCCTGTCTTCTCTCTGGGCCTTAGTTTGCACATCTGTAAAGTAAGACTAGGGCTGGGCAATCTCCAGGCTCCCAACATGCTCTCTGATGATGTCATTGCGTGGGTCTAAGATAATGGTCCAAAATGTATAAATTGCTTAGTTATTCACTACTAAAAGTAAAGAGATGAGATATTATCCATATACTATGTTAAAAATTTTTTTAAAAACCACAATTTTGCACAACTGTGAAGGATTACATTTATCAACGAACTCATTAAGTATATATGATGTAGAAAAGAAAATTCTCCTAAACCACTGAGATCTGTGTTATAAGAACTTTTAGTTAGGATACAGCCAACCTGTCCACAAAGGTGAATAATGAAGACAGTTCACTGTGTTATTTGTTCTATTTTAATACTGATGGATTTGAGACATAAGCTCCCGGCTAAATCTGAGGGGTATCTGATTATTTTGTGCCTGTCCCCTCCCCCATGGGTTTTGGCTGCCAACTCTCACTCTTGAATTCCAAAAATAGGCTTTGGCTTTTCCTTGCTCCGTGGTATTGTCCAGCTGTCACTGCCACGCACCCAGTTCATGTAATTGGGCTTTGGGTACTAGGAAGGTAATTGCTACATCCCTTCCCTGGGCCAGAAGAGCTTCACATTCCTGGAGCCCCCTCAGGGGTGGCTGGTTTATGAAGAGCCAAAATAGGAGACTATAAAGGGTGAGCCCTTGCTCCCAAAAGGAAACACTGTATTTTTGTAAGTGGCATTTTGACTACCACTCAAATGATTAGGATGCCGTTTAGAGTCTAATTATTGCTCTACCAAATATTTGTGGTACTAAATGAATGTGATCTGGGGTTTAGTGAGGTGGCAGAAGTGTGATTACAGCGAATGGACCTGTCTTTCCTAGTAGACATCATGCTACTGCCAAATCCCCCTTCTCTTCTTGCAAGGGAGACGATGTGGAGGTGTCACCTGCCGCCTGGGGCGTGTGACCCAGGCATCTGCCCCAAGTCCCTCTGCCCGGGCCACGCTGCCGCCTCTCCACCCGACACCGCAAGTGGGAAAGGGTTGGGATCTCGCCGACATCTCTCCCTTTCCCCTCTTCCTTCTCCATCTACTGGCACACTCTCCCTCCCCTTCATTCCCCCTTCATATCAAACCCGAGCCCCGCAGCATCTGCTACTTCTTCGTTCCATCAAAGCACCATCAACAGAAACGTGGTGATAGCATTGGCTCTGTGGCGGCCACTCTTCTAAGTACTTGACATGTATTTCTCCACTTAACCCCGTAACAACCCGCAGCTGGGGACCGGGGAGTTTGGATGAAGCCTGGGCAGCTGGCCCCAGGGCCAGCGCCTTCACCACATGACTGCGCTCTCGCCCTCACGGGCTCCTCTGCCCTTCCCACCCGCTGGCCCCATGGGGCCTGGGGATTGAAGCAGCCTCTCACGTGCCCCTGGGATACAAACACCCACGTCTTCTCAACAATCAGCTTCATCGGTACGTCTTTTAGACTGGAACCATGATTGAAATATGAATGTTTTTATTTTGTTGTACTTTATTTTAGAGCATATATTGATTGCAATCTCCCCCAGTCCATTAACACTGGAAAATTTTACTTTGGCATACGCAGACATGATTAGGGGGTGTTTAAAAAGGGTGGTCAGACAGAACTGGGGTGAGCAAACACCTCATCTAAGGAGCAGAAGCTGTGGATAGCAAATGCCTCCCGAGATGATTCAAGTGCCTTTTACTCGGATGCATCCCTTGGGAGAGGGCTTGCTTTGTTATCGAGGTATGTTGACCTGAACTGTTTAGGGGCCACGTAATCTCCGTGTTTAGGGGACACGGGGAGGACATGCTATATATCCAAGCGCTGTGTTTGGCATCAAGCTTTCAGAAGCATCTGGAGCTTTCTATGCACTTTCTCAGAGACCGCGTGCTGTCACCACATATAAGATGCCAAGAGCCTCAAGGGGACAGAGCCATCAGCTGTGATGCCAGAGCTCAAGCCCCTCAGAATTGGGGGTGAAGAGCTAATGTGTCATTGGTGGCTTGTATTTCCTAACTCTGTGACACACCTGGACTTACTTTGGGATGCGGGTTTCATTATGGGAGGGGGGTCTGAGGTGGGAGGGGCCGTGAAGGACGCTGCAGTGGAGGGGAAATGCCTGACTGATATGAACTGAGCATCTTGTTTTGACATGGGCTGTGGTGCTGGTGGATATCATGGGGTCTGTGAGGTTTCTTGAAGATTCCGCAAGCTGGAAAGGCTTCAGTGCTTTGGGGATCCCAGAGAGGCCATGGGATCAAGGGCCCCAGTAGCAGTGAAAAGTATTGCTGAATCCTTGGAGCAGCTCAGGTGAGCATGCGACATTTCCAGGGGCCTTTTATTCAGCTGTCCTTTGCTTTAGGCGGCAAGTGGGCCTGATCGGTTACGAGTGGCTGGCATGTCTGTCATTAAAGTCGCAGAGGCAGTGGAGTGTTGTGGTTAAGAGCTCTGACTCTGGAACCAGGCTGCCCGGATTCAGGTCCTGCCTCTTCCACCAGCTCCCTGAGACCTGGAATGTCTATATAGTGAGGACCGTCGTAGTGCCGGCTTGTCCTTGGAGGGTTGTGAGGACGAGCAATGAGGCAGTTCTCGTGAAGCAGTTAGAAAAGCTCCGGGCTACAGAGTCAGTATCCCATAGACAATTCAGGCTGCTGTAACAAAAGACCACAGTCTGGGTGGCTTATAAACAGTATACTAGCACTTATTTTTTACAGTTCTAGAGGCTGGAAGTCCAAGGTCATGGCTCTAACAGGTTTGATGTCTGGTGAGGGCCCACACTTCTGGGTGCAGACTGGCCTCTCCCTGTGTCCTCACATGGTGGAGGGGGCAAGGGATCTCCCCTCTTTTATGAGAGTGTTAATCCCATTCCTGAGGCCTCCGCCTTCGTGACCTAATCACCTCCCAGAGGCCTCACCTCCTGACACCATCATGTTGGGGGTTAGGTTTCACCATACGAATTTGGGATGCAAACATTCAGTCCACACCTCTTGTTAAGGAAATAAATAATAAACATATATTCTAGTCTGGTTCTATAAAATGTGCTGTTTTTAAGGCTCTCAGATTGAATCCTTTTCTAAGGTGAGAAAGCATTTTGTAAAGTAAATAATTATCTCTGATATATTATAAATTTGAATTTTCATATTCAGATTTTCATTAAGTTTATGTAAAGTGATAGGAATGATACCGTTTTCCTTCTTACTATAAATAAGAATGTTCAATTTTGGGGGGGCACCTGGGCGACTCAGTCAGTTAAGCTTCCAACTTCAGCTCAGGTCATGATCTCCTGGTTTATGAGTTTGAGCCCCGCGTCGGGCTCTGTGCTGACAGCTCAGAGCCAGGAGCTTGCTTCAGATTCTGTGTCTCCCTCTCTGCCCCTCCCTCACTTGTGCGTGCACTGTCTCTCCCAAAAATAAGTAAACATTAAAAAATTTTTCTAAAGAATATTAAATTTTTATAAATAACTAATAGCTAACTTTTATTAGCACTTACTAGCCAATATCCGAGCTACTGTCCTTATTGCTTAGGTATATTAACTAATTTAACCTTCCTGATAACTGTCTACATCAATTACTATTATATTTCCCATTTTACAACAAGAAGTCTGGATATAGAGAGGTTAATTGGCTTGCCCAAATCCACATGATCCATCTGGGGTGGTGCCTGGCTTTACTTCCAGCTACTGTTCAGGTAGTGAATTCCCTATTCTGGAAGGTCCTTGGGAAGAAACAGTACAACTATTTGTTGAGGGCTGGGAGGCAGGGGTTGTTTGAAAGGGCCCGAAGCATTTGATTGGTTGTACCTTTAGGGCTTTGATTATAGGTAGCAGAACCTGACTAGTTCACCCCAACAGAAAAGACACCCGTCCCTGTGTGCTGCTCACAGGATCCACAGAAGGCTGAAGATGGGGTCTGAGCAGAAGTGAAGAAGGCAAGGTCCCTGGCTCAGCTTGGGAGGACACCGTTCCTTCGTTCCAGGGCCTCCACCAACCCTTCTGATACCGTGGCCCCCAGGCCCGGCCCCTGGGAATAGCATCCCAGGCCCTCCCCTCCCTGCTCCAGAGGCCAAGCTCTGGGGGAGCGTCTGAATGGCTGAGTTTGGGCCACGTGACCCGCTCCTTTTGCTTCTCTCCATTCATCCTTATTACAGGGAGGCAGAGAGGCTGCTTTCCTCCTATCTAGGGTATCCAAGTCTTGAAGCAAAAAAATCAGAAGAGTTTTGAGTTGGTAGGAAGCCAAAATAAAAGAGAGCCTCTTCTTTGAGGACTGCAACTGGACATTTCTCAGGTTCCCTCGTAGCCCCAAGATTCTCCGGGTCTGCTTTTTAGGAGGGCTGGTTTTTTCCTGGTACTGTGGCTGGTAGCACATGGAATGGAGCTCTACACCAATTAGGCTCCCAGTGTGTGTTTTTCACTGAGTATAATGAGTGTGTTAGCCTTTGGCGCAAAAGAAAATAAGAATGCACGCTTATTTATAGCATCTAGCTTTTTGATTCAGAACAGGCTGTTTTAGCTGCTGAGCTCCTTTTGTTCATCGGGAAAACAGTTGATATTTATCATTCCTCTTAGCAAAAGGTGGAAGAAAAGCGTTTAAACATTTAATGTTTCTGTGTATATATTTAAGTACTTAGTGGTTATATTGCAGTGAACTGGTTCCTTAGAGCTGTTAGGACAAACCTCATTTTTGATCATCATCTGCGACCTTCTCCATGCACAGGCTCCTTTGCCTAGTGTCTGCAGTGCGATCATGATTTCTGTCTCCTCCTCCTCCAATGTCCCTTCTCCCCCAACTCAGTTTCCAAGTACTATCGGCGTTTCACTGCTTGGAGCTCTCTCCATAACAGCCGTCTTCCGCCACCTCTTTGCAGCCCATACCACTCCACACCTGACCTCACCATCTTGCCTACTTAGTCTTTTCAGCAGGCTGCTTTAGTTTTTGTTCCGACAGTGCTTCTTAAAGGCACAGTGAGGGCTTCTTAAGGGCCCTTCCTAAGGGTTTCCTTTCCTTATCAGTGTAGCAGAGCCGCTGAGAAGGCTCCGGAGTCAGGTTCGGATCTGAGCTCTGCCATTTACTGTCTGTGTTAGTGAGAGGTGCAGCCAGATGTAATTAATAAAACCAACTCACAGTGATTTAACCAAATAGGAGTCAATTTCTCCCCCCACAACAACAAAACGGCTGGAAAGAGACTGCTGTCACATCTACAGCATGTCGCGGCCTCGGGGGCCCCGTGCTTTCTCTTTCTGCTCAGCCATTCTAGAGAGTGGCTCTTGTCTTCATGCTCTGCCGTTCCGGGCTGCATCCCAGGTGGAAGGGAGGGCCAGGGCCGAGGGCAGAGTGTGCACTGGCCGAGCCATGCTGGAAGCCTCACCCAGCACCTCTGCCGACATCACATTGTCCAGAATGAAGTCACGTGTTCACCACCCCCCCCCACCCCCCTGATTTTGGCTCAGCAGGTTTGCCAGTGTGATCAAAATGAGGGACCAAATGTTCATCTTACTTGGGATCTGAGGTTCCCCATCCCATCCCATCACTAGGCATGTAGTAGGTGCTTCATAACTGCTTATCGCTTCACTTTTTAATATTTTTATTAGGGCATGTTTTCACAGTGAACCAGCCAGCATAATATTTGCTGTGACCTTCTCTGTGAATACCACCTAAAATCCTGGAATTCTTTTCTCTCCTCTCCCACCTCCTCACTTCGCCTCTATTATTTCCTGCCATTCACTCGTCACCTTCTCTGTGGCTCCTTTGTCCTTCCCTCAGCCCCCAGCCTCCACCCCTCCCTGCGTGTCTGTCTGTCCATCCTGAGACTTCTGCCGTTGCTCTCCTCTGCCCCGGGCTGGCCACAGAGCACCGCTAGAGAGAAATGGCAGCCAAGTGCCGCAGACGCCATTGCACACACTCCAGTCTCAGGTGATCCTGACGTCTGTCTCCTCAGGGTGAAGTGCTTGTTTAAAGCTTTTCTGTCCTTTTTCAAAACTCCCGGCCCTATTCTGTTTCCCTGCTTCCACACCCACCTTAGCCCGTCTTTACAGAGAAAACCGTGGCTAGGTAGGACAGCTGCTGGTGAGGGTCCCTTCTCTTTCATCCTAAAGAGCCTGCCTCCTTAAGAGAAGCCAAGCCCTTCCACCAGGCGCCCGTCTGTTCCAGGGACCTGGCTCTCTCTGGTCCTTGGGGACCTAATTTATCTCCTCGGTTTCTTCTCTGACTTTCTTCTGCTTGTTCGTCTCAAGTTGCCTCTGTGGAAAGATAGGTGCATAGATAAAGTCGCTGTTCTTCTACTTGCAGACTCCCCTCCTTTTCTCTGCTCATTAGGCCCCCGTGGCCCGGAATCCTCCTGCGCTGCACCCCAGGACTATGCTTCCGGAGCTCGGCCACCTGCTGCCGGGTCCAGGGCCTCTGGGCCCCAGTGCTCTGACCCTCTCCTCGACCCCATCCTGAGACCCTGTCTGTGTCTCCTTTCCTGGCCCCGAGGTTGAGATGCTTCCCACGGTCCTGCCCCAGCTGCCCTCTCTCCAAGCTCTCCTTTGATATTCTTCAAAACCTTTTCTGATGGTTTCAACTGTTTTCTCAAATGTACTTTTTCCCCAGTTATTTTTACTGTGGTCAAATATATGTCTGACCATCTTAACCATTTTAAAGTGCACAGCACAGTGGCATTAAATACATTCACAGTGTTGTGCAGCCATCAGCAGTGCCCATCTCCAGAAATCTCTTCATCTTGTAAAACTGGAACTCTGTCCCCACGAAATGCTAGCTCCCCCATCCCTCTCCCCGAACCCCTGGCACCCACCATCCTGCTCTCTGTCTTTGTGATGTTGACTCTTCCGAGTACCTCACACAAGTGGAATCCTATCGTATTTATCTTTTTGTGACAGGCTTGTTTCATTTAGCATAACGTCCATCCATTTGGTAGCATGCATCAGAATTTCCTTTCTTTTTAATTTAAAGCTGGATAATAATTCCATTGTATGCTTATATCTCACACATTTTGTTTATCTGTTCATCCAGTGATGGACATTTGGGTCCCTTCCATACTTTAGCTATTGTGAATAATACAGCTATGAACATCGGTGCACAGATACCCTGTTTGGGTCCGTGCTTTTAATTCTTTGGGGTCTGTCTTTATGCCAGTACCATGCTGTTTTGATTGCTGTAGCTTTTTAATAAGCTTTGGAGGAAGTGTGAGTCATCCAACTCGGCTCTTTTTTAAGATTGTTTTGACTATTCAAAGTCCCTTGAGAGTCCATGAATTTTAGGATAGGTTTTCTTTTTTAATTTCTGTAAAAAAAAAAAAAATGCCATTGGAATTTTGATAGGGATTGTGTCGAATCTGCAGATCACTTTGAAATAGTTCTGACGTCTTAATAATACTAAGTTTTCCAATCCATGTACATGGGATGTGTTTCCATTTATTTATGTCTTTAATTTCTTATAGCTCAAATGTATGTCTTTTGTTAGATTTTTCTCTTGAGGCCCCAGATTGTCTCTCCCTGACATCAGCAAGTCACCACATGATGCCTCAGACTCACTGTGTTCCTTACCAAGCTCATTAATAAAACACCTTTCTTCCCCATCCTCTCTTTATTCTAAAAATTTTCTCTCTCTCTCATACACAAACACACACACACACACACACACACACACACACACACACACACATATGTATGCGTACATGCAAGGGTCTTCTCTGCCATGGGTTTGCTCCCAAGTGTACAAGCAGAGGCTCTGGAGGCTTCCTTCAGCCCCTATACCTCACCAGTCATCCCTCCCCCCTCCTTGGGTGGCCTGTCTGCTGCTTCTCCAATAGCTTCTTGGTTCTGTCCCTTGGTTCTGAAGTTTCTAGACCATTCTATCCACCTTATCCCTGGTCTGGCTCCATTAGGGTCGCACATCCCTCTCCCCACCCTCCAAATGATCTTTCTAAAGCTCTGATGTGACCATATCCCTCTGTGCAGAAACCAGAGGCTCCCCACTGATGGAGACTGAAGCCTGTTTGTAGATTACCCACCAGGGCGGGCCCTGAGCTGACAAAGTCAGGATTTCTGCCTTTCATAGTTTCTCACAGTGGAATGTGGCTGGGCTGGGGCAGGAAAGGTGAAGGCAGGGACATTAACATACAGTTATGAACTTGACGAGCACCACCAAGCCTGGGGTGGAGGGAGGAGATGGAACATCTTTGAAAACGAGCTGCCATGTCAGACTCTCAGTGATGTGGGCCCAGCCCATACCAGCCTCCCAGCCTGATTCTGCCCATTCCTGCCTGTGTGCCCTGGGCTGCCTTTACACTGGACCATTGGCTGTCATTGAGTCACAGTGTACCCTCTTACCTCCATGTCTCTGCTCATATCCCCTCTTCCAGATCAGAGCTGCATTTTTTTCCTTCTTCATTGATCAAGACCCAGCTCAAGTGGCATTTTTCCAGGATGCCATTTCTGAATTCTGTGATCACTTTCCCATTCTTGGGGCACATGTCGGTCTGGGACTTGCATATGAGTTGTTTACGTATGTGCCTCTTTCTTTGTACTGGATGAAAAACTACTTAGTCAACTGTGGATGGTCCTGGCTTCTGGCACAGTGAATCATACCCTGTGGGAGCTCCTCAGGAGGGGACTGGCAGAGGACTAAGTCTTAAGCACTCAAGGGAAGCAGATTTTGTAGGACTTACCTTAATGTGCGTAGACACAAACTTGTCTCACACTTGTCTCTTTGTGACGCTGGCAGTTCTCAGATCTCTGCATTTGTTCTTCTTTCCAACCAGTGCTTGGAAAGAGCCATGAAGTTTGCCTTTGAGGAGTTCCAGCTCTGGTACCAGTTTGCCCTGTCCCTCATGGCCGCGGGAAAAGTGAGTTGCCCCTTTGTGACGCGGGATCCTCTATCGCATAGCTTCATGCCTTGGAATTCCAGGGGGTGATAGCACACCTTGTAGACGTCTAAACCAACTATCTGAAACTGTCCTGGGGTCTTTTATAAGGGAGGAATCACATATAATGATTTGGGAGCCAAACACAGACACACCACTGAGAAGAGAATTCTGAAATATTTGCCTTTTTCTGGCCATTGTAACTTTGTCATGTGAAGGCAGGACTTAGCTAAGGGAACCAGGAAGGGACTTAGCTAAGGCTGGTTCTCCCAGCAACCCTTTCACTCACTTGACAGTATAAACATACCCCTGGAGGGGGAAATCATTTCATGGTCTTTAGCAATGCGTCATACGAGGCAGCGCAGGATACTGGGTGAAAGCACGGGCTGTGGAGCCTGGCTGCTGGAGTCCAGGTCTGGAGCTGGCCTCACAGCTGTCACCAGGGGCAGGCCACTTAGTATCTCCATTTCCTCCTCGGCAAAGTGGAGCTAAAACAGCACCTCCCTCACAGAACCGTTATCAGATAAACGACGTAAAATCCCTAAGATGCGTAGAATAGCACACACCCCTCCCCCCACATGGCCACACACACAATAAAGGTAGTAGATGTCATTCTTGTTATCTCGGGCCATTTAGCGAAGCCGCCATTTAGTGTCCTGTCAAGTCTGAGATGTGAGATCATTTGGGCCAAATGGAGACAGAAATTGAGTATGGCGTGCTTTAAATCATATTGTTTATTTTTCATAATAACTGAAGCCTTCACAGTCTTTATTTTTTCTCTTATTTTTGCAACGGCTACACAAGTGAGGAAGAAAATTAGGGTGATTCCAGGAAAGCAGTTCTGTGTTTTTCTAACCACAGTTTACTCCCCTATCACTCAAGAGCCCCCGGCTCCGGTTGTCGCCATCCTCGGTCCCCTGCTTGGTTGGGTTCAAAGTTGAAAAACCTCATTAAAAGGGAGCCTCCTAACCGAAACACCTCAGGGAAGGCCTTCGTGTTTGGTTCTGTCAAGAAATGTGAGTCTTACAGCAATAATTTCCTTTCGCCAAGTCTGCCCGTGCCGTGAAGGTGTTGAAAGAGTGTATCCGTCTGAAGCCTGACGATGCCACCATCCCGCTCCTCGCCGCGAAGCTGTGCATGGGCTCCCTTCACTGGGTGAGTAGGGCTGGGGCCCCGCGCTCACAGGCGGGCCTGCCGGCCTCTTTCACTTCCAAACACCGAACGGGGACAGTAGCAAGCAGTTCCTCAGCTACGCAAAAACAAGGCCGCTCCGAGCCCCGCACCCCAGAACCCCTCCGGCCTCACCCGCCCACCCCGGGACTGAGGAGAATCATGTTCCCAGGATGCTCTGGAGCTTTCCTTTTCACAGGAGTGTGCTCCAGACGTCGAGTTGATAAAAGAGAATTGGACCTCGTACTCACACAAACCTTGCTGCATGCGCGGAAGGGGTGCGGGACGGAAAGGTGTATGTCCCCGAGTGATTCACTCCTAGCAGAGCAGGGGTTTTCTGTACAAGCGAGGGGTCATTCTGTCCTGCAGCTCACGTGTAAACCAGCGCTGCTCGCTCCTCCTTCACACAGGCTTTCCTGCTCAGGCCCTCCTGTTCACGTTGGGATTTGGGAAGAGACTCGTTTGTAACAGTTCTGGTCCCTCAAAAATGTACCATTCGAGTAGAAAATAGAAACGCCGGACTAACCGCTGAGGTGGTGGTATGGGTAATTACCGCACACGATCCAGTTTTAATTCCTTTAAGTTCATGTCAGGATTAATTAGAATTTGCTCCACAGACCGAGGTGCCGTGCTAAGGATTTTCGCCATCACGGCCCTTGCAGCTTGTTTTTTTTTTCCCATTTGTTCTTACGCGGCAGGACAAAAGTAAGCCCTGTGAAGCAAGTGTTCTACTTCCGCCAAATTGTACTTGGGGGAAATGTGGAAGGAAAAAGACATTTTGAAAGGGCAGGTTCTCACCTGAAACTCGCAGCTCTGGAGGCGTCGTGTGGTCCCTGCACTTTCGGACCATCCGGCGGCACAGGCAGGCTCCCGCAGTGGGCGGCCGAGCAGGCCAGGCCCTTCCGTTTTGAAAATGCCAGTTTCCGGTGGTGACTCTGTCCCGCCCCTTCCAGCCGTGGCGTTGTTCGTGACCGTCACATAGATCTCTCTCTAAGGCCAAAGATAAACCGGACTCTTTTTTTGTTTTTTTTTTTTAGGATGAGCATAACAAATCTTTCTGTATATATTTTTTCCATTTTATTATTAAAATTTCCAAGCACCACACAAGTCGAGAGGGTAGTGAACTCCCGGGTACTGCTCAGCATTTGCCATATTTTGAAGAAACAAATCTTATTTGGGCTTCTGATGAATTCTGGGAAAGGTCTTATTGTGGGTGACGTTTACAGAAGCACATTTTCTCATTGGAATCTGCTGAGGCGAGGTCCATGTGCTCTGTGCTGTAAAATAGATGGGAGCTCTGAAAATTTTAGCAGATTGTGGGAAAGAGAGTCCAAGCCTGAATGTATTCTTTTGGTNTATATATAAATATATACAAATTATATATCAAATTATTATATATTGTTTGTTTATAATTCCATTTCTGAATACCTAGCACAGCCTAATTACAAAAGGGATTAGTAAAAACTGAAGATGAAAAAGATAGAACCCCACCAAGAATGAAAATGACTTTGGAAAAGAAGTTAAAAAAAAAGCGATAAGGCAACCTTTAAAGAAAAAAGGGCAAGGTGGGAGCCCTAGAGTCTGTCAGAGAGGCTCGAATAGAGAGAACAGAATCACCAGCGTGGAATCCGAAGATCTGGGAGTTATTTTCACAGTGACTCATCAGAAATCTGTTTTTGGCAGCAGACGCTTATGGGAACTCATGTTAGAAATTCTGCAGGTTGTTGTTGTTTTTCAACTTGTCTGGTTTTTCAGTTGGAAGAGGCCGAGAAGTTTGCCAAAACCGTCGTTGACGCGGGAGAGAAAACGTCAGAGTTCAAGGCCAAAGGCTACTTAGCTCTGGGGCTCACGTACAGTCTGCAGGCCACTGACGGTGAGAGAAGTCCCGCCCCAAGGAATGTGGGTGCCGGGCCCCCTATGTCTGCACTGCAGGGTTCCCACAGCCCTCACAGAGGACTGTCTCAGGAATAGGCAGAAGTTGGGTCAGTCGGGTGTGTCCCGTGGGGACCTGCCCCTCTGTCCTTTTTGCTCCCACTGGTCGGGGAATCAGAGAGCGGGGACAGAGGCCCTATGTGCCAGGTGCACTGTTCTGGTGGTGCCCAGCCTGCACCTGGGTCTCTCCAGGCATGTCGCAGGGCTGTCCCCGTGTGAAGTGATGTTGTGTCTTAGGCACAGGACTGTGAAAGAGTTTGGGGGCAGCCTCCTCCAGGAAGCTCCCCTTGACTGTTCAGGATGCCCCTTCCCTACTAGCACGTGTTAGTTCACAGATACGTACATGAGCAGTGCAGCGGCTTGCCAGACGCCATGCGGGGACATGCTTGTTGGCTGTACATAGAATTTGGCGATTCTGGTTCCTTTTTAAAAATCTTGATTATGTTTTGGATACTTAATGAGGTTTTCAACGATACATTTGCAGGAAGTATAAACTGATAAATTATGTTCCTGAACTCTTACTGTTTCCTCAATATTTTGTTGTTAAATATAACACAAATACCAAAAAAAAAAAAAAATTTCGAAAGCAAATGTGTCATTAACCAATAAGGATGCAGCAGATATCCTTGTAATCTCCACCCTGCTCAGGAGACAGAACCTTACCAGCCACCCGGGAAATGCCTCCTGTTCCCCCCCTCCCAATCACAGTCTCCCCCTCAAGAAAAAACACCATCCTGGCTTGTAGAATATTCACTTTCTTTTTCTTTTTTTATAGTTTTGCTATAGTTTTCTTTACAAATTAAACCAAATCCTCTTTTCCTCTGCCCTAAAATACCAAAATCCTTAGAGAAGTTTCACACTGTCAGTTGATTTTTAATAATGAGGCTTTTGTTGGTTGATTGGTTGGTTGGTTGCTAATTTTTATGCACATGTGTATACTGGCAACACCCAGCACATTGCTTTAACTATGGGCGACTTTCAGTGACGTGTAGGTTTAATGCCATATATTTATCCAGATAGAGTCATAGGTCAGACCCTAGCCCTAATTAGCCCTGTAATTTTGGGAGAGCTGCTTGACCATGTTGAGCCTCCTCTTACATTCGTGGTTCAGTTGGATCGCCTGAGATCCTCTCTGGCTGAGTACTGTGGTTCTAAGTTAGCCGTGGCCCTCCGGGACAGCTGTCCACCATTCTCAGTGTCGTGACCATAGGGGATCTGCCATGCTGGATTGTTAGATGGGGCCTCCTCAGTTCCAACCGTAAGCAGGTTCCTCCAGGACTTTTTCTCATGCCCTAGTAAAGAATACCCTTCTAGTTCCCATGACAGATGCTAAGGAAGCCGTTTCTCATATGCTCTTTACAGGGGAAGTGTGGACTGACCGCAAGATGGCCCTACACTTTTCAGCTGATTTTCCAATATCGGTTTTGGGTTTGCCTGGTCTATCCCTTATGTTCACATCAAGGGATTAAAGGTCCTGGCCATTGTCCAGCGTGACTTACACCGGCCTTTTATGGCATCCAGCTAGTTCCCCTGGCCCCATACCATAGTTCTCGGTGCCAGAAGTAACCCTGAAGGCCATGTGATCAACACCGTTGGTGCTCGCATCTCTTCTGTACCATCCGGTAGAGGCAGTCTTCCCCCCAGAAGCCACATGCCTGTGCTTGAGAAAGCAGATGTGCTCCTCTGTGGAGTGCCCAGCTGGTCTTTTGACAACAGCCCCCTATGCCTGAGGCATCACGGTGACCAACCAACTCATACTCTCCCCTCACCATGTCTCCACAGTCGTGCCCACAGAGTGCAAGTATCTGGGGGGCAGTCTGGGCTTCATTTCCCAGTGCCCGGACAGGACCGGCCCCACAGTCCCGTGTTCCTTTTAATCCAGTTGCATGTACAGTTTTTATGACGAGCTTTGTATTTGTCAAAAACTCCCTGATCTTCCATGCCACTGACTAATGGAACCCTTTTCTTAGCTTCTTTGCGAGGGATGCAGGAGGTCCTACAGAGAAAGGCGCTTCTTGCATTTCAGAGGTGAGTGGGAGTTCATCTTTTTACTCGGCTGTGCATAATGACACCAAAGTATGATAAGTATAAAAAGAAGAGATATTTATAAAGATTATGTAAACAGTGTTTTCCCCCTGGGAGTCTTTCATCTTCAGCACCAAACGCACAGTATCAAAACTTGCTGCCTCACTTGTTGCTGTGTAAGTCTGCGCTCTTCATCTGTTTATCCATTTGGGCATGCTATTCGTTCCTAATAAAATGATTTCAGCTCTAAGAAGATGGATACTTCGAAAGGGAGGTGATTCCTTTCATTAAAGACAATTGTCATCATCTAGAAAAGGGATCATTCTTTTCTAGCCTTTTTTTTTACATGTCATGATGAAGATTTTTTTTTTAATGTTTATTTATTTTTGAGAGAGAGAGAGAGGCAGAGCATGAGCAGAGGAGGGGCAGAGACGGAGGGAGACATAGAATCTGGAGCAGGTTCCAGACTCTGAGCTGTCAGCACAGAGCCCGATGCGGGGCTTGAATTCACGAACCATGAGATCATGACCTGAGCCAAAGTCTGACGCTCAACTGACTAAGCCACCCAGGCACCTCTGAAGATTTTTATAAGAAATGAAAGGCCAGACTTTAGGACAGCTTCTGAAATGCTGTGCTTAAGACAGGCCAGCAAGCCAGGACCCTGCACCACCACTGAGCTCCATAAACCTTGTGATGGTTTCCATCATTATGCTTTTCATGAAATGAGGAGGGCACCTTATAATGAGAGAATGCTCAAGTGCTCTCTCCCCATTCCTCCTTGAACTTGATCCTCATGCCAATAAGGCAGACAGAACAAGTGGCGTGCCTACCACAGGAAAGGGACTGAGATGTGCAAGAGGGAACAGAGTTGCCAGAGTCACACAGCTTCTGAAGTCAGAATAAAATCAAGCTCTCCTGACTCCCACTTCACTTTCCTTGTACCCATAATACCACGCCGCCCTCGTTTTATTTCTTACCGCAGGTTTAATGAATCACCCAAATGGATCATTGCCTGCAGGAGTAGCCCGTGATGTCAAATCTTGAATCGATATTCATCCTATCACCTTAAATGTATCTGAGTTACACTCCAGGTTGTATTAGAAACTTCATTACTTACCAGAAAATTTCATGAGGATTTCTCAATACCAAATAGCCCCTGTTCGATTTCTTTCGTCAGTAACTGGGGTTGCCTACAGATTTGTCACTGTGCACGCGTCCCTTTTTTTGTGAAGTCATTATCAGCCAGCTTCGGTTACTGGGGGACTCTTTTGTCTCATTTCTTTTCCTTTCCTAGCAGGTTGCTGATAGCTTCTCCCCTTTTGCCAGCCCCAGACAGGTTAATGACACAGAGTACCACTTGACATCTTCAGACAGGCCTCCTGTCTCCGTGCTAAGCTTTTGTTAACGTTCTTCAGCATGGAGCATGGAAAGCATTTCCATTTCAAATGATCTGGAGTTTCACGTCCTGCAGTCCTAGTTTGTAAAGCCCACACATGGATGCCTACGAAAAGTAGCCATCACATCTGTTTCATTTTTCTTAAATCGGCACATCTTCCCAACTCTCTAAAAACAGCCATGGCGGTGGTCGGCCTTGAGCTGCCAGGATTCGTAACTTCGTGTTATATAACAGCTGTTCCATTGGCCTGAAATCCCTTTTTGTTCCTTTTTTTGCCTAGGTTTTAATTCACAGAGATTTTTTAAAATATTGGTTCATATGGGAATAAAGAGTACTAAAATCCTGCTAACCTGTGTGGCCATGTTGGCTAACCTAAATTAGTATTTGTGTGAAATAAAGAATATTCTGCAAAGGAATAAAAGTATTTTGTTTCAAGTACATTCATTAACTAGAACTATTCTAGTGCACTGGAGACTTAACAAAAATCTATAAGGGGGTGATGTGAAGTAAATAAGAATGATTTGTATTCTTAAATGTAAATGGGTCTTTAAAAACTACTTGGCTTAGAAGTGCTTATTTACTGTGTATTGTAAATCTTCTGCCCATAATTCTGTTTATACCATTGTTTGACAATTTTTTTTTGTTTAAAGAGAAAACATTAATTCAGAAAGGATGACGCTGGGGCTCCTGGCCAGCTCAGTCGGTGGAGCGTGTCACTCTTGATCTCGAGGTTGAGAGTTCGAGCTCCACACTGGGTGTGGAGACTACTTTTCAAAAGAAGGGATAGGGTTATAGTCATAGCATGTGAAAATTAACTCTTAATTATACCTGGTGTCCGAATTCAGAAAGATTTGCTTGCTAGTGGATTTAAGAAGTCAAGTTTTGAAGACATCCCAGTTGGATGACTGCATGTTAACACCGAGCCCCTCAGCTGTTTGCTGACTCACATATACTCAGCCAAGCAGCCGAACCAACTCTTTTGCCTGGTTCGAAAGTATCATGAAGAAAAACAGAGTTGTCTCTAGAAATTTCTGAAGACGCACAAGTGATCACAGAGCTACTTTGTGCTCTCACATCGTTCAGAGAAATGCAAGCCTGAGAAGAGTCAGCAGCCAAACTCTCCCCACTACCACCACGTGCAGCATTCTGGGCTGCCCCACAAGGAAGAGGTGACACGGTGTCATTCACATTTGCCATATAAAGTGTTACAGGGTGTCCAGTCTCGTTCTCTTTTTCTGTCCCCCTCCTAGCTTGAGTTTAAGTTAATGCGGTATGTTTTCAGCATAGTTCATCAGGAACCGGGCAGTTCCCAGAATATGGGACTTTCAGTACTAAAACCAGGAAAATCCTGGGCAAACTGGGACAAGTTGGTCATCCTATGTGTGTAACTAAAGGGAGGTTCCTGAGTAATAGCTTTCATCAGGTTTGTGAATTTTTTTTCCTTAATAACACAGAGATCCCATGTCCACTAGGATCAGGACTAATGGGACCTTAAGAGTTGGCTAAACAAGGCATTGGGGTGATATGGTGGGAAGACAGGGCCTCAGAATTTTGCTTCTGGCTTTACCTCTTCTGCTTGATGCCTTGGACAGGAAACTTAATAGTAGATGCTTCATAAATTATAAGTATTATTGTTACCAGGTATGTGTCTTATGGACCAGGTTCAAATTGGTCAGCCTTCTCTATATTCTTGGTTCAACTCTAGAGGATGCTGAAACTAGAGTCTAGGAAAGCACTGGAGTGACCTTAAGGCATTTTGAGTTTCATCCAGGTGGTCTGGGAAGCCCAGCCATGCTCTCCAGTAATAGCCTGGTATACCTCTCTTAGGGCATGCTCCCACTGCACTGTAGTGATCACTTTGGGTCTCCCTTTCTGTGGGGCTCTGGGGAGCTTCTGAGGGAAAGACGCTTGTATTATTCTTTCATCTCCAGCCTTCCCAAGAGGCTAGAACACGTCCTTGCATTACAATAGGTACTGCATAATATGGATGGATGGATGGATGGATGGATGGATGGATGGATGACTAGGGTGAATGGATGGATGAGTGATGGATGGATGGTTGGATAGATGGGTAGATGGTTGGATAAATGGATGGATGTTTGGATAGATGGGTGAGTGGATGAATAGGTGGATAAGTGGATAGATGGATGAGTGGATGGAGGGGTGGATGGGTAGATGGTTGGATAAATGGATGGATGCGTGGATTAGTGGATGGATGAATGACTAGGACCAATGGATGGATGAGTGGTCTGGTGAGTAGATAGATGAATAGATGGATGGAAGGGCAGATGGATTGATAGGTGAATGAGTGGATGGGCGGATGACTAGGTTAGATGGATGACGGATAAGTGGACAGATGGATGGATGGGTGGGTGACTTGGGTAGATGGATGATGGATGAGTAGATGGACGGATAGATGCACAGCCTCAGTGAGCCAGTGATCTAATAATTTTTTCTTTCCTTATGGAAGAGAATTTGGATTAATGGATATGGAGGTGCTGTGACAAGGAAAGTGCTCTGTGAGCATCCCTGTGGTGACATTTTTAGGTCTCTGGGTTTCTCTTAGCAGCCTCACCAGATGCTCACTCTGTGAGAATGGGCTTTCTGAGGCTGCTTTAAATCCATATGCTGAGTCGAGCAGGCTTACAGTTTTCATGATTGCTAATGTCCTTCCTCTCACCTGCATTGCTTGGTGATTTCTGTCAGGCAGGTTTTCTGTTGGTGTGGTTTTGTCGCAGGAAGCCTGGCTGCTGAAACTGCTCTGCATGACTGAAGCAAGTTTTCTAGAGTCTACATGAGCTCAACACTGTACTTTTTCTTGTTTTCTTGAGCGTTCTCCTTATCTCCTTTTTTCTTTCATAGGCTAACGTGGTCAGTTTAATTCATTAGCCAAATTATTGAAATAAGAGTTTTCAAATGTGTATGTTTAAGTTGTGTCCTGTTGGAAACTTGGCAGTTGGATAATCAAGTTGGCAGCCGTCAGGTTTTGTCCTCATGCATCCCAGAAATGCCAAGATTTCTGTCGCTTCTGGTTTGTTTCTTTCACAGTGCTGTGGCTAGCAGTGAATTGTTATTTGAGGAGGCCAGAGTAGGCCTTTGGTCAGAACTATCCCCATCTACTCCCTGAACTCCCCACGCCACTGCCAGCTTTTCTTGGTTGCTGTTGGGCAGAAACAACCATAACTTGATTTAACTTCATCTGTGACAAGTCTAAACTGGGCTGAGAAAATTGTAGCTCTGAGGAATTTGGGGCGGGGGGTGGTTTGAGGGTTGTTAAAACCTGGCTTTATCCATTGTGAAAGAAGATAAAATAAATAATGCTAAATAATTCTAAATAAATAATGCTAAATAATAATAATGCTACATAATGCTAATAATTCAAAGAATGCCAACTAATAATTCAAATAGTGTTCTTCATAATTAAGTTTGTATTCGTTTTCCCTGAATAATTGGGAGAGACAAGAAACCATGACATTCCAGTCTCACTTTTTATGGACACCAAAGAAAAAAACCCTCTTTGATGTACAAATTCATGGAAAACCAATACTTGTAAAATCATAAAACCCAGAGCCCACTGAGGAGGCTTCTGGTAGGAATATGACATTTAAAAGAGCAACACGTGCAACTCTTCAGTCTCAGCCTCTTAAACAAGGGCTGTGTCTTAAGGCAAGATGATGAATGAAGATTCGCAGAAATGGGAGTTTGGGTCCTTTGCTATTGAGAGTAACTAAAGGACAGTCACCACCCCAATTTCCCCAATCCTGCTCTGGAATTACCACATTTGTCTAAACAATGCCCTACTTGTTGGACCTCATAGCATATTTTCTGGATGCCAGATACCTGGAAGACTTTTTTTAGCCTTTTTCTCCACAGCAGATGGATGGTTTCAACAAAAACCTTATTACTGCAAAAAGCCATCCTTGACGGGTCTGCTGCTGTTGAATCCATAATGATTTGGCTTCCTCTTCTACCTCAAATTTGTTTTCTTTTGGTAGAAGATTCTCCTTTAATCACAGAGTGTTGACAGAGGATCGTGAAGGGTTGTGTACTGTCTGCCCCCTCCCCACCCCCAGTTGTAATTAGTCGGCCCCATAGTGCCTTTTAAAGAAAGTGAAAGTTTGTTTTTCTCTGCCTACCAGACTTCTGAACACTTCAGAGCTATGCCTCGTCGAACCACATTTTGAGTACTCTTGGTAAAATAGTTGACTTCCACATAAAAGCAAGAATGACTATGTTTGCAATCAAGTAGGAGGCCAGGACAGTCTCTTCCCATCCACTGTCAAAGGCCAGTTAATAAAACCAAGCCTAGTGTCTGGCCACAGAGACTTACATGTCATAGTTGCACAGACTACACTAGTAAGCTGCCTGGAACTTAGTAGAAGCTTCAAAAGACTGAACGAGAAGCCTCTTCTTCACATGGTTCATCAAAAACCAAAACCTCATTTTACAAGCAAAGCCAGGTCTTTGATTTTCATATGGTTTCTCTGAAATCCAGAAATTTGGATGAAGGAGCATTAAGGCCAAGCCAAAACTTAACCAAAGCAGCGTCACCTTGCCAAGTACACTCATAGTCTCCCCGTGTCCCAGCATGACACGTGGGCTTCTCCTGCTCAGCCCAACAGAGGCGTCTCCCGGGAGGTTGGGGGGGTCAGACCTCAGGGCCTGTGGCTTCTTCACCTCCAGGCCCCTCCTCAAAGCCAAGGATCCCCAGCTGCCATTTCAGACAAAACACGGAAGCATGCTCCGTTGCCACACCCCTACACAGCCCTGAGAGGGAAATCGCGTCACACTTGCTAGTGGACAACAGAAGAGAGTTTGAAGGAAATGTTACATGAATTAAAAACGTGGCCTTGGTATAAAACTGCAAATGTGAATATTCATTGGACAAGAAAGGTTAAAATGGCCTCTCCCGTGTACTAATGGCTGTCCATACTTTTCCAGGGCCCACAGTCTGTCGCCTACAGATCACCAGGCAGCTTTCTACCTGGCGCTGCAGCTCGCCATCTCCAGACAGGTCAGTTCCTCTCACGTTCCTGAAACTGTGCGCGCTCCTTCTTAAGGTTTCTTCGGCGCCTCCACCTGAGGCAATAGCCGGTCTCCTTTCAGTGACCTGAGGCTGACCCAGACCCGGAGCCTCTTCTCACAGGATGCTGACTCCTCACAGCACAGCCACTGTGTGTTGTGGTCAGTTTGGGCATCTGCTGTGAAGACACAGGTGTCGCGGGCTTTGCTTTGGGAGATCACGTCCGCAAACCTGGAGGGTTCAGAGGGCGACATGGGATGCAGCACATGGCAGACTCCCTCAACCCATGAGTCGCCAAAGAGCCTTTGCCCCTTGCTGGCAGACCCAGGGCTGAGCTATGTGGTGGGGATTAGCCACCGGATGTCATAAGGTACTGGTGATTGACAGGAAGGTGCCGGCAGGTGTGGTCAAGAGGTACCAGCTTCTTTTATAACGTGCAAGAGAGGGACAGTCATAGTGGCTCCGTACCCGCCCCCCTCACCCCCACGTACCGGACTCTCAGCATTCTCCTTGCTGTAGAGGCAAGCTTTCGCTGGCCTTCCTCTTCCCAAAGGCAGCTTCCAGAAGCCATCTTGGCCATTCTCATACCCTCCTGTCCCCTCCCAGCTGCTCTGAGATTCTGGCCACATGCCAGCCTGCCCACCACCAGGTGCAAGACACTGGTGGTAACCCCAGCACATTCCTGAGTGCTGACTGGAGGGTGAAGCAAAGGTCAGTTCCCCAGACATGCCATTCCCCGGACAGGCCTGGGCTATAGGCATGCTGCTGACCCCCCACAGGCCTGGGAATGGTGTTGAGGGGTGCCTTCCAGTGGTGACCCGGGGACCGAGGAAACCAAGATGTCTCCTCTGTGCGGGGCCTGTTGTCCGGCATGGTGGGGCTCCCGGCTGGACCGAGGGGGAGCTTGCTGCCACCACAGCTGCGCACTGGGGGTCGAACCCCCGGGCCCTCCTCCGCCAGGGCTTCCCTCACCCTCTCCCTTCTCCCTCCTCCTGCTCAGCTCTCCTGTTCAGGACCTGTCTTCCTCCTTGGACTTCAGCCTCCTGAGGGCAGGAGCCCTTGTCTGTCCCCCCCCCGCCTCGCCCCCGCCCGGTAACACTCGTTGAGTGAAAGAACCAGCTTTGGATTCCTTCCAACTCTGTTCTCCCTTAAGGATGGCATGTCGAACCTTGTTCTGAGTTTGTCCCTGACTGCTCTGGTCATCCCCGCAGGTCCACACTGGGAGTATACCTGCCTTTCCACCCTCCTACCAGGAAGCTGAGGGCTGTTCCCACAGTGGGTTGTCTCCCTGAGGAGAGGGTACATGGATGGGGCCTTGCGGGTGCAGCGGCTACCTTTGCAGGTGCTTGGTGTCAGGACCCCAGACCTCTGGGGGCATGTGTCACTGCTGGGCAGGGGCTCCAGGGCCATGGCCCTCTGATCTTTGGAGTCAATGCCATTTGTGCAGGAGGAGAGGACAGGAGAGGAATCAGAAGATCTAGAACCACTCTTGACTCAGTCACTCAATAGCTAGATGGCAATGTTCAAGTCTTATCACCTCCCTGGATGCGGCTCCCTCCCTGTAAACAAATGGCTGGGCTGGATGAGTCCCCTCCCAGGCTGTGACAGCCCTGATTCTATGACTCAGTGGCAGAAAGCCTCTGTAGCCAGCATTTATAACTTAAATCCATCCAAAATGGAATTTCAGGGAGGGAAACAAGTAGGTTTGGGAAGTCGTGGCTTCTTGCTACAGAGTAAGGTTACTGAGGGCCAAGAAGAAGCAGACGAACATAGAAGGGTCTGGACTGGAGTTGAGGTGGGGGGACAGGAAGCCGTCCCTGGGCAGTTGTGTAAGACTACTTCAGTCCCGAGCTCTATTTCGAAATCCAGTGTCAGGTTCTAATTCTCCCCGGTTACTGTTAAACCTGCATGGAATCTCAGGTGTTCAAATATCCACTATGTATGCATTTCATCAACCCTGGTGCCTGGACGATTTTGAAGAAAGTCTTGCACAGCTCTTGCATTTTAAAGGTTAAGGTTTTATCTCATCCAATTTGAATTTGGATACATCTGCTTTGTATGTGACATTGCAATTTGTTTCTTGGATGGAGTTATTTTGGGTTGTAGTTTGGAAAGGTGTGGGGTTTTTGTTTGTTGGTACGTTTGCATATTTCCTTGATGCCTAGTGGAGATGTCCAGGACAAAGGAACTTGGACAGATTCATGGGTGTCCGATCATTTGGAAAGCCCTGTTTAATGTTTTGTACTTTATTACGTACTTTAGTTCACTAATCCTTCAAAACATGAGAACAGTTCAGCTAAGGCGGTTTAATGACACTCAAAACCTCTGGCAACTTGTATGTGTCTCCGTTTAGTGTGAAATAACCTTGGGCATAATCAAGAGTAGACCAGTTTTGTGGAAAAGGAGAAATTGTGTTTTAGAGAGAAACAAAATTTTGGTATTGGCAGTTTTACAGGGAAACAGAGCCCCTAGCCTTACTCCGCGGGTCGTACTGTCGCTTGAAGACGACATCTGTTTGCATGCTTGTGGTTCATATCCTGGAGCATCACAAAGATTAAAATCTGAACATGGCACAGGGTGAAACAATTCTTGATGTTTTTAGAGAATCAGATATTGAAATGATAGCTACTTTCTCGTGTGTGCTCACACGCGTGTCTGTGTGTGTTTCACAGGGTGAAACAATTCTTGATGTTTTTAGAGAATCAGATATTGAAATGATAGCTACTTTCTCGTGTGTGCTCACACGCGTGTCTGTGTGTGTTTTAAAAATTCTTTTTGATTTTGTTTTAAACCAGATACCAGAGGCTCTGGGGTACGTCCGCCAAGCTCTTCAACTTCAAGGCGACGATGCCAACTCCTTGCACCTTCTCGCCCTCTTACTGTCCGCACAAAAGCATTACCATGACGCTCTGAATATCATTGACATGGCCCTGAGTGAATATCCAGAAAATTTTATGTAAGTGATCCCGGCTTTTGTTTTCCCTTACTCAGAAGTTATGAACTTTACTTCTTTCCCCCTTCCTTCATTCTGTCTAATTTAAGTCCTTCACGGATAGCCTGAGGGTAAATAGTACAAAATTCCCTTATTCTTGGTTTTCCATGATATTTAGAAACAAACCTAGCCTGTTTGTTAGGTCACCTTATTACGTGAATGTACCTTATCCAGTCTTTCCCAGTGTGTACGTAGCTTTGGTGCACACTAGATGATTCTAGATGGATGGTGGATGAACATTTTTATTTTTTTAAATGCACGTTAGAAAAAATATACCTATGTATCAAAGTGTGATTTCATAGAAATTCTCGCCCAGAGGGAGACTACGGATTTTTCAAATGAGTTGCTTCAAAGTCAGTTTAAAGAAAACTATCAAGTAAATGCTAATACAGATACACACGGATATGGCATCAGTTATATTGAACGGACTCCGGTGCCTAAAGCCTGGGAAACGTGCCCTGCCCTGTGGCTGGTTTGTTCCGGTCACCGGCAATTTCCACTAGTCCCAGGTGGTTATCATCTTTTAGGCACCTTCCAACAAGGTACCGACCTCTTTGTACCTTGGTTCTGTTCTCTAGGAAATAGAATTCATTAAATAAATCAATTAATACCTGGACCTAACTGAAGAATTGACATTGTAAACTGCTGTATGCATGTTGGTCTACTTGAATTCACAACATTCTTCAAATCCCTGAATCTGGGCCTGTCAGTTAGGCTTTGTGGAGAAGGACACTGTTGTGTGGGCGCCTCACTCGGTTCCCATTTTATCCTCAGTGGAGTAGCCTGGTAACCAGTACACAGTGGCCAGAAACAGTAAACACCCCGCACGCTGGCAGGTTCTAATTGTCTAAGTGGCAGGGGTCAGTAATGG
>NW_027532747.1:11063188-11105332 GCF_008692635.1 Crocuta crocuta
CTCTTCACTTTCGGAAATCAGTGCCGTGGCGAATTTTAAGTGGCTCAGCTTTGACTTTATTTCTGTGCCTCATCACCTCACTGTTTTTAATCAGTGCGTTTCAGCCGCTCTCCTTGGAAAATTGGTTCACGCATTTCCATTACAAACATTTCTTTGTCTTCAAGTGAAAAGGGCACTTCTCTTCTCCCCATCGAGAAAATTCTCATTATAATCCAGGAAACCTCTGACTAGAGATTTCTTTTGTAGATTCGGCTATTTGTGCAGAGTGAATTAAAGAGCTTTGCCGCAGTGTTTTACTTCATGCAGGCCTCACACTTGCTCTTTTGCACACCGAGTGTATTTCTGGATTTTATCCAGAGCTGGTTAGCCCAAGGAATCTTAACATGGTGAAAGCACTTTTAAAAGGACTAGGCCCTTTCCCCATCAGTAAAGTACACCCTGATGCAGTTGAATTCGGTTTCTCTCATCAATATTCATAAAGCGGCATTCCCTGCCTCCCACCCCAACACCTTCGTTAGACGTTAGTCTCCCGCGTGTGTCTCCTGTGTAGACAGCCTCGGGTGTCATCCAAGAGCAGGCTTATTAAACTAATAGCCACACCACACAGCGAGCAGTAAACAGTGGTGGCTAATATGGTAATGTTTCCAAGTGACAGCAGCTGACAGCCTTTTCAAGTAGAATAAGTAAGGAACAGCAGTAGAGATATTTGAAGAATGCAAGCCTGTTATTTTAATGTTAAGCTGTAAGCTCAAAAAAGCAAAGCATATGGCAGCAGGTCTGAGAGCAGCCGATGACTTGTTTGCTTTTTAAATATTTGTATTTCTTCCTATGTGATGGGAAACTTCTTCCCAAGAATACTTTGTGAAAAGTTGGGGCCAGATGTAGTTGGCACATCCCATGGTTCCTTTCCAACCTGGGTAAAACATTTCATCACCAACCTAAACAAGAACTATGTGGGCACCTGTCCCGAGCGCCGTATTATCTTTTTGTGACAAGCTTATCCCCGGCAGAACCGGAGACTCTCGGAAGCTTGGCAATGCCTCGCGTTTCTCCTGTCCCATCGGCCGTACCCAGACGGAGGACATGCTTGAAGTTTCCTCCTCAGTAACCTACCAGATGGAGGTGAATGCCCTTCCCACAGTTGGGCTTAGGCCTGGCTAACTGTTGGGCAGTTAAAGTGTTGAACAGAGCATTGATTTAGCCAGCCTCTTAGCCTGATGCAGAGAGTAATAGACTTTTTGGTCCCTGTTAAGCTCATTCAAGGTACTTAAGTGCCAACTTTTATCATTCCATGGCCACAGTAAGGAAAAGTAGTAGTTGAGCGACAGCCGCCCCTCCAAGGACGTTCAGCTTCCTTAGCTAGAGCGTTTAAGGCACTTGTACATGGTAATCACTCAGTAATTGCTAGGAATCCATCTTATTAGTATCACTAGTCCTTCTACAGTGTTCTCAGATATGATATTTGAGAATCCTTTAAAATGATTATTAAATATTGAGTAAAGGCAAAACGTTATTTATTAAATACATTTAAAATGGTAATACAGAGGCTCCTGGGTGGCTCAGTCGGTTAAGCGTCCAACTTCGGCTCAGGTCATGATTTCACAGTTTGTGGGTTCGAGCCCCGCATCGGGCTCAGTACTGACAGCTCAGAGCCTGGAACCTGCTTCAGATTCTGCCTCTCCCTCTCTCTCTGACCCTCCCCTGCTCATGCTGTCTCTCTCTCTCTCAGAAATAAATTTTTTAAAAAAATTTAAAAAATTAAAATGATAATACAACTAACATTTGTGCCCACTTCTTAGTTTAAGAAAAAGAAGATTAATTTTGCCTGTGAATTTCCTGTGTCCCTGTCTGCCCTATTCCCTTGCCTCTCTAACATCGCCAGACCTTAACTACATCCTGAATCCTATGCTGAGCGTTCCCTTGTGTTTCTGTACCATATATGTGTGCACTCCCAAAGAATGAAAATCTCTGGTTTTGCATATCTAAATAATTTTAATGGAATTGCACTGAGTATATCCCTATACTACTTGCTTTCATTGTGCAGCATCACGTCCCTGAGGTTCATCCTTACTGCTGGCAGTAGCAATTTATTCCTTTACAACCATAAGTAGTATTTTATTATATAAATATACCAAGATGTATTTTTCCAGTCAATTACAAATGGATATACAGGTTGTTTTCCGTTTTCAGCTATTATAAACAAAGCTACTGTGGATATTCTTTCTTTTTTTTTAATGTTTATTTATTTTTGAGAGCGAGAGACAGTGCACAAGTTGGGGCAGAGAGAGAGAGAGAGGGAGACAGAGGATCTGAAGCAGGCTCCGAGTTGTCGCGGGGCTCGAACTCACAAACTGCAAGATCATGACGTGAGCTGAAGTCAGACGCCTAACCTACTGAGCCACCCAGGTGCCCCTAGATATCCTTGTACGAGTCTCCCGGTGCACATGTGCAAGCATTGCTCTAGGCATTATGTAACAGTGAATTTGTTGGGTCATAGGGTATCTGCATCTTCCATTTTACCAAATAATTCCAAACTGTTTTCCAAAGGGGTTATGCCAGTTTACACCCCCCACCAGCAGTGCCCGCGAGCCCATGTGGCAGCATACACCAATACCCAGTGTTTCAGACTTATTTTTGGCAGCGTCGTTGCTGGTTAATGGTGTCACATCATGAATTTAAGTCACATGAGGTTGAACACCTTTGTATGCGTTTATTGGCCATTTAGCTTTTCTGTTTTGTGAAGTACAGGGAGAAATCTTTCTTCTTTCCTAATTGGGTTGACTTTTCATGCCAATTGGTGACATTTCTTTATAGATTATGCTTATAAGTCCTTTCCTTGGTTACATGTGTTGCAAAAAATCTTCCACCAATCTGTGACTTGTCTTCTAATGAACAGAAGTTCTTATTTTTAAAGTGATTGAATTTATCAATCATTTCCTTTATGGATTGTACTTTCTGCATCTTGTTTAGAAAACCTTACTTTCCCTTCTCCAGGGTCACGAAGATAAGTCTCCTAAGTTATATTCTAAGAGCTCTCCTGTGTTACCTTTCACACTTAAATCTAAGGGTCCATCTGGAAATGCTTGTGTTATGTACGTATGGTGTGAAGGATCTAGTGTAATTTTTCCCTCTATGGACCCCCACCTATCTTGGCATCATGTATTGAAAAGATTCCTTTCCCTGTTGCTACACAGGTCCATTTTTGCCTTACATAAAAAGCCCATATTGGGGGAAGGGGGTCCTATTTCTGAGCTTTCTATTTGGTTCTTTCAGTCAATATGCCCATCTATGTGTGATTCCCAATCTCTGCACTCTTACAACTTTATTATATGTGGGATAAGTTTGTCCCTATATCTTCCTCTTCAGGAGTGTTGTGGCTATTCTCAGGGCTTTGAGCTTGCATATACATTTTTTTCCCTAGAGAGAGAGCACGTGCAAGCAGGTAAGAAGGGCAGAGGGAGAGAGAGAGAGACTCTTAAGCAGGCTCCACGCCCAACATGGAGACTGACTCAGGGGTCAATACCATAGCTCTGGGATTATGACCTAAGCTAAAATCAAGAGTCTGACACTCAACTGAGTGAGCCACTCAGGTGCCCCTTGCATATAAATTTTTGAATCAAGTTTGTCAAGTTCCAAAAACAAAAACAAATCTATTGAAATTGCACTTAACCTAATAGCTCAGTTTCAGGAGAATTATATATTTATGACAGTTGGTTTTCTAATCCATGGCCATTATATCTAATTATTTACGTCTTTAAAAATACTTTTTAATGAACTTTTATGATTTTTCTTATAAATATTTTCCCCATTTTTTACTAGATTTATTCCTAATTACTTGAAAAAATTTCCATTTGTATACACTATGTATGTAGCATTTTTTCTTTATCAATTTGCTGTCTATTTGTTGCTAGTGTGTAGAAAGGCAGCTAATTTTTGTACATTCTTCTTGACCCAACAACTCAGCTAAACTCTTGTTACTTCTTTTTTTTTTTTTTAATATTTTTATTTATTTCTAGGAGAGAGAGAGAAAGACACCGTGAGCAGGGGAGGGTCAGAGAGAGAGGGAGATCCAGGCTCTGAGCTGGCAGTCAGCACAGAGCCCGACGCGGGGCTCGAACCCACGAACCGCGAGATCATGACCTAAGCGAAAGTCGGACGCTTAACCGACTAAGCCACCCAGGCGCCCCTAAACTCTTGTTACTTCTGACAATCTATATATATATATATTACTTTGGAATTTCTGTATAGACAATGACTTTTATCTGAAATAATTAAAATTTAGTTTCTTTATCTCTAATCCTTCAGCTTTTTTTAAAACTGGCCTTACTGGGCCTTCAGTATAGTTGAATAAAACTTGTTCAGTATTTTGCCATTAAGAATTATGCTTTTTACAGGTTTGTTTATAGATATTATTTAGGAGGACAAAGAACTTTTCTTCTTCCTGGCTTGCTAAGGGTTGAGCTTTTTAAACCCATGAATTGATATTGAATTTTATTAAATGCTTTTTCTGTATTTACTGAGATGATTGTATGATTTTACTCCCTTTAATCTGAATGTTATATTAATTGATATTTTTAAATGTTAAATTAACTGCATTCTTGGAATAAGCCCAATTTGATCATGACGTGTTAGCTTATTTCAATGGATTCAGTTAACTAATTTGTATTTTTATTTATTTTTATTTTTTATTTCTCTAAATGTAAATAAAATATTAGTTATCAGTTCCAAGTAATATTAATGCAAAAGATGTTATGAAATTATATGAGATGAATTGCTATAGGTGATGAGTTAGTCGGTTGACTAATTTTTAAAGGAACATTTATATTTATATTCACGTGTAAAATAGCTTGTAATTTTTCTTTCTCATTGTACACTTGTCGGGTTATGGCATCAAGATTAGGCCAGCCTCATAAAAGGAGTTGGAGTCATTTTTGTGTGTGTTTTAGGCTCATTTGTGTAAGATTGGAATTACCTGTTTCTAGAATAATGAGTTTTGGTCGAATTTGCCTATAAAACCACCTGGGGCTGGTCGTTTTTCTATGGAGAGACTTCTGATACTTTCAAAAAAATAATTTGGGGATTGGCAAGTTTTCTACTTTACAAAAAGCATAGAGACTGAAATATACAACATATAATAATACAATATATAACATTTCATCGCAATATTAAATTTCCTTGCCATAAAGTTGTTCACGTTTTTTTAATTATCTGTTTATTATCATATTGCACCTATGGTTAAGTCTTTTCCATTCCTAATACTGTGTAATGTGCTTTCTTTTTAATTTTCTTAAGCAGCCCTTCCAGAAATGTGTCTGTTACATTGATCTTTTCAATGAACCCACTTTTTTTTGGTCTCAACGGTATTTTTACTTTGTCTTTCATGAATTTCTGTTCTTCTGTTCTTCTTTTTCTTCTGTTTTCTTGGAGTTTGTTCTGTTTTGCTTGGTTTTCCTTCTTCATCTTTTAAGTTGGTGTTTAGTTCATTATTTGTTTTGTCTTTCTTGTTTTCTGACATAAACATTTAAGACTAAAAAATTCCCACCAAGTGCTGCTTTAGTTGGGAGACCACGATTTCAATATGTGAAATTATCATTATTTCTTTCTAAACAACTTTAAATCTCCATTATTCTTATTTGACTTGTCAGTTATTTTAGAACTGTGTTTTAGAATCATCACGTTATATGGTTTTTTCCCACTTGTCCTTTGTTAATGTGCTTTTAGTAACTTCATTGAATTGTGTTCAGAGGCCACAATCTATATAAACTTGAAATGTGGTGAGACATTTTTTTATGGCCCACTGTGCGGTCACTTATAAATACTCCACATGTGCTTGAAAAGAATGCTTTCTGTATCTGGAGGTACATTTTTTTATATTTTTACCTATTTCATATGTGTATGTATTAGATTAAGCTACTAATTACACTATTCAGATCTTCTGCATTCTTACTGATATTTTTTGCTTACTTAATTGATCAGTTGTTGAGCACAGATATGATGAAATCTGCCGCTGGGATGGTAGATTGTCTTATATTTCACCACATAGTTATAGCAATGTTTGCTTTATATAGTTGAAAGCTGTGCTATAAGGTGCATATAAATTTAGAATTGCTTGTCTTCCTGGTAAATTCAGCCCTTTATCATTATGTAATAAGTTACATAATTCATTTTGCTTCAGAATCGAGTTTGTCATGCTATACACGCATCCACATTTATCTAACATGTGTGTACATATACTCATACATAGGCAGCGTGCGTGTGTTTGAGCACACGTGCTTAGAGTATCTGTCTTCATTCTCTTACCTTGAATTTTTTATATTCTTATGTTTCAGATTCACTCTTGTGCTCAATATATATAGCTAATTTTTTTTTTTTTAACTGAGGCTGACAGTCTTATCTGGAACATTTAGTTCATTTCCATTTACTGTAGATACTGGTATTTGTGTCGGTATCTTCTACCTCATTTGTGCCTTTTCTTTGTCCTGCCCTTTTTTTTTTTGTAGGTTACCCTCTCTTTTCCTACCTTCTTTTAGGTTAATTATGTTTTTGTTATGTATTTTTTTCTTACTAATTCGGAAAAGAAACATTCTGTTTTGGTTGTTGTTTAGTGATTATCCTAGAAATTTTAGTGAGGGTCTGTTGCTCGCACACTTTCTCAGTGTGTGTCTGAAAATATATTTGGCTTTACTCTTGAAAGAGATTTTCCAGGGCGCCTGGGTGGCTTGGTCGGTTAAGCGTCCGACTTTCGCTTAGGTCATGATCTCGTGGTTCGTGGGTTCGAGCCCCGCGTCGGGCTCTGTGCTGACTGCCAGCTCAGAGCCTGGAGCCTATTTCAGAGTCTGTGTCTCCCTCTATCTCTGACCCTCCCCTGCTCACGCTCTCTCTCTCTCTCCCCTAGAAATAAATTTAAAAAAAATTTAAAAAAAAAAAAGAAAGAAAGAGATTTTCCAACTAGATATATAATTCTAGGCTCACATTTTATTACAGCACAAATGATCTTGCTCTCCTCTTGTAGTGGTTGAGAAGTCAACTGTTTGTTTAATTTCATATCATTTTAAGATCATCTGCCTTTTCTCTCTGGCTATTCTTAATTGCCATTGTTGCTGGCAGCATACATTTTCACTATAATACAGCAAAGAGTGGCTTCTGCTCAGATTCCTTGGGCTTACTTAAATGGTGGATTGGTATTGTTTGTATTGTTTATCATTTCTAGAAAAGTCTCAGCTATTATTTCTTCAAATACTTCTTCTCTTATAGATAGCTTATAATTGGGTCTTCCTTTTTTATTTAGTCTGATAATTCCTGCCCTTTGTCTTAGTGTTTAGTCCATTCACATTTAATATAAGTATTGGTATGGTTGGATTTATGTCTACAGTTTCTGTATGTGTCTTCTCTTATTTTGTTCCTCTTGTTCCAACTTCTTTTTCTCTTGAAAAATTAGTTTTTAAAACTCTTTATTAAATACCTAAACAAAAGAATGACAAATTATTTGCTGATTATGTATAATATGGCTTGTTTGTTTATTTATTTATTTATATATTTTAAGAGAAAGAGAACACTCACACAAGCAGGAGAGGGGGCAGAGGGAGAGGGAGAGAAAGAATCCCAAGCAGGCTCCGCACTGTCAGCACAGAGCCCGACACGAGGCTCGATCTCAGGAACTGCAAGATCATGACCTGAGCCAAATCAAGAGTCCAACGCTCAACCGACTGAGCCACCCCAGTGCCCCAAAATGTCTTTAACACATTGTAAGTTTTTCCCCAAATAAAATCTAACAAAGAACACATTTTCCTATTGAAGAATATTTGTAGATTCAGGTAGATCCATTACCTAAGGTGCTTAGTAAAGGAGCTTTGATATTTCTCCTTTTGAAATATGGCTTTGCAAAAATTTCCTGATTAATGAGTACACTTGACTTGGTAGTTTTCCACATTGGCCCAAGAAGGTAGAAGGAGGTGCCAGGTGATGTTTGGAGCAGTTGTCTCTGTGGAGGATGGTGGGGCAGCCTGTCTGCCAGGGTCTTGGTCAGCCCCTCACAGGCTTTGTGTTTCGGCCATGGGGATTCATTTTTAGATTAAAAAATGGGGGNCGCTGTCTCTCTCTCTCTCTCTCCTAGAAATAAATAAAACATTAAAAAATTTTTTTTTAAAAAATGGGATGAAAGCTGACGATTTGCTCCTTCTTGTCTTTGGAAAATATATCAGATAGTATCCTACTTACAGTGGCATCTGAGAACTTTAGTGTAACTAAAATGTTTTCTTCTGATTCACCCAGCCTGACAGTGGCTGCTAAGGGCCACCGCCACTGCCAGGTTTAGCTTCTTGCCCTGAGACAAATGGTGGCTGTGCAGCCTGAAATTGTTATTTCATTTGAATTTTAATCTTTCTTATTTCAACCACAAATGTGGTTTGTGACACAAAGCATAAGAAAGCCATTTTTAGAACCAACCAAGGATACAAATCCAAGTGGCATCATTAAGGTGTGTGGACAACTCTCTTAAGTATGTTTCCTTTACATTGTATTTTATTTATTTTTGAGAGAGAAAGAGCATGCCAGTGGAGGGAGGGGCCGAGAAGGAGGGAAGGAGTAAGAATCCCAAGCAGGTTCCATGCTCAGTGCAGAGCCCGGACTCAGGGCTTGATCCCACAACCTTGGGATCATGACCTGAGTGGAAATCAAGAATCATACACTCGACCAACTGAGGCACCCAGATGCCTCCAATATGTTTTCTGACGCGAAACTTTGATACATGAGAAGGTATTGACACAAATCCTTGGTTACCTGACCAGAAGACCACCAGCTCTTCTAAACACTGTGCTGTGGGTGATCTTATACCCTCGCCCATGTGAGAGATCACATTTCTTTTTACGCCAATGGGAACTAACTGCATGGAAAGCAGTGGACATATATAACATTTATTCATTCACTTAACAGTAATAATTATTAGCATTTATACTAACAGTTATAGGCAACTCTTATCAGCACATTTTAAATTCATTTATTAACACATTCTAAACTCATTTGATCATGGTAGGTAGTGTTATCACCCCCATTTTACAGATAAAGAAATCGAGGCACAGAAAGGTAAACTAGTTTGTCCAAAATCACCTACCTCATTAGCCGCCTGGTCATGACTTGAACACAAGTGATCTGGCCTCATCATCTGTGCTCTTAACCACTGCCTTTGAAGCACTGAGTTCCTACCACCTTACGGGTGCCATGCGAGGTGTAGGAAGGCTTTCATGAGTAAGAGAAAGACAGCGTGTGCTTAGAGCTAGCAATCCAGATGGATAGGATTTTATGCTTTCTCCCCTGTCAATCTTATCAATAAGCTGGAAAACATGGTTAGGACCATCTTTACTTGAGTGGAGCATATATCTGGTCTAAAAAAAATCATTTCTTGGCAAGTAAGGCTGTCTCTTCCTCACTGTGTCTCACTTACACTCAATGTAAGTTGAAAGATGATATTGAGTAATGTTTTGATGTAGTGATTACTGAGAGGCCAGGTGCTGTGGGCTATTCTTATGCCTGAGCTGAGTGATGGAGTAATGAACATGCCCATTAAATTTGCACTTGATAGAAAGTTGGGCCACGAAGAAAGAGATTGTTCTTCTCATTAATGTAGAGAAATAATCCATGGAAACTTGAAGGATGTCCGAGAGGGAATAAGTGCAAGGTAACCCACCCAGGGATGCCCACCCCCAGATACAAGCTGGAGAGGAGGATCTTGGGACAGAAGAAAGTGGGTGGCAGCCTCAAAGACACCATGGATCAATGTGGAGCAGAGTCAGCGGTGCAGTAGCTTACTTAGAATCAACTTTCCACAACCAAAAAACAATCTGAACAAAAAAATGGGCCAAGGAGCTTCAATAGACATTTTCCCAAAGTAGATATTTAACTGGCCAATAAGCACATGAAAATATTTGCAGCATTGCTGATCATCAGGGAAATGCAAATCAAACCTACAATGAGATACCACTTCATATGCATTAGGATGGTTGTTATTAAAACACACATGCACACATACTGACACCAGAAAAATCACAAGTGTTAGTGAGGATGTGGAGAAACTGGAACCCTTGTGTGCTGCCAGTGGGAATGTAAAATTGTGCAGCCACTGTGGAAAATAGCATGGCAGTTCCTTAAAAAGTTAAAAATAGAAATACCATATGATCCAGCAATTCCACATCTGGGTAAGTGCTCAAAAGAATTGAAAGCAGGAACTCAGATACCACACACTCGTGTCCACAGCATCATCCTTCACAATAGCTAAAGACGTAGAAGCAACCCAAGCGCCAACTGATGAATGAATGGATAAACAACATGTGATACATACGTATGGTGGAATATTAGTTAGCCTTAAACAGGAAGGAAGATCTGACATAAGCTACCACATGGATGAACCTTGAGGGCATTGTGCTCAGTGAAATAAGCCAGATGCGAGAACACGAATACTGTGTGGCTACTTTTCTGTGAGGTTCCCGGGACAGTCAGGATCACATGGGACAGTCAGGATCACAGAGGCGGAAAGCGTGATCGGGGTTGCCAAGGGGCTGGGACCAGGGGAGCATGAAGAGTTATCATTTGCTGGGTACGTAGCTTCAGTTTTACAAGAAGAAAAACGTTCTGGAGATGGATGGTTGTGATAGTTACACAACAGTGTGAACATATTCTGTATATGCCACCAAACTGTACACTCTGAAATGGTAGATTTTATGTTATGTATATTTTACCACAATTTTTTTAAAAAATCAGCTTTCCAGCCTCTCTCCCTGTTGACATATGTGGTGGTAGGAGGGTCTCCGCATTCTTGGGAGGTTGAGACGGATGCCTGGTGGCCCTTCCACCCTTGGACTCTCTGACGCTGGGTTACAAAGCCACGGTTCTTCTGGGAGGGGCTTGCTGAGGCGGGGAAGTGGCCCCCGCTGTGCCGGCCCATTGACATAATCTTTCTGTGATGTTCTGGTCTATGGTGTTGCAGTAAATGTAGATGCTTGTTAAAAGAGACAGAATACCCAAAAGGCAATGAAAAATGGCTTAGAAAATGAACATTGAGCTTGTGAGGCGAGGGTGAAGGAACTGGGAAAGAGGAAATGGGGGAGAAACGGGTCATGAGAAGACCCCCACTCCAGGACTAGGGATGGCCTTGTCCTCAGATTGGGAGTGGGGCTGGCCCAAACTCTGCTCCCCCAGTCCTGAGTCCCCATGGGAGTATCCTGCTTCCTTTCCAGAGAGTTCCTCTTGTCTTGGTTATTTCAGAGCGTGCTGGAGAGAAGGCCTTCAGGATGCCGCTCTCTCATCAGCCAGGAGAGAGAGCTCCTTGGGAGGCCTGGCAGCTGGGAGAGGCCAGGCCAGGGCGGCCCCTCCCCGCAAAGCCGTCTAGCCCCAGTGGTGGCGTGCACAAGGTTTATTTATTCTGGAGCTTTTCAAGATCACAAGTTCTTCTAGGTACCTTATACAACAAGTCAAAGTATTCAGTGTCATCCTCAGACTTCATGCAGTGTTTCCTGAAACCTCTAGACCCCTCACGCCTAGCCCTGTGGGTGGCATGCTGCACACATTAATACACGTTTGTGCAGTGCGTGCTTGAAACCGATGTGTTGGAAGTCATTCTGAGCCCACTAGTCGAGAACACTATTTGTGAGGTTAAGGCAAGTTTGCACGGTCTCTTGCCAATCAGATGACGACCGATATCCACCCCCACTCAGTTATTTCTGCTTGAGCACCAACCCCCAAGGCACCTTGTTGATTGGTATCGGGAGTGACTTGTCCCCCTTATTCTGGTCCTGGTATGATGATTACACCTTGTGAAGGAACTTATTGTGGGAACTTCTTTTGATTATGGGAACAGACATCGTGTCTCCAGCAGGTCCTGTTTCCCTCGATACTTCCCTTGAGCTATGAACAGGCTAATGACCCTTACCCATAAAAGATTGACCTTTATACGTGTACAATTCTGTTTCTATGGTTGCGTTAGTCCAAGAGGTTCATACAGCTCAACATGTAAATCAACTAACCAAAAATGTCTCTCACGCCCTAGCTATTCAAGAAATCATAAAACTAGACACAAAGGTAAATGTGCTCGAAGAGCCTATTCTATGTATTGGAAATGAGCTAAACTCTTGAAAGGTACAGTTGGCTCTCTGGTGCCATAAGGAATATAACTGGAATATCAAGTCTTGCCCGGAGACAAAGAGCCTACCTTAGGGAGAAGGAACAGATAAGGGCAGAACATAAGTTACTACATATACCTTTGCTAACTGGTGATGTATAGCAACCCCTTCCCTAAGGCCTACATTCCACAAACACCTTCCCTTCCCCTGGCAGCTGTGATGAGCTGTGATGAATAAGAGTATCTACTACTTAACCTATGACTTAATCTTAGCGTTATTAAAATGTTTATATTATCCTGTTTTTCACTAAGAACACCCTGTTATTTTCTTAGTTACTCAACCTCACCAAAATTGGGGCAGTTCTGCACTTTTTACTTCTGTAAAACCTGTTTCTGTACATTTTCCAAAACATCTTATCATAGAGAGCTATCCATTGTAAAAATTCCATTTTCTGATGCCATGTTAACATTTGACCTATAAATAAAGACACCAAAACTGACACGACAGAGATGCCTGCCTGGTGATCAGAGAGAATCTTGGGGCTCTCTCACTCCCTTCCCTCGCCGACACCGTCCATCCTTCGGGGACCCCTGGACCTGCTGGAGCTAGACTCCGGCACCAATGACCTTGTAGCCTTAGCTCCAGCTAAGCATGTGTCTCCCTGTGTTTCTTCCATTGTCCATTTCGGTTTTAATCTGCCAGGTTCTGTCAAATGATGATACCTCCTTACTGCATGTGGATTATATAACACACCTGCTAGTTTACCCAGCCAACTGTGCAAAAACTGTCCACCCGTCCAAATACAAGTGAATGTCAGTGCATTCACAGGGGTATTTTTGCATTTTACAATCATGAAAATGTTCTATCTACTATGTGTTTATTTTTTAAATATAATTTATTAACAAATTGGTTTCCATGCAACACCCAGTGCTCATCCCAACAAGTGCCCTCCTCCATGCCTTATCACCCACTTCCCCCTCTCCCTCACCCCCATCAACCCTCAGTTTGTTCTCAGTATTAAAGATTCTCTTATGGTTTGCCTCCCCCCGCCCTCCATCAACTGATGAATGGATAAAGAAGATGTGGTTTATATATACAATGAAATACTACCTGGCAATGAAAAAGAATGAAATCTGGCCATTTGCAGGAACATGGATGGTACTGGAGGGTATTAAGCTAAGTGAAATAAATCAGTCAGAAAAAGGCAGATACCATATCTTTTCACTCATATGTGGATCTTGAGAAACTTAACAGAAGACCATGGGGAAGGGAAAGGGGGGAAAAAGCTACTATTTGTTTAAAAACAAAACACAACAAAAGTCCCTGAGAGCAAAGAAGACAATCTCCATGTTTATCCCATAAGAATGTTTGTGGGTGTCCTGAGCTGGAAACAGCTGCTTGGGATCAGTAACCCACCTACAGATGATCCGATTACCTGTCCTTTGAGCAACCCCCCCTCCCCAGTTAAAGGTTAGAGAGCCCCCACTTTCTACCACGGCCGAGGAAGCCCGTCACTGCCTTCATGCCGCTAACAGTGCCGAGTGAAGAATTACTCTGGAACGTACCAAGCACCTCAGAAGAAACAAAGATCACCACTGTGACCCCCGCCACGCACACTGTTGGAGAGCAGGGCTCCCTGCTAAAGCTGCACCCCCACGGACAAGGGGCCTGCTTCCGGTCTCCTGGGTACCGCTGAAGCAAAGCCAAGCAAGACAAAACCCAACCCTTCATGATGCACTGAGAACACACAGGACGGAAAGACAGAGAATGTGGGACATGTGAAACAGGCCAGGATTCACAGCAGCCGGTTTCTGGTACAGGGACTTCAGGTCCCTTTTTGCATCTAATGCCAGAGGGATGGATGCATTGTCCACCTCGGGTCCCAAAGAGCTGGCTCAGCTTCCCAGACCCCTACCAGATGTCTCCCTTTCTGGCTACCATCCTGACCTTGAGTGGAGGGTGCCATTTCTGTATTGCAGATCTTCGTGGATTCCTTTGTCTTCGTCACATCTGGCGTGGGCTCTTCCCCGTCTAGTCCATGTGACTGGAGGATTCCCATTTTTTGACATCCGCCATTGTCCACTGAAATGGACCCACATGTCTCATTTCTGCACGTGAGCTCCCAGCTTCAGACCCTGGAATACAGAGAAATCAGGGCCGTGGGAGCCAAGTCCGAAATAAAGACAGGGAAATCCTCTAGAGAGATGGCCTCTGGGGAGTGGGCAGGTCAGTAGACTTGCATCCAGTTCACTCCCTCCCCCATTTTAGACATGACCGATGGCTTTGTGGTTCAGAGAAAATGGATTATTTTTTCCTAGCCAGATCGTTTAATGGCAAGACTTGCTTTCAGCTATTTCCTGTCCACACATTTACTTCCTCGATGGCCACTGTGCCGAAGTCACTTGCTTGCCGGCTTGCTTATAACAAAGCAGAGGACGGCTCTCCCACTTCCACGGCACCCCCCGGGCCCCCCACACCACCCAGTGAGACAGCGCTCAGGAAGGGGCCCTGACTGTTCACGTTGGTTCTCTGGTGCTTCGTGGATATCCACTTTGTGGATAGTGCAATGGCTCCCTCCTGAAACATGCCAAACTCACACACTGGAGGAGGTCTTTGGAACATGGCCACTGTGGTTCGAGGGGCGTTTTTAGCTCACCCTGGCCATGTCATTTCCAGTTTGGCTGCTGGTATAGGTCACTGGCCTAAGTTGAGATTGATGAATAACCAAAGCGGGAGCAAAAAATGAGCCAAACCGGGGTTTCTTGAGGTGATTTATTTTAGCTAAATATGTCAGTTGTTTGTTTGTTCTAAAAATACAGCTAGAAGGATGGGGGAGTATTCCAGATTGTTGACACTTTGACTGAAATGAGAAGCGAAATGTAACTGATAGGGGATCTAACAGGAGTTCCTGCCTGTCATAAAGAGGAGGCTGGATTAGGATACCGAGAGGCGCGGTCGGATCCTCCCAGATGGCGGGACGCTCCGCAGCTCTGTCCCTTCCAGCAGCCTCCCAGCTGGGGAAGAGGGGCGGCTAAGTCTGTAGAGCGAGGCTTCTGCTCCTGATACTAGAGTTTGTGAAATAAGAGCGGTGCCGCTTTTCCCAGGAACCAGCAGACCTGGGTGCCTGGGCCGGGATGACAGCAGGGTGACAGCAAGGCCAGTGTGGGGGAAATGCTGAAATGACCTCCCAGACAGGCTGGCGCATTAGGCGACATCTTGAGCACCCAGGGACCTTAAAAGTGGTCAGATCTTTAGAACTTGCTTAGTGGTTAAAAACTCCCGGACAGAAGTTTGCCAGTGAGCCACCCCAGGGCCAGCTCAGGCTTTCTCCCTAGATGAGACGCACTTACGAGAAGACCCGCACTCTTCACACCCTCCTTTGGTGGTTGTGTTGTGCTTTGGGTTTTGTCAAGGAAGTCAGCTACTCAGATTTGACCCCTGAAAAGCTTATAAACCAGGGGTTTCTGTCTGGCAGCCTGGGAGCTGACATTCGCTAGCAGAGCTCCATTAAGTCAGTACACATTTTAAAAATGCTTGGATTTGATTACCTCTTGGGTAGGCAGGCACAACTCCAAACACTCCCTGACATCTTGAGCTCAGCTCCTATTTAGTTGCCTGGTTGTGGGAGACGTTGGAGTTTTCTGTCCCTCAAGAGGACCCACAATGGCGGCGGATGACTGCTCAGTGCCTGCAGACTCAAGGGTGACAATGAGAATGTGCCCCCGGGGTTGGTACGCTGACCCTCGCTGCAAAGACCCTCAGGAAGGACCTGGACAGGGTTATAGTGCAGCCATCAGGAAGCCGGCCTGGGAATTCCTCCAGAAGGAAGCAGAAGCATTGTGCAGAAGATCATGGGTAGGGGTCCCCTTCATTTGTGAGCATAACGTGAGTGGTTGATCAGAATTCCCACTGAATTCAAGAATAAAATGCTCCCATAATTGCTACTGGAGTGAAATAAACACAGGCAGGCTTTCCTAAATGTAGGGGCTCTGGGAACACTTTGCATCGGAGGTCTTTAAAACAATTAGCTGTTTGAAAGTTAGGATGGAGAGTTATAAAGCAGAGTGGTGGCCCTTGAACTTCAATTTGCACACAAATCACCTGCGAGTGGTGTTACCTGAAGACTGATGCGCTGGGTCGAGGATGGGGGGCTGTTCTGCGCTCCTCACACGGTCCCAGGGCTCACTGCAGCTGCCTGCCCCAGACCACACTGAGTAACAAAGCAATAGGACCACTCAAGGCCTTTTCCAGTTTTGGATTAATTGGAAAAAAAAAATTTTTTTTTTTTGGTAACAAGCCAATGAACAACGTGTCAGTACAGCAATTAGGTAAGCCAAATGGTCAAAGAAATTGTGCATTTCCCATTTAACAGTTGAATAGATAGATCATTCATTCAGGTGACATTTATTGAACATTTACCATCAGTGAGTCCTCAAGCAGTATATGACGTCTAGTGGGAACAGTCACATGAACTGGTTTCTTACCACCCATCCCTTCCAGCTGTTGTCAGAGAACCCTCAGGAACGGTTTGAGGGCTTGGATCCGGGGCCCGCACCGCTGTAAACCCATCGTTCCCCCNAGGGTCTTGATTTTCAGTGATAGTGAGTCAGCCCAGGCTCAGGCCTTCTGAGATGGACCTCTATGGAAGCCCAGCCAGGAGAGGCTCCAAGACCAGAAATATTGGTGACAATGAAGTGAATTAGATTTCCTCCTTGAAAGCCACATCGGAGCCTGGAAGAAACCTCTCATTCCCCTCCGAGGGGTTGGTTAGATTTATTTCATGACATCCCTCTGCCTGATCAGCATTGGGCTCCCTCCTCGATCCTTTCAGACTTCGTTCCCAGCTGACTCATCTGGCTTCAGATTTCCATCTTTCTTCCCCCAGTCACCACATACTTTTGGCACATCTCTTTTGATTCCTCTTGCCATTCTCATCTGGGGCTGCCAACCCATTTTCTCAATTTAAAATTTAATTTCAACATACCTTGTACCCCCTTCCCCCTCTCTCCTCTACCCCTGGTGACAGATTCTCACTTTCTTTCAGGTGTTTGGCAGGCAGCCTGACTTCAGCTCTCGGATCAGATTCCCTGGAAGTGAGGGACGGGGACGGTAGTCGAGGCCGCCATGGCCATTGCGCCACTTGGGCAGATACCACGTGCTTTTCTTCACAGCTGTTTCGCATCCCTGCCTACACTCAGCAGATAAACAAAGAGCGTGCTGGGCCCCAGAGCATTCAAACACAGACCAGCACAAAATACCAAATGTTCAAGGTTCCCGTGATTTTTATTCTGAGTCAGCTGCCTTGAATACCGCATTTACAGATCGGCTAATTAGTGTGGGTTTTTGTATATTAATATGCATGTTTCCTCCCTGATGCACTTAATGAGTGCATTTTTTATCCTGCCAAATAAGGTTGGAGGGAATTATTAATTTAGTATTTCTCTAAACTTTTCTCATTTACTTTCTTTGAGAGTTCTTCACTGGAGAGTTTTGTAATGCATACTAGATTCCAGAATTTAGAAATACCTACCCCTTTACCTTGGGCCCTGGCCTTATATCCCAGATTCCAGACACCATGCCTACACTTGAGAGGTTGTCCGTCTGCCTGCCTAGAAGGCCCTTCCCCAGCGTCCCCTGCAAGGGTCCCACTTCTTTGTGGTTTTCCATGAACCCCAGGCAAAGTGTTCTTCCATTTGTGCTCCCGCAGAACTTTGTCCGTATATCTGTTCTTCACATATCATGTGTCTGTACGTAACACTAGACCGTGAGGGAACATTCCGTGTCTTAATTCCCCTTTGTAGCCTTAGGGGCGTCATAGGCACTTTGAAAATGACTGACAAGGGGCTGGGGGTGCTCAGTCAGTTAAGCGTCTGACTTTTGGTTTCAGCTCAGGTCATGTTTTCACAGTTTCGTGAGTTCAAGCCCCACATGGGGCTCTGTGCTGGCGGCGTGAAGCCTGCTTGGGATTCTCTCTCTTTGCTCCTTCCCCGCTTGCACTGTCTCTGTCTCTCTCAAATAAAATTTTTAAAAATAAATAAAAATATTTTTTAAATGACTGACTAAAGGATAAACAAATTTGAATTCGTTATCAAGTACATTGACATATAGGTGGTCAGCTGTACAAATATGGATGAATTAACAGATTACAAAAAATATTTTGTATGTGTAAGGTGCCTGAGGCTGGGGGTCATGGATGGTGTCAGACAGTGGGATTTTCACAGTTGGGAGTGGGAGAGGACTTTCACACCAGAGAGAGGGGACTTCCAGGCCAGCAGATGCAACACCCTGAGCGTAGATGGGAGTTGTGAGGGTCTATCATGACCCCAAGAGGAGCATCTGAGGTCTGGGACTCCTGGGAGTGGGGGCAGACAGGACAAAGTTAAGCTGGAATGGTCCACTAGAGGCGAGGGTCTAGTGGTTGGGGGCAGTTTCCAGGGAGTCAGGAAAGTCCTCCCGAGGATGACCATTAGACATTAAACCTGGCCCTGATAAAACACCACTTTGATACCTTCCCTAAAGTACCCCAGGAAAAGTCACAGTGCCACGTGCCCCCAAGCTTCACAGGGGATTATATCTTCTTTCTAAATCCTGCACTAAGCCAAACACAGGTGTTATTTCAAGAGGTATCTTGGGAGTCTTAAAAATTTCCAAAAATAGGGTAAAATATTATGTCTGTTAGGTTCAGTGGAAAGTAAAGCCTTGAGTAACTGAGTCCTTCAGATGACTAGAATTTTATATGCACTGGACTTTGGCGTGAAGGAGGCAAGGCACAAGAAGCACAGACAAATGTGATCATTTTTTAAAGAAGCACATATGAGGCATCCTGGGAAGAGTCCCCCAGCAGCTCAACCCCCATCTTCCCGCGGCCACGTTCAAGTTCCCGGGCCGTAATCTGTCCCTAAACCAGGAAGCCTGCCTCCGATTCATGGCCAGGTCCTTTCTTCTGATTGGATTGTAAGTTCTTTGAGGGCAGGGGACTATATTTTATACCACTTTCCATTGCACACAGTGACACAGATCTTTGCACATTATATAGGGTTCCACATACTTGGCCATGGATTAGAAAATGCTGCCTATCTTCATTAATGTCGGGAGCGTGATGAGAGCATTTTCAGTCACTCTCCAGTGTTTCTCGTTCAGTGCTTTGGAGTTGGATGGATCCGGGTTTATGCTCCAATTCCACCAGTGACCAGCAGGGCGAACTTGGGCAAATTACTTAACTCTCAACCTGATTTGCAGGGTTAGTGTAAGAATCAGTGATTAAATATTTAAATTTAAATGAAATATTTAAAGCTATTATTGTTACTCTTTCACTTGTCTTGAAAGCAGAGGTTTCCTGGCTTGTAGTTTATTATCCCACAGCTGAGTGCTCATGTCTTCTCTGGAACTGCATTTCCCTTTGGGGAGCTTTAGCTCCTATTCCTTAAGGTTGGCTTCACTGGGCAGTGGGGGAAGGAGGGAGTGGCTGTTTGACCTGAATCTTGAAAGATAAGTAGATGCTTTAAAAAGCAGACGTGGATGGAAAAAGCATTGCAGACAGAAGGAATAGCATGTGCAAAGGCCCTGGGTCATGAAGAAGAGTGACGTGGAGGAAGTTGATCATGGCCAGAATGGGGGAAGCAGTGAGCAGACCAAGGCCAAGCATTTGGACAGGAGCCAGGTCAGGAACAGCATTGTGTGACATGCTAGATCTGGGCTATCAGGAATGTAGTCAGAGTCATATACTGGCAAGCTTCTTCTGTCCTTTATTCATTTCCTGTTTCAGTGACTCTGTGAACCAAAATGGTTTCAATTAGGCGATGACCTTTGAGCCAGGCGTAGGGCATAGGAATAGACCACTTTCCCAGCACTTAACTTCTTACTAAGAGAAGCATCTTCCTCCGCTCCAGGTTGGACTTGGCTGGTGTGGCCGGCAGACAATCCCAGCCTGAAGTCCCCTCTGCGTGTTCTGACGGGTTGACAGTTCCGCATGCTGGGATGTACTCAGCGCTGGCTTGTCCCAGGCTTTTCCACGACTTCCTGTTTTGTCCTCAGAGTGTCCTCAGTAGGTGGAATCTATAACATCTTTGGAGATCAGCTGCACCACACTAATGCTAATCATTGTGTGCCTTCCCCACCTCTCTGGGCTAATGTTGTATCCCCCCAGCCAGGTGTTCTCGAACAGTCTTGAAATGTGTGAGCAGGGTTTGGCCAGTAGGCTGACAAGCATCCCCGTCCTGTCTTCGGCATTAGTCTCTGCTTGCAGACAATCTGAGGTTTGGAAGCGGTGAGAAGGAGCAGTCTCCTGGAGGCCACGTCTCTGTCTCCTGCTTTTACATGCGCATCGAGGGAATATCCCGGAGTCCGGCTCATCAGGGCGTTCTGCCCAGCGTAGTGGAGGCACCTGACAGCAGCTGCAAGGCTTTGCTTCTGCTCCCCTGCTCGTGTTTTCCAGCTCCTTCTTTCTGCCAGTGTCTCTCTCATGCTGTTCCTCCAGCCTCCCTTCCAGGTGCCTTTCCCATCATTTGTGCTCAGCCGGTTCCCCCATTGTTCCTCCTGTCTGGTTCTCTTAAATCCAGCCCACACCTTTTCAACTCCATATCCTGAGTCAAGTGTTTGAAAGCTGTTATTTCATGTTAATTAGAAGTTCTTTTTCCAGCCAAGAGGCTTTGCGTGGAGCCGTTCCCCCAACTTAAGGCTTAGAGACAAGCTCCGGCATGTTGTACTTCGGATACAGTGAAAGGAATCGTGGACGATGGGAGCCACACCACCACTGTGTGCAGGGAAACCCTCCCCACCACCTACCTCGCTGCCCTCCCGGGGGCACCTGAGCTCAGTGTGCCTCTCAGAGAACATCACTGTGGTCCTAGGTGGGGTCTCCCTTGGCCAAAACGGCTTGGCAACCAGACCCGGGGGTTAGGGGTTTCTGGCCTCTGAATGGGTCACTGCAGGTGCGCGAGGTGACCCTTGGGTGGCGTCTCCCCACCCCATTAACACATCCCCGGCTGACCCAAGGTTGGTGGGAGATTCTGGTGGGAAGAAACTCCCACCACTATGTGGACTAGTGGAGACGGGGGCAGGAGTTGGCTCCTGGCTCCTCAGAAACGCCCTGAGTGGCCGCCCTTCCTTGTGGGCAGTCCTGGAAAGGCCTCTGGGAACCTCCACTTCCTAGATGTTTTGAGCAGATGCCCTGCCCTGTCCTCACGTCTGGCCTCACCCTTATGCCCACCTGCCCGTGGATCAGGGAGCGCGTCCCCATCATCATCTGGCCCGTCGCCATCATCCCGGGCGTCTGCACATCCAGGCTCCAGGAAGCTGCAGCCCTGACCCATCTGAGAGCCTCCAGCACCCCCTCGGGCCTCCTGTGTTCCATTTGGAGGGAGGTTCCATTTGCCTAACCCCTTCCGGAGCTTGGGCAGTAATGCATTCGGACCACCCTCGTTCCATCTCCCACTGAGGAAAAGGAGACATTCTTCCCCAAAAGTGCCTCCAAATGAGGCCATTATGTCATTCGTGGTGGAAGAATTCTCCTACATGTCTACCTTAAATCACTGGAAACGTATTTTGTAACCTGTGGTTTGTATAGAAAGCAGTCAGTGAGCAAAGGCGTATTTAAGGCCCACTGGCCTCCAAGCACAATCCTAGGCAGTCCGGAAGTGAGGGGCGCTGCTCTTTTCTAGTGCGGAGATAACCACCACCTGGGGGAGAATCGTTACAATGACCTTGACATTGTTTGACGCGCCAAACACGGGGCGTGGCCCAGAGGAGACCCTTAAATAAACAGGAGCCCCTCCGCCTCTTCTTTGTGTTTTCATTGACAATAAACAGCAGCTGATGCGACAGGGAAGACAGAGATGCACTTGTGGACTTGTTTGTTGAGGAGGGGTGTCGGCTGGGTTAAGAATTTAGGAAGAATGGGGGAGGGCAGCAGATTCATTCATACAGATGAAGGCTGAGGACACGGCATTCATACAGTTAGGACAGAAACCTGGTCTTTGGTAGGCATAAAGGGTCCAGACGGACATGTGACCCAGAATGGGGTGGGTGTTGAAACAGGAGTAGCCGGTGGGCAGGGTACCTTTGAGGACTCAGTAAGGAGTTTTGACTTATTATTACCAGCAATAAGACATCACGGTAGTTTCTCCAGCTGGGAATGCAAATGTTGGGGCCTTCACAAGGATAGTACTGATGGGCTCCGGGCCCAGGGGAGCCGATGTCTTCAGAAAGGCATATGTAGAATTTGGAAATGGGATAGCCGAGGGGCTGAGAAAGAGAGAAGGGTTGAAGCTTAGCTCTCAGTAGGTCTGGACAGGGGCGCCTGGATGGCTCAGTCAGTTAAGCGTCCTACTTCAGGTCAGGCCATGATCTCACGGTTCGTGGGTTCGAGCCCCGCGTCGGGCTCTGTGCTGACAGCCAGCTCAGAGCCTGGAGCCTGTTTCAGATTCTGTATCTCCCTCTCTCTCTGACCCTCCCCTGCTCACTCTGTCTCTCTCTCTCTCTCAAAAATAAATAAAAACATTAAAAAAAAAAAAAAGGTCTGGACAGAGGGTGATGCCATTGGTGGTAACAAAAATAGGGAAGAGGTAGTTGGTGGTTACGGAGCAAGTTGGTGAAGTCCTGGCCCATAAATAGCAGGACTGAGAGGATCCGAGGACAGGACATGTGCCAGACGCCCCCTTCTCTATGTGCCTGCAGTTCAGGCTCTTAGAAGCTTAAGAGATTTATCCATCACATGGGAGGATCATTGTGGAAGGTTATTTGTAGATGCCTATATCAACTGAGTCCCATCTCCTGTGTAATTTTGTCAATAAATCAAGATTCCCTTTTAATGACTTTTTGAAGCTTTGCAAATAAATTGGTTTTGTTTTTAAAAGCTCTTAATAAAGAGCTTTGTGTAAAAGTTGCTCCTGGGACATGTGGGTGGCTCAGTCAGTTAAGCATCTCACTCTTGATTTCAGCTCAGGTCGTGATTCCACAGTTTGTGAGTTCGAGCTCTGCATCAGGCTCTGTGCTGTCAGCAAGGAGCCTGCCTGAGATTCCCTCTCTCCCTTTCTTTCTGCTCTCCCTCCCTCTCTCAAAATAAATAAATAAACATTAAAAAAAAAAAAGTCACTCAATAAAATCCGTGTGTTCTTAATAAAATTAGCCACTCTGATTCTTCTTAAAAAATATTTTTAGGGGCGCCTGGGTGGCTTAGTCGGTTAAGTGTCCGACTTTTGCTTAGGTCATGANGGTATGAGTGGGGGAGGGGCAGAGAGAGAGGAAGATACAAAATCCTTAGCAGTCTCCAGGCTCTGAGCTGTCAGGACAGAACCTGACATAGGGCTGGAGCTCGTGAAATGTGAGGTCATGATCTGAGCCAAAGTCAGATGCTCAACTGACTGAGCCACCCAGGCACTCCCAACCACTCTGATGCTTTTAACCTGATCACAAATGGTCTTGTTTGGTGTGCCTGCATTTGCCTTCAGTATACAAAGCCCTATGTTGAACTGGGAGTTCCAGAATCCTTGGTCTGCACCAAGGAGCCTTGGTCCCTTGGTGCCTGGGATCAAGCCTTTGGATACCACTTTCTAGAATGAGCACCATAGCGTTGGTGGTATAGTGGTGAGCATAGAAGGAGCACCATAGCTTCCAGGTCTAGGCCAGCCCACAGTGTTTGGTTTCTGGCGGGGACTCTGGCTTGAGCTGTGTGGTTTTCTCCCTTTGTCTCCCCTGTACAGACTACTGTTTTCCAAAGTGAAGGTGGAGTCGCTGTGCCGGGGCCCAGACGAAGCGCTCCTCACGTGTAAGCACATGCTGCAGATATGGAAATCCTGCTACAACCTAACCAACCCCAGGTAAGAGGCTAGCGGGGCCTGCTTTGCGTGCTGTTTGCATGGGCCCCTGCCCCTCGGTGCCGTCTCCGATGGGCATTTAGCAGGCGGGCGTTCGCCCTGCCTCCCTGTGTGCGCCTCCAGCCACCGGGAGCAGCAGAGCCACACACAGTCCCTTTTCAAGGGGATTTTCTCCCGGTGGCTGATGAGGCCCCCACGCCTCGGACTTCTTTTACTGCTGCCACCACAGTGACGTACTCGGCCCTGTTCGCAGTTGACCTTTAGCAGAGTCCTCTCAACCAGCCTTCAGTTAACTTGTATGACAAGTCTTATCATCTTTCGGGCAATGTATGGGTAGGCTAGTCAATTCTATCCTCCAGATGGGGCTCCCACAGTAATATCTAAAAGGCCTCCATAGATCATAAGTCATGTCCTACTAAGGAAAGTAGAAGTCGCTGTTGGCCTGATAAACCATGATTTTCAAACAGTTAAAATCATGACTGAAACAAATACGAAATAAGCACATATCAAAGATTTTATGTGCCTCGTTAACAGCAAACCAGTGAGTTGTTAAGGCTGGCTCAGAGAATCTGAACAATAGATATGCTGAAATGAATTTGCAAGGACATGCAAAGACAGGATCCTATAGAAGAGTGAAATATATGGTCGGGGGGGGGGCACCTTCTTTACAGGGTCCGTCTGCCTACAGAGGCGGATAATCGGGGAAAGGCCCACCAGCCAACCCCCAGCTCACCACTGAAAGACACCCGGTAACCTGCTATGCCCATTTCAAGTCTCAAACAATTCTTCCCGGAGTGCGCTTAGATTACTAATTGTGTCCTGCCTTACAAAGGAAGTCATTTAATGTAAAGGGACCTAATAATTCAAGTGAATTCAGACAACTGCTCAGACACTCAGGACATTTTTCAAGCTCATAGCAAGATGTACGGACAGCCCACACTCAGCTCTTAGAAGTCAGGAGCCTAAAAATGTTCAACTCACATGATAAATGTACCGTAAATGTGTCCCTTGCCCAGCACAGTCCCCCCACTGGCCTGCAGCGCTGGTGGGACAGGCGCCAGGGAGGCAGCAGAGCGCAGGTAGCGTTCCGCGTGGGATTTTGTTTGACCAAAGTTTCTGCTGTTCAAAAACTATATTCAAAATCGGGCCCATTAGCGGATGCATGTTTGTGATCTGACCTTAGAAAGACTTGTGACCACGGGCCGGGGGGCCAGTGCAGCCGGGAGGGAGGGCGCTCACCCTGACCAGCCAGCCCGCCATCCAGTCCTACGCCCAGCGGGCGGCCAGGCGACCCTTGCATCACCAGAGTCATCGCAACAACTAGACAGGAATCCCCTTCACGTCCATAGCCGGTGGCACGTGACTGCGCCGCGCCCCATCTTCCCCTCAGTGAGAAGATAATCGTGAAACCGGCCTCATCCCTTTTGTGGACGCGTTCTGAAAATAAAGATCATTTTAATTTAAAAAAAAAAAATTCTACTCTTCTGAGTCTGTAAGCAGAAATAGAAAATGCCCATCTTATGTTCCCAAAAAGCCCCCCACTCCTGGCCCACCAGAAGCAGCAGGATTTGGGGAAGAGTCTTTGCCACAAGCCCAGTGAACAGGAGCCACCACCCAGGCTGGCTGCTTCCGCCGGAGCATTCCTTTGCCTGCACCCCCTTCAGAAAGGAGAAAATATACCCCTCAGCATTCATGTTGCCAATTTTCCCTCCGTTCTCCACACCTCTCCCACCTCCCCACATTTCCTCCCACTTAGCAACCAAGAATATTGAATGTGAGGAGAAAAAAATAGCAGAATTGGAAAGCTTTTTAAAAATACTTAAGCAAATGCCTGGGCCGTGTCCATACTTCCTCCGTTTCCTGAAGGCTCCTTCGGGGCCAGAGCAGGGAGGGACCCCGGCTCCGGACGCAGAGTCTGGATGGGCTGTGGGGGTGGGTGGGGGAGGACCCATCAGTTCGGAGCTCTCCTGCTACTCAGAGAACCGTGGTGGGGGGGGGTGCTAATTGAGCAGCCCCTTATTAAGGAGCTTCCTGATTGTTTTTTTTTAACTTTATTTTCTTTGGGATATAAATAAATTCTTCTCCTGTAGGCCTTACCATTGCGCAAACGTAGACGTCCTCCCCAATGTGGCAGGCTAAGACGTGACCCTGGCAATAGACTAAAGCGTAAAGAGGAGAGGGCTGTGTCTTGACAAGGGGCCACATACTTCCTGATTCTCCAGAAAAAGGCAGCTCTGGGTCCAAGAGCCTTCAGTCTATGATCAGGTGACACAGGGTTTCAGAAGAGGTGAGAATTGCATGAACAAATGCATGAGAAGCATCCCTCTTTAAAGAAAAGGAAAGGAAAAAGGAAAGGGAAGGGAAGGAAAGGAAAGAAAAAAGAAAAACAGCAGAAAGCATCTTGGGAAGTGGCTGGTTTGTACCCAGAGAAGGTCCACACTGACTTCCTGACTCGGAGCACCCTTATTTCTGAGTGTGCTCAACCTGCCAGGGCTTCCCGCTGTCCCCCACCCCCTCCCAGCTCCATCCCGGCTCCATCCCAGGCCTGGCACGGCCTCCAGAGCCCGGGAGGCGATGAGGCACAGAGGAAGGTATGAGCAGTGACAGGCCACACGGAGACTAGACCTGCCTTCGTGTTCTCTGCAACTCGCTCCGTCTTTATTTCTGCTCGAAGGAAAATCACAGTGAGCTGGTCGCTGAGGCAAGCCCCAGACAACTTGCAAAGGGCGCTCCACCAGCAGCCTGAGAATGCGTCTCTTGCTGTGAGCAGCATGGTGGGCGGCATTCTCTCGAGTGTTCGTTTGGCAAAGGTGTGTGTCATCTCAGAAGCCTGGGTCTATTCGCTGGGTCTGCAGTTTTACGTGCATTTAGGAGAGAAATCTGTCTCATGTTTTGTCTCCTCTCTCCCAGTAAAGCAGCAAGCCCTTCCTGTCCTTGCATATATTGACTCCACCACACCACTCATAACAGTGTGGCTTGTGAGCAGCCTCCCCCCGCCCCCCACCTCCCTTTCGAAGGTCCCAGCAGCCTCATCGAACTGACTGACCCTTCCCTGGGCCATCACTGTGCTAGGCCACCCACTTGTGCCTTACCTTCAGTCCCCACGTTAGCCCTGCATGATCACAACTGTTCTCTCCACTTTATAGAAGAGAAACAAGGCTGAATAGCTTGCCTCCATTTTCCCAATCAAATACACAGGAGAGGCCCTGATTCAAGCCCCAGGCTGTCTAACATCAAGGCTCCCTGCACCAACTTCAGTCAGCAACCAACTTCTTTTCCTTTATTTTTATTTTTTCTATAATGTTTATTTATTTATTTTGAGAGAGCACACGCACATGAGAGAGAGTGCACATGAGCAGGGGAAAGGCAGAGAGAGAGAGGGAGACAGAGAATCCCAAGCAGGCCCCGACGCTATCAGCACAGCCCCAACATGGGGCTCAATCTCATAAACCGTGAGATTAATTGTCACCAGCATTTTGGTGAAGCTTCTCTGTTTACAAAGCAGGCTCTGTGAAACAGGCAAATGTCATGTTCTATCGTACCCATTTTACTGATGAGAATTGAGGGCCAGGGATATTGGGAACTTACCTTGATTCCTATTACCCAGCCGTAAGAGGCCTGGAGAACACCAGGCATCTCCTCCCCCACCTGCCCCTCTCTGGTGTCCTCTCCCAGGCCCCTCTCTCACACCCAGCACTTACGTGTGCGAGGCGCTAGTTTAGAAGCTGCGCGTGAGAGGCTGGGTTGCAACAGGAACCCCTGGGCTCTGACTCCTAGCCCACCGCCAGCTTGCCTCTGTGTCTGACCACCTCTGTGTACTAAAGAAGGTAGAAAGGGTTTCCAAGGGAAGCTGCCAGTTTCCAGTATACCTTTAACCATCCCTACTAGGGTGCACTCTAAATGTTCAGACCAAGCAGGGAACAGAAGTACCTATACTTTGCGTCTACCTACGTGGAGATCTGTAGCTTACGTGCCCTGGATCTGAAGCTCCTGCTACTGTCCTCTCCCTAAACTGTCTCCTAGCTCCACCGACCAGGAATGGTTTCGCTTCTCTTCCTGCCTCCTTGAGAGGTGCTCCCGGCAGCCTGAAGTGCCGGGCACTGCTAACTGGGTAGTGAGTTGGGGAGAGGGTGGTCGGTGGGAAGACCCCAAGCAGAGTCCCAGAGGGAGAGAGGAAGGCTTTTGTGAGAGAGACTGGCCAGAGAGAGTCAAAGAGACCCAAGAGTTGGCCAGGGCCTCCCTTGGCCCCTTCCTCCACATTCCAGGGTTCATAGTAAAGGCAAACCTTGATGGGTTAAGACTCTGCATCCTACAAGTGTAGAACTAACAATTGCTTAAAGCAACCAGCCGAATTCTCAGTCCCAACATTCAGGGTGGAAACAAAAGCATCTCCATTTTGAAGAGTGAATTGTTGCTTATGTACTGTTTTCAAAAGGAACTATGGAAGGTGCACTATGGGATGTAACTGCATCCAGTTCCTCGGCTGGTGGAGGGGAAGTAGATCCTGGGTCATTATCCGTGGGTAAGGTTCACAAGTCACGATTTGGGTCTTAGTTACAGTTTCTAGCATTTCGAGTAGGAGGCCCTTAAATCAGCTTGCCCACCCTTATCATCGCACCAGAATGTGAGGAATAAGTGGTCCTCAGAAATGAGCTGAGTATTAACCTCAGCTGCATGTCCGTGGTAAGTGTATTCATAACAAGGCACGGAATATACCTCAGAGTTATAGATCTTCTGAATGCTTCTTCCACATGACCTCAGTTCAGCCTTGCATGGCTGTATATAGGAAGACAATCCTTATCTTCATCCGTCAGGGAAGGTAGATCCACAGTGACCTCCTTGTTAGGGACCAGGTATAAGATAAAATCCCAGACCCCCACCCCCAGCCGGCTTCCAGGACCCAGCAACACACGTGGCAGCCAACCCGGGCTATGAAACTTGGTGAGATGCGAGGCCTGGAGGGTCATGGCCAAAACAAACGCTTCTGATCCACGTCCTCAGATCTGGTCCACCAAAATCCCAGGCGAATCCTTCCTTCACAACGCCAGCACCTTATCATGGCTCCTGGAATCCCCCAGGAGATGGAAAAAAAAAAATCACTTTGTGTTGAGATAATGTCTTCTGAGAAGCTCCTAAGTGAAGGGCCATTGCAATATTCAGACAACTCTTTGTAATATTTTTGTCATATTTATATTAAAAGTACATACGTGAGCAGACCAGTGTTGGAACTGTTCAGTCCATAATGTGATTAATGAACATTTGCATGTACTTTTGTGTTGTCTTCTGCTCAGAGACATTTATTATTTCTCCATTGTGGGAATAATGAATAGAACAGTTTCCAAAAAATCACGTAGCCAGTGATGTAATAAGTATAGGCTGACAAACAGTCTGTACGGAGGCAAGTTTCCGTCTGTTTCCTGTGGATTTCTCTAACTAGCTCACTGGACGTGGAAATTGCAGCCTGTGGACCATATTAACTTTCATAGCAAATCGTGTTTGCATCACTTTTAGCAACAGCTGCACACAGGAAGGAAATTGTGTCCCTTTATTATAGAATTTGAACTTCTTAACAACAACAACAACAAAATACCACTCCCGGAGCCCCCAGATTAACAAGCAACATAGATTCAAAGAAATCTAGACTCAAACCTCAAGAGATAAGATGGGCTGCGTTTTGGAGCTTCTTTGTTGGAATCTCATGAAAGAGGGAAAAAAGAAAGGATGTCATTGTTACAGGCTTCTTAGAACAAAATAAAACAAGAGTCTGTATGGGCTCAGGTCCCCTACTGGTGTTTCTTTCCACCCGGAGCCCAGTGGGGTCTCCCACGTGACTTGCCAACCAGTGGTGCCAAGCCTGTTCCGTAGGAGCAGGCTGCAGCTGCCATGTGAGCTCTCAACCCCCTTTCCTCATCTGTTAAATAGGGACATATACGAGGCCCTGGCTGCGGTTGCCCTTGGAAAGGAAAAGTAGGGACCAGCGGTTCTCAGATCCAGCTACGCTTCAGAACCCTCAGCGGAGCTTGGAGAAAGATCGACTGCGCCAGAAATGCTGATGGATTTGGTCTGGAGAGGGCCCTAGGCATGAGGGTCCCCTAGAAATGCCCCAGGCAGGCGACCTTCCGGGGCAGTGAGGGCTTAGGCACAGACCATTGATTGGGAAGGCAGTTCGCAGACGGTGTGTGTTTATGGGCTTGAGGAGTTCCAAGACTTGCAACACAGAATGCAAATCCAGTCCGTTCCCCGCTCTTAAGGCGGATGGCGCCCCTGCCTTCAAGTCTTCTTTCAAGTATCTTATAATGACACAAAAGTGGCTAAACTTAGCAAGGGTCTGTGGGTGTGGTTTACATGTGTTTGTGACCATGAACATGGGAAGCGATCCCAGGCCGGGCCTGGCCAGAAGCAGGATGCCCGGTGGTCCACAGAGAGGGTGTTAAAGAACATCAAAGACGCCCAAAAGCTGTGTTATGGCGCTCAGGGGTCCGTGGTGGTGACATCTCTGTCTTTCCCCCACCCCCCTCCGAATGACTGACCTCTGTAGCTGTGTTTTGCAGTGACTCTGGACGTGGGAGCAGCCTCTTAGATAGAACCATTGCTGACAGACGACAGCTTAACACAATTACCTTGCCAGACTTCAGCGATCCCGAGACAGGTGAGAATACAAGACCAGAGGGGACAACGTGGTGTCCGCGGGCACGTGGGGCCTGGCCCCGAGGGGCGTGGGGTGGACACTGCCAGTGACTGGGCCTGGAAACACACTCCTCACGCAACGAGGTTACACTCGAATCGAGGCGCGTTTTCTCCAGCGTCTCTTCAAGTGTGTGTTCACAGTGAGGGATGCACTAGTGCCTGCCCGGCACAGCTCTTTGAAATCTTTTCTATTTTTCCGCTTGTTCTCAGAGCCTAAAATTCAAAACTAAAATTAGATCGTTCCCATCCCCGTGAAGCTTCCCCTCTGCTTTCCTGTCTCCGTCTCTCTCTCTCTCTCTTTCTCTCTTTCTCTCTCTCTCTCTTTAGGTTTCAGACCTTGCTGAAATTGGGTATTGATTTTTAATCAGTTGCACATAGGAACACCCTCCCCACCCCCACCCCTGGCCAAAAGGCCCTTTAGGGACACAGGTGGGTTCCGAGCTTTTGATCCCCTGTCCCCATGAGGAGGCCAGCCACACGCTGCCTCTGAGCAGATAGGTACACCTCGTCGTGTGTGTTCCCACATCTGCCTGGGGAACAGAGAAATAAATATACCTCTGTCACTTCCAAGCCTCCAAACAGTCATGCTAATAGTTACACTGACTGTTCAGGGGCAGTTTGGAGGATGTAAAGAAATTCCCTCTGCTTTGAGCCTTGGAGACCATTTCACAGCATCCTTGGAAAGCTGGTTCTCCTTTCTCTCCCCCTGCTCCTCAGAGGGGCTGTGTGAGGCTTAATCTCCATCTGGGTGTGCCTGCTCATTTATGGGCTGGCTTCGCGGAAGGAGCCTCCCAGGCCTTCTCCTGACCAAGCCTTTCCAGAGAAAGCAGGGAGCAGCCCTGAGGTACGCACAGCCGCCGCCTGCAAGTTCGTGCCCCTAGCAGCATGGAAAGAAATACCGCCTCCCAGAGCCAGATGTGCTCCCCGCCCAGGCCCACGCTCACAGCTGCCTGCGAACCGCATTCCTGTGCTAGGCTTCCTTTTACCAAATTTGAAGGCGGCTTTAGAAGTCTGACCCCAGGGCCCCAGGGCTCCTAGGTCAAAAGAGTGTTGGGTATTGGATGCAGCATGAATTGCAGATCCGTGTGGTTTACACTGGCAGCCAGTGCTCAAAATGCGGAAGACAAAGCTACAGAGAAACTCTCCCCTCCCCCACCGCCTGTCTGCCCCCCTCCTGATGATCAGCAGTCCTTGGAGGGGGCCTCTGGCTTTGAATAGCACAGAAGTGCTCCCAGAGACCCTGTGTAAGGCCTCGCTGCTGGAAAGATCCGGACTGGCCACTGCAAGGTGAGGCTGGGCTGCAGTGGGGAGGCGGGGAAGCTCATGGCAGCACCTGCAGCAATGTGGCTGCCTTCGAACAGCCGCTGCGGCTGCCCAGGTCTTCTCCCCGCCGCCCCCTCCTCACGACCTTGTGAGGACAGTCATACTGAATGCAGACCCCCTTTCCTTCCAGCTGGCCTGGACCTTAATTTCCCCTGAAGTCCCAAGGCCTGAATGCCACATCGCATGAAATACAGAGAGTGGTGGAAAATAAGAAAGACCCTGTTATTTGTTCTCCCCTTTGCCCCGTGGGACATTCTCCCCAGAGACCCCAAGAATCTCCCTCTTCGAGTGTGACCTCAGATGCCGTAGCGTCCAGGTGGGGTGTGTCTGTGGCTCAGGCCGGGATTTCTGCATCTGCTCGGTCACTCACTCTGGGAGCCCAGGTGGTTGGAGGCTGGACTGCCTGCACAGGGGCCCTTGAACAGCAAGAGAAGAGCACAGCCTCCCAGGCCTGGCCACTGGCCGTTTTGTTACTGTTGTCGTGGTAGTGTTTCTACAAGATAGTTCTTGCATGAATCCCTATAAGACTTCGTTCCCCAGCCCGGCCCCCGAGGCCCCAGACTGTTGGCTTACACACTGCCAATTACTTACCCATAAGGCCAGGGAACCAGAAGAATGGGAGGCCACTTCAGGAGGCCTTGCCACTTGCCCATGGTTGTGAATGAGGGTAGTACATTCTGATATGACAGCTGAAAGCAAAGAGACGAAATTTAGGAAGGCTCGCCTGAAAATGGAAAGGGTGCCTCCATCTTGACTAATGGAGCCCAGTTTTCTGCAGATAGCTTGGGGAAGGGGGGGTGTGTTTAGGCGGGGCCTTCTGAGGGCCAGCTCAGCCTTGTTCATACACCTGTGTGGATGACCTAACTTGTGAACAACACACAGATTTTAGGATTTGGTTCGGAAGGTGCTGTAGAGAAGTTTTTGCTCCCATCCCTGCTCCTTTATCTTCTTTTTCCCCAAAGGTAACCATTTTTATTGACGCTTTGGTTTGCCCTTCGAGTGTTTTTTTCATTCAGATACTCAGAGAGATCACTTCCATGTCCCCTGTGTGAAAAATAGCATACTATGTGCATGTGCTGTGCAGCGCCTGGCACCTTGCACTTCACGGCCTGTCCTAAAGATCCCTCCATGTCCATCACACAGAATGGCCACATTCTTTACAACAGCATAGCATCCCATGGTGCACTGTCATCACACTCTAGACTTACCGCCCCGTGGGGATCTCGGCCATCTTCCTCCTTCCCTTTGCCACAGTCTCCGGTGCAGGTGAGGGAGGAGGCTGGCAAGTTGGGACTATCCACTGCCACTCTGCTCACTTAGGAAGGCAACTGGGCTATAGAGAAAAAGAGAAAAGGAACTTACCCGCTGTAGAAAAGCTCCCGAATCCAAACAAAGTGACCATCTGAGAGAACCCAGCCCGACAGGTGACATCTTGCTGATAGTACTCATCCATATAACACCCGGTATTCTCTCCTTTCCTAAACGCCCTCATTTAAAGGTCTCGGGCATCTGACATGAGCAAAGCCACGGCGTTGGCTTCGGCAAGGATGTGGCCAGAGCCATGGTGAAGTTCACTGCCATGGCCCTGTCCATTCTCCATCAGCCAGTGTGCAGACAGACCCTGTGGGGTTCCTTGGTTTTGTTGGCAAGACAAAAAATGTATCTCCTTTTGAAAATATTTTTCTTCTGTGGAAAACTTTCAAACAAACCAAAATAGAGATACTAATATAATGAATCCCCACAGACCTACCACCAGCTTTCAGCAACTAATATTCCTCCTCCATCCACCTCTCCTGTCCCACACTTAGTTCCTACAGAGTATTTTAGGGCACATCTCAGACATCATATTTTGGGTCCTAAAATTTCAGTATACATGTCGAATAGACAAGAACTTCTTAAAAAATATAAGTACAATGCTATTATTATACATCTGGGTCATTATAAGGTGCAGGCTCAGCATTATTGATTTTGGAAGTGGTTAATTAAGTTGGTTTGGTTTTTTTTTTTTTACCTCCAAAATTACCCACGTGAACATCTGTAGGATAACATAAGGGGAACTCTTGTCTGGAAGCTTTGGATTGGCCAGTCCACTGTGGCTAAGAGAGGGGGCATTGAGTTCATTAAATGGTTGTGGCAAACTGAAAAGTCCCCCTAAACAACATGGTTTCCCTTCCACGGTCACCTCTGGCCCCCCCTCCCCCACCTCTGATAGGTCCCAGCCATGGAAAAAGAGGAATCAAATAGAGTGACAGCCTTAACGTTGAAGCTATGAATCATTGTCTTTTCTTAGGAATAAGTTGGTAGTTCCTTAAATAGAGGGTGAAAAAAATTTTTTTCTTCCTTTTGCCTTCAAAACAGGATGTGGAGTAAGGAGATTTATCTTTAATCATCGGTAGATATTACCGGACACCTGTCCAAAGCAAAGTCATTCTTTTAGCTTGAGAGTTTGGTCCATTGTGTCTGGGAAGATTTTTCACCATAGCCGAGGTGGTCTGCCCTTACTGTGTATGTCTCCAGCTGTGAGACACGAAGGTGCCAGTAACAGCTTCCTTTTCACAGTGCCCCAGCCTGGGCGCCCAACCACAGACCAGCCTAGAAAGCTTAGCACTCTGCAGGACTAAGACATGTCATCCTACCTCAGTACCTCTACCCAGGAAAACCTAACCTTTCAAGTAAACCTTTTATATAAGTGCTTCTCCTAAAAAACAAATCTAGGAATAGCCAGGGTCTACTGCACCCTTCCAAATGAAAAGCAGTTTCCTCTAGAACGTCCTGGATATGGTGGGTTAAAGATGTGTCATTGTCAGCGGATCATGCTGCTGAGTCTGTGCCCAGGTAAATCTGAGTTATTTTTATTCCGTGGTGTGGTTGCAGAACAATTGAATAACCAGTGGGGGGAGGGGGGAGAAAACAAATTTGTTTTCTTCGAAAAGCACTTGTATTCTGTTGTCCAGTACAGGAATGATTGTCTATTACATGACCTCATTTTCTTTGCAGCTTATGTGAGTATATGAAAAGCTAGTTTATTTTTTTCCTTTGTGTTTCTAAAGCTTTTTTTTTGCCTTTATCCTTTTTTTTTTCTCTTTCACTTTTTTAGTGTCAGATTCCTCCTCCTCCTCCTCTTCTCTTTCAAGAACCGAATCTCCTCTCCACCTGTTTGTTTCTCCTCATCTTCATTCTCCCAAACCTGACATCTTTGTGTGGTCCCCTGCAGCTCATTCATTCAATGACCCAGGTCCCCGCCGGGAGCCCTCTCTGCGTAAACATGCTTTATGGTTTTTCCTTTCTTGTTAGACCTGCTTCATTTGCCTGATGTTTCATTTTCTGATAATCTTCCTAACTGATAAGCTGGATAGGAAACTCCCATCAAATTTATCTGAGGGGAAAATCTTGCTAATTTGAAAATCCAAAAGCTGTTTGGGGCAGAAAGAGACATTAGTGCTCAAGTTCCAGCCTCCTCTTTGAAAAGGAAAGGAACCTGTTTTGAGCGGCGTAAACAGAAGTTTTTCCCAGACAATCACGTCCTGTCCTTGGTTACCTCTGTGCTTTCCCCGCGTTCATGTAAATGCATAAAAATGCTATTTTTTTAAAAGGCAAATTAGAACATTTTGCAAATAACTTATTTCTGTATATTTCTGATTTTCTATTTAGAAACAGTTCAAACAAGCATGCAGTGATCAAGGTGATATCCTAAAGATAATGGTCGTATGCCCTTTAAATTTGTGGTTCTCAAACTTTACTATGTATTAAAGGCACACGAAGAGCTTTAAAAACTGCAGATCCCCCGAACTCCATCCCGAGAGTTTATGACTCGGTAGTTCTGAGCCGGAGCCCAGGCATCTGGATTTACAGAGCACCCACTCAGGATTCCAAAGCCAATGGGTTGCCACATCTTGGGAAGCAATGCTGTAAATTGTTTTCCATTTGCAAGGAAGGAAAATGTAGGGTATGGGTGAAAACCCATGAAACCCTGCAGGGAAATTGGACAGTATTTTAATCTAATCCTGCTTTTAAGTAATACAGAAGTTTGAAAGTCTGTTTTACAGTGTTTGGGGACCTGTCCATTTAAAAAGAGAGAGAGAGAGAGAGATTCCTGTAACAAAATGAAGCAATGGTTGGCAAGGTCCTTCGATGGGACCTAACTGTGGGTCTCCCCACAAGGGGCCAAGCTTGCTTCCTTTCACTTACTGATTTAATGTCCACTTTGCCCAAAGCACTGCCAGAAAATTTAATCTCTGTATCCGTGATTTATAAGAGCTCATCTTTGTCCCAGATGCTCAGTTATATGCAGAACAAAAGCCCCTAAGGGGAGGAGCGGTCAGAGAGAATAGCCTCCTCTAATGTGCTCATCTTTAGGGATGGTAAACCTGCTGTGTTACACACACACACACACACACGCACGCACCACACACGCACACAAAGTGGGGGCAGAAATGAGGCTATCATTACCTCTCTAAAATAAATCACCCAGACCAGGAAACACTCTGGCTTTACTTATCTGCATGGCAACTCTATGTGCTGAACTTTGCAATCCCAGCTTCACGAAACGCAAGATGAAGATACTGTTTATAAACTGCTTAGGTTGTTTTTAATCCACTTCTTAAAATAGACATTTTCTCTAATACAATGCCTCCAGGCAATTGCCACCTTCAGTTTTTCCAGAAAAGTTGTTTTTTCACACTGACTGTTGCCCAGTGTTTTGGTCTTAAAATGGGATCTTCGCATTCTAGAATAGCATGATATATTCCCACCGGCCTGTCCACTCCTGTAACACAGCAAACCCACCTTGATCAACAGCATCCCGAGGAGCCCTGTGCTCCTTTCGACCTTTCAAGACTAAAGTCCTGACTTTGCAGGGAAGCACTGCGTGTCAGATTAATTAGTAAATTGTTAGGGTGATGAGCACCCACTGGGCTTTCTGCTGAATGTGCTGTGTCCCACGAAGGACTCAACTGTTTATTCTTTGTAAAAACTCTGATTGATCTTTCCGTCCTTAGGGAGTGCCTCGCCAGTAACCAGGTGTTTCACACCAAGACGAATGTGCCCAAGAATCTCTTTCTCCCCCCAACATTTAGTTAGAGAAGGGGAAAACATACCACACGTTACTGATAAATGTAAAATCTCTTGATTAAAATTGTAATGAGTGTGAATCCTAGCTCCTTCCGTTAGGAGAGATCACCACGGCCCCAAGTGCTATGCATTTCTCTCCCCAATCCTTTGACTTCATAGGAGCAAAAACGAGCCCAAGTGTACAAAGTATTGGAATCACGATTAGGGTTAGTGGTGGAAAGATCTGAAAAGTGCTTGTCTGATTATTTTTCCCTTCCCTTTGGAATTTCCTGCCCTGGGAACAAAACACATTACATGAATCGGTCAGCTCTCATGTGCCAGGGGAACATTTAAATGCAGAGGGGAATGCCCAGTTGGCCTTTTTTGATTTTGGGGGGGGATCATTGTTAGTGGAAAAACATGTGTCACTCTTGAATTGAAATCTAATTCGAGACAACCAGACTTACAGTTGGAAGGTTATTAGAACTTTATTTGCTTTTTTTAGCCTTAATTTTGATTTTTCAAATGTTTTATTTCTTGGTTTTAATTTTTGATTTGGTTTGTTGTTCCAAGGCAACTCTCCAGAAGTTCACTTTCATGGTTTCCCCTCCCTTTTCTCAGTTAGTAAGTAGTTTACCGATCTATCTGTTAACCTTCCCGAGGGTCTCCAGAACCACGCTTCTCCCTCCACCGCGGCATGTGTGTTTTTGTTGTCGGTCTCTGGGAATGCTGAGAGAACGTGGACACCAGGCTGCCACCTGCTTGCCCACTCGCCCCCCCCCCGGGGGGGGCTGTCTCTCCCGAGATTCTAATGCATTCCGGCCGCAGCTTGGGCTTAAGCACTGAGGAGGCAGTACTTCTCTGGGAGGGACTACAGAAGGAGGCGGTGTGGGAAAGATGCCCAAGTAAGGTCATCTGTGGATTGGCCAGCAGCCCCACTGGCACCAAATGGAAGCATGAGGCACTCAGCCTCCCCGGTGTGGGTCATCTGTGAATTTCAGGTAGAGGGGGCCAGTTGAATCTTGAAATTTTTTTCCAGTCAGTTCTAACCATGAATTTTCCTAAAACAAGCCAAATGGATATCATAAAACTTAACCTACATCTACCAAAATTTCAAGGAGACTAAGCAGTTCCCTGGGTGTAGGGCTAATTCTTTACGTGGTATTCTTTCAAGGCATGAGTGAAGTTTCACATCTTTCGAAGGATGTTTCCTAGGCTGCTGATTCTCTGGGCAAATATTTTTGGGAAATACTGCATCTCCCTCTTAGCGACTGACAGTTCACGTTAGCCCATTAAAGACTCCGAGAAGTCCTGTAGTTAAAAAAAATTCAAGGCTCTGAAATGTGACTCCTTCCCTGTTCCCAAGTTTATTTTATCATTTTTTCCCACCTTGTTGAATCACTATTCCAGGGACTGCATTCTGGGAAATGCTAATGTATATGGTGATCCAATACATTTGAATGATCTGAGCCTTTACTACGTATAGCATATATTCCCCTCAGGGAGTTGACTTCCCCTCTGAAATCCAGCTCAGCTTAGATGTGACGTTATTTCTGGCTTCTAAAAGTGTCAATACAAATAAAACATTTTTAAAATAAATTCAAGTCCATAATAGAAGAGGTATGTTTGGTATTGTCATCACATTAGGGTTCTTCACAGGGAAAAAAAAAAAAAAAGATTTCACCATCAAGGTTCTTTCAATATCAGGCTCCTCGGATACATTAAAAAGATTTGATTTTCAGAAAGTCGGGTTACATTAAAATCTTTAGGCAGCCCTTATTAGTAACAGTGAGGCTTGACACATTTCTACAAGGGACTTAACTATCTTCCATGGAAACCACTCAGCTCTCTCCAAAGTCAGGAAACCTGGGTTCAAGGGCCAATTCTGCGGAAGAACCCAGGGAACTCATTTAATCTCCGTCCACCTTAGTTTCCCCATCTGTAGGGATGTCAGCTTACTAATTCTATTCACACATGCCTTTACGGTGTACCAGGAGCCCCTCCTCATCTCAAGCCTCGGACAGGTGTCCCTCCCGAGTGACGGGGGCAGCTGCGGTTCCCACAGGAACAAGGCTGCCAGGTGGGAAGAGCCCAGTAGGGATGCAACTGTCCAAGGCTCTCTCCACACTGCTTGCCACTCCTTAGACCCGGGGACCCCAGGTGGCCCCATTCTCCAGTGCCCTTGCAGTCCTTAGCTTGGAGGAAAAATGTATGTCGACGTTTTATTCACCTCTCCCTTTAGAACGTGCTCAAATCAAGAACGCTGACTTGGGTTCTTGGCTCAGTTTTTCATATCGCTCATTCTGGTTAAGCTGCTGCCCCTTTTAGGAACACGTAACCCAGAGAAGAGAATAAACAGATTAATGATAAACAAACCCCTGGAATGAAATAAGGTTGAGAAACAAACTCAAGGTCGTTGTTTTTTCCCCTTTTCTTATGGCTAGCATTTTGTTATCGACCTTGCATTTTCTGACATTTAAAAATGTATCTCGTGATCAGGAAATGACTAGTACGTTGGGTGTATTTCACCCTTTGCTCCTGCTTAACAGAATAAAGTCGGGGTTTTTTTTTTTTTAATCTGTATATGAAAAAGTTACTCTTAGTGATGACCTCACTGCTTTGGAGGGATGGCAATTAGAAACCTCCAGCCCTGATGATTCAAGGATGAACCTCCTCTTGCTATTTTAATGAAATTAAAATTAATTCTCCCCAATTAGTTCTGTGGTGTCTTTCTTTAAAGAAGATTGAATAGAATCTTAGGAGGCTGACACATCAGTAACAAATGGCACTCAGATAGAAGTTAAGGAGTGGTGTCCAGTAATTAGACCCTCACCCAAAACCGGGAAGGCTTTTCCCCCCTGAAGCTATGGTCAAAGACTAACACGGCCTTCCCCAGGCACGTGAGTGCTAAGACACAGCCTCATGAATATGCAACAGGGAGGGTTTCTGATGGCGATGAGAGCATCTGCCTGGTGTCGTCCTGCAGAAGGTACTGTCTCCAGCCCAGAGCCATGGCTCGGCTCCCCCTGACAGCTGGCATCTTCCCGCACGCTTGTGAACGGCTTCCCTCCACACTTCCCGCTGTCAGCATGCTGGGGCACCCCGCATGCCCTCTGGTGACCGCGCCCCCCAGTCTCTCCCTGCCTCAGTGGGGCTCTTCCCTAAAGCTTTCCCTGGGGAGAACTCTCCCCCTTCAGGAGAAGACACGTCCTGTCAGGTTTCAGCTGTGCCTGATACTCCGTTAAAGTCACTTGGAAATTGTGATCTCGTCTTGGGACCAGGGGGGTTGGCTGTCCTGATTTACTGGGTTGTCTTAATCTCTTTTCCACTCCCTGAAAAAGGAAAGTATCTCCTAGAATGGGGACCAGAGCTGTTGATCAGAGGAGCCCACAAGCAGGGCCCTGGTTGTCATGGGAATCGGGTAGGGCCAGCGGTTGCCTAGAAAGCACTAGAGCCCCGCACCCCTGTCCCCCTGGTAGACCATGTGCTACAAAGAGGGGAGCCCAGCACAGCGAGGAGCCCACCCCAGCCCCCAGTCAGCCTCCTTAGTGAAGCGGGACCGCCTCCAGCAGGAATCGGGGGTGGTACAGAGGTAAATAATGCCCATGGGAGAGTGGGCTCTCCGCCCCCGCCAAAAAATAAGAGAGACTCATCACTAGCTAGCGGGCTGTCTCCTTCCACCCCGAGGACAGCCTGGGTCTTCAAGCACAGGTGGCAGCTGTGAGAAGGTCACTGACTGCCAGCAGTCTGCAGCGTTGGACTGAGTTACTCTCGAGCCCTATCTCGAGAAACAGACGTTCTTTTCCCGTTAAAAATGAAAAATTGTAAGCAAAGCTCTCTGGCAAGAATGCTTAGTCATTCGCATCCTATTTAGTATCTGGGGTCTTAAGAAGTGGAGCTGCTGCCTTTTCCTTCTTACTTGAATTGTTTTGGGGGGCACAGCTTCTCAGAAACCGGAAGCTGAATCAAGTCTAATGACAGATAATGTTGACTTATTTCGGAACTGAGGGAAAATCAGTAGCAGGGTTTATCGGCTGTGGGGGTTTCTGTGTGCCCGCTGCTGAAGCTCTGTTTCTTTTCAGAAAAAAAAAAAAAAAATGTGGGGAGGCCAGGGATCTGCTGCTATGGCGGTACGCAGGGAGAATGTGGGTGGCCAGCAGAGAGAGGGGACTTGGGGCACAGCCACATCATCCTCTCCATATTCATGCACATGGGGCATCCAAGTTGATTCTGGGGCTGGGAAGCAGAGGCAGCCTGGACGCCAAGCAAACGCACGCGAGCTGTGTCTACTGACATCTCTGGAAAATGAGTTTTGTTGCACGTCGTATCGCACTTGTCCCTTGTACCTGGACTTTGATGCTTGCCTAGTCGCTAGGTGGGCAGGCTTTCATCTCAGATCTGGCTTATCTGCTCCACGCTGGAAAGACAGGAGGGGAGAGGGAGGGTGCACACCCTTCAGATGAGAGCCGCTTACCTAATGCCACCAGAACGGACAGAAGGACAGCTGGAATATAAATATAGGCCATGCATTCAGTGACCATGCCTGTGAAAACAACACCTCAGCGAACATAACCAAGCCACGTAATTCATCGTGCCTTGCGCTTAACAAAACGGTTGCCTCCGAGATCCCTTTGAATGGGGAGATGGGTTCGCACACAGCTGCCACGCTGGAGGGCTGTGTGATGTCAACCACAGGTGTAGCGGGCTTCAGGAAGAGGATTTTTGTAAAGGCTGCAGCTACACAAGCCACTTGAGCTGGCCGTTCCCGGTGTCTTGTCTGTGGCAGCGTTTTTCAACAGGGTTCAGCACATGAGAGCAGCATAGGTCAGAAAACCTCAGGAGGGGTTCTGAGTTATGGCTTCCTGAGGTCAGTGGCCTTGGTTCAGGAGCCTCTCCGCCATGGGGAGATGGCCATCCCCTACAGTCCCCAGGGCCACTCTGTCGCCTTCCCTCCCCCCATCCCCGCACATAGGCTGGTCCAAGGAGAACCCCGGTGAAAACCCTGGGTGCAGGGATCCGTTCATTGGATGGTACTTTGCCCTCATATCAGGTGCCCAAGATGACGTTTTCTTTTGGGGGATCTTGGTGGCAGGGAAGAGAGAGCAGCTGGCTTGAGAAAACACACATCTCCGCTCCAGGGCATCTGATCCCCTGCACCCCCC